>NC_080065.1:67152574-67505074 GCF_949987535.1 Balaenoptera acutorostrata
AAAGTGAAGTCTTAACCACTTGACTGCCAGGGAAGTACCCTATAATTCTTAATTATGAAAAGCAACTAGTAGACAATATAATGTTCTTAGCTAACGTCCAGACATTAGTTCTATTTCAGCCTTGAAATCTTCTGAGTTCATGCATTTATTATCAACATAGGAGTTTTGCCTTGTTATAAGCTTTTAAAAATACCTTTATTTTATTGCCAGGCTGGGCTTGGCTCCTCCTCATAGGCAGCTGTGTCTTGGAAGACACAAACTTGTGGGAAAGCACTCAGCCTTTTGCCACTGAATATGAGGTTAGCTGTAGAGTTTTGTAGGTATTCTTTATCAAGTAGGGAAGTTTCCCTCTATTCCCAGGGTCCTGAGGGTTCTTATCAGGAATAAATGTTGAATATTGTCAAATGCTTTTTCTGCATCAACTGAAATGACTATGTGATTTTTTAAAATTTGCCTGTTAATATGGTGGATTACACAGATTGATTTTTGAATATTGAACTTGCCTTGCATCCCTGAAATAAACTCACTTGGTCATGTTTTTTTTTTAATATTACTGAATTATATTTGATAATATTTTGATAAGAATTTTTGTTTATATTCATAAGGGATATTGGTATTTTGTTTTCTTTTTTGTACTGTCTTTTTCTGGTTTCAGTATTAAGGTAATACTGGCTTTATAAAATGAATTGGGAAGTGTTCCTTTCTCTTCTAATTCTGGAAGAGATTGTGTACAACTGATGTTAATTCTGCTTTAAACATTTGGTAGAATTCTCCAGTGAAATTATTTGGGCCTAGAGTCTTTTGGGGAAGATTTTCAATTATGAATTCAATTTCCTTAATAGTTATAATGCTATTCATATGCTCTATTTCATATTGAGTGAGTTATGGTAGTTTGTGTTTTTTGAGGAATTAATCCATTTCATCTAAGTTGTCAAACTTACATGTGTAGAGTTGTTTGTATTATCCTCTTAATTATTCTTTTGACATCTCTAAGGTTTGCAGTGATATCCCTTGTCCCATCCCTGATATTGAAAATTTGTGTCTTCTCTGTTTTTTTCCCTGTTGGTCTTACTAGAGGTTTGTCAATTTTACTGATACTTTCAAAGAACCAGTTTTTTGTTTCATTGAATTTTTCTCTTCAATTTCTTTGATTTCTGCTCTTCATTATTTCCTTGCTTCTGCTTGCTTTGGGTTTATTCTTGCTCTTATTTTTCTAGCTTTTTGAGGTGGGAGCTTAGATTATTGATTTGAGACTTTTGAAAATTCCCTATAATACCAAAATCATAACCTGAATATATGATTGCTGTACAGCAATTGGTAAACTTTTCTTTTTATTAAGTATTGAAGGACATTATTTTTCATAATGTTTTTCTAATATTTAAAGAATGTTAGGAAATATTATTAAATTATAATTTTATTATATTCAATATTTCAGTTGAGATTATTGTCTTATTATTTAATTTTATCAATAAAATTATCAATAAAAATATCTGTATGGCAGGATCTTGTGTGTACAAGAATATAACAAGAATAAGCCTTACACAAAAGCTACTAAGTCTTCTTGTAGTGTACTGAAGATAGAATTCTGGGAAAACTTTTTAAAGAACATCAGCTCTCACACTCTTTCCTCCAAGTAGCCCCCCTTACACAGACTCCTCATCAACTATTTTCCGGTGTCATCTCCCTTCCTTACACTGGAATTCTTGCTGATTTTTTTTCTTATTGTTGAATCCATTGGCATTTTGCAACCATTTTTTAAATTGTGCTCTATGTGGCCCTTGACAACTTTGATCCTGCTCCTTATGCACTGACTTTCCTTAGGGTTCTGTTCTTAGTTCTAATCTCTTCTTATGTGATCTCATTAGTACACAAGTCTGCATTAATCCAGACACCCCACTCCAAACCCTTAAAAAGACTGCTTAAACTAAAGAATAGACATAGCAGGGCCAAAAAGTAGGGATGAATATGAGATTCCATATCTCATGGGCTATATATTCAGTATGACTTGGTGAGGATATGTGCAGTTGGAAGAGTGAGGGTGAGGAAAAAGGAGGAGCTGAAGATAAGACCTAAGGTTCCAACTTCAGCCCTGGGTTCCATTCACTAAGCTAGGAGGTGAAACAGGTTTGGAAAGAAATATAATGAGTCAACCTTTGGATGTGAAATTTCTGTTTCTTTACTGTTTCCCACAATGCACAAACAACTGAGGGCATATATTTGAAAAGAAAATAATTCCATAAGTGAAAGTTCTATATGTCTACCTTTTAAATAGAAATATGTAGGCATATTAGTCAACAAATTTTTATTAAGCACCTATTTTGCACCAGGCCTTAGGTAAGGTATATGTTAAAGAAACAGAGAGAGAGAAAGATGTTTTGAGAGACAATTCTTCTTGGATTTTTGTGGTCTTGTGGCAGCTTTTTTCTGAATCACCTGTTCAAGGATGTTTGTATAGCAAATAGCCTTGCAAGATTCAAATAGCGTTTCCCTCCAGGGCAAAGAGCAGGTATGTTTGCTGTCTAGGATAATGAAGATAGTGTTTCCCTCCAGGGCGAAGTTTGGGTAGGTTAGGTATTAGCAACTTTTAAAGATTGGGATGTCCTAAATTCAAATTTCCTCAACTGGGACATAAATCGATTACATGTGCAGAATCTATCTGAGTCCTTGTCTCTACCACCCCCATGGGATCTTGGGGAACAAAGGAACAGATGGAAATATGAGGTTCATGCTGCCTCTGCTATGAGTAATAAAGTCCTTTGTTTCTGACCCAGGAGTCTCATGTCTTCAGCCAGCACCTGTGAAACTGTGACACGTTAACTAGTTAGCTTGAAAGTAGGGTAAAATCTCAGACCATTCATAGTTCTTGACAATGTCCAGCCGACAGCTGGATAAGAGATCTTGAGTTTCTTCTGAACTCGAGATCCTGAATCCGACTGTCTGCTGGACATTGTCCAAGATATGGCTTTGGGTGTCATCAGCATATAAGCGGTCATTAAACCATGACAGTGGATGTGATCATCTAGTTTAGTGTTATCTGGAAAGGAGGACTTAGTACAGAGCTTTGAGGAACTCCAGCATCTAATAATCTGATTGAAGAAGGGGGTTCAAGGGAGTCTTGAAGAAGACTTCAGGTCAGTGTGATGCCACAGAACCAAAGGGAGAGAGTGATTAAAGGAGAGAATGGTCAAGTGTATCAAATGCTGAGAGACCACATAAAATGAGAACTGAAAACGTCCATTGAATTTAGCAATTTGGTCACTGTGACTTAACAACAGCCGTAAGAGCAGTTCAGTGGAGTAATCGGGTGGAATCCTAACTGGAGGAAATGGAGGCAGAGAGTAAGGGCCAACAGCTCTTTCCTACAGAAGAGGAAGGGGAGGAAGAGGGTTCACGGAAGAGCCTTTGCTTTCAGCTTTATGGGCAAAGATTATGCAAATAGCAATGTGATCACCACCAGTGCTTTTCAGGTGAAAATACTTTCTCTGATTTCAAAAACTTGCTAGTAGGACAGGAATAAAGACACAGACACAGAGAATGGACTTGAGGACACAGGGAGAGGGAAGGGTAAGCTGGAACGAAGTGAGAGAGTGGCATGGACATATACACCACCAAATGTAAAATAGATAGCTAGTGGGAAGCAGCCACATAGCACAGGGAGATCAGCTCGGTGCTTTGTGACCACCTAGAGGGGTGGGATAGGGAGGGAGGGAGGGAGACACAAGAGGGAGGAGATATGGGGATATATGTATACATATAGCTGATTCACTTTATTATAGAGCAGAAACTAACACACCATTGTAAAGCAATTATACTCCAATAAAGATGTTAAAAAAAAAAACAAAACTTGCTGGTCTAAAGACAGTCCTTCGGTTTGAGGCTGAATAGAGTCTGTTGAGCCAGTGTGTACTAAAGTAGAAAAGTTATACTTATTCCAAGAGATCTTCCAATGCCTCCATTCAGAAATGGACTTAATGGGGATATAGGCCATCATCAAAACTGCAAAAACAGATAAAAAAAGCTAAGAATGAAAGCCCCATTTTGGGAAAAACGTGTATGAGGAAATTTAGTGTCATCAAGATAACTAAAGCCCAGATGGCATGCTTAGGAGCTCTTGGCATTAAAAGGACACTGATAAAGAGATGATTATAAAGAGAATTCCCTGGCAGTCCAGTGGTTAGGACTCCACACTCTCACTGCTGGAGGGCCCGGGTTTGATCACTGGTCAGGGAACTAGGATCCCAAAATCCATGCAGCATGGCCAAAAAAAAAAGAGAGAGAGAGAGAGAATCATAAATAAGGAGAAAATGCCAAGGAGGGAATGAGGTCCCACATAAGCTAAGTCCCTCTGTAAACTGAGCACCTGTTGCAGTCGCCCTGTAAGAGGAGAGGCATGGACAGAAAGGTTCCGTTTTTCCATTTAGTGCATACTTTTCTTTAACCTGTTTGTCAGATTTTTTTGTTTAATTTATATTGTAAGGACCTGAAAAGCCATGTGTCTCTATTGAGATTTATTTAACCAATGAAGATGGGATGAAATCAATATTAAGACAAATTATACAATATGGAGAAAAAATACATCTAGTGCCTCTTAGAGTCTATTCTTGATCTGAAGGAATAAATTAAAGATTACTGGCTACAACACCCAAGGAGCAGAAAGTACTAATAAAGATCACTGGGGATGTTCCTATAGAGGGAAGTATTCCTGCTCTTTTTCAGTCTTCTTTACTGAGAGATTAAATTCCATACTTAATGGGCACTAAATGGTAGGGTACAAAAAGTCACAAACCCTTATTTCCCTAAATCAAATGTAATCTACTTTGAGGAGGGGGAAAGTCAACCTCAGTTATTTGAGGACTCCTTTCGCTCCCCAGGATTACACAAGAATTCTGGGCTCCTGCCTCTCAGAAAATGGGTTAGGACTGGCTCTTTGTCCTCAGTGGTTGCATCATTGTCATTGCTTTGAAGACTCTGCAGTGCTGCTATAGAGCCTGGTCCCAGCTACTGTTTTTTGGGCCCTGAGGCTCCAAGCAGCTTCGGGCGTGAATCTCACCTTATTCTTCCTACTGACTTCAGGACATGCCCCTGTTCTCTGGTTCCCTACCACTGGGTGGTCCCTGTAGTTTCCTATTGCCTTCCAAGGCCTGAAAGAAGCTTAAAACTCTCTTTCTCTGTCCTGAGAAACATAATCCATCTTTGTAGTGGTGGGGATGAGCAAACAATAGGCTAACTCCAGTTGATTTTTAAAAATAACCTATCTAGTTTAATTCATATAACTCAAAGTTTATTTTAGTCATTTTTTTTCATCCTTCTCTCTCACAAAATATATCTATTGAAGAAGAGATAACTGATTTGAGTTTCACTACTTTTCCCGGCTTCAGTGTTAAGAGGTGACTGGCAGGAGAATTAGTTCACCAACAGTTGGCTGTTCTCTATAGATTTGTTATAAGCCTGGTAGTAACTGTGCCATTTTGAGTCCAAGTGTGAGTGTCTTGGTACTCAGCTTTCAAGCATTCAGTTCAGATGCTCCATAAAATAGTACAGGGAGAGCGGCCAAGATGGAGGAACAGAAAGACCCTGAGCTCACCTCCTCTCAAGAGCACACCAAAATCACAACTATCTGCAGAGAACAACCACGGTTGAAAAGGTGTGAAACCTACCAGAAAAGATCCTCTACATCAAAAGACATAAAGAAGGAACAACAACAAGACGGGTAGAAGGGTCATACTCTTGATATAATCAAATCCTACACTCCCTGGGTTGGCGACCCACAAACACATACTGCAGAGATTCTCTCACAGGATTGAGAGTTCTGAGCCCCATGAGAGTTCAGGTTCCCCAGCCTGGGGGTGTCCAGCACCAGGAAGATGAGCCCCCAGAGCATTTGGCTTTGAAGCCCAGTGGGGCTTAATTGTAGAAGCCCCACAGCAGAGAAATAGAGACTCCAATCTTCAAGGGTGTGTACAAAACCTCACATGCACTGCGACCCAGGTCAAAAGCAGTAATTTGATAGGAGCTAGGGCCAGACATACCTGCTGGTCTTGGAGAATCTCCTGGAGAGGTGGGGGGTGGCTGTGGCTCACCCTGGGACACAGACACTGGTGTCAGACATATTGGGGAACATTCAGCCGCATGAACACTGCTGCTGCTGGCTGCTGACATCTTAGCTCATTATCACCAAGACCTGGCTCCACCTAAGAGCCTGCAGGCACCAGTGCTGGGATGCCTCAGGCAAAACAACTAATTGTGTGGGAACACAGCCCCACCCATCAGCAGACAGGCTGCTTAAAGACTAAAGAACCCACAGTGGCCTCTGGACTCGCCCCTAGACATGGCCCAGCCCACCAGAGGGTCAAGACCCAGCTCCACACACCAGTGGACAGGCACCAGCCCCTCCCGCCAGGAAGCCTGCACAAGCCTCTAGGCCAGTCTCACCCACCAGTGGGCAGACACCAGAAGCAAGAAAACTACGATCCCCGTAAATCAGGCCAGACCCTACCCTGGGACCAGCTGGACCCTGGCCCTGCCCGCTCACAGGCCAAAGCAACATTTCAGACACCCTGGGCCCCATACCCAACTGTGGCAGGAGCTGCCCCTCCCCCCCACCCCCACCCCCACCCCCACAATGATCTGAAACAAGCTCTGTGATCCTGGGGTCCTGAAGCCAGACTCCAGGAACCAGCTCTGCCTGTCATTAGACTGGCACTAACCCCAGGATCTGGCTTCACCTGCCAGTGGGTGGGCAACAGCCCCAGAGTCTTTGGGACCCTGACTCTGCCCACCAGTGAGCCAGCACTAGCCCCAGGGCCCCCCAGGATTCCACAACCAGCCACCTCATGACCAGGCCCCACTAAACAGCAGCCAGCAGCATCTGCACAAAGCAGGGCCTGGCAACCAACCAGTCTAGAAGTCCACCCACTATGTGGGTGGTCTGGTTTGGTTTTCCAGAAGGGGCTCATAATAGAGGACTCCCTTCCAGTCCTACCATATACACAACATCACCTTCTTTAGGTGAAGACCAGCCTTTGGTGTGGTTGGTGGTGATTCATTTCACTTGCCCCACGATCTCTTCCATTCCACATTATTGTACAGCATCCACTTTTCATCGCCCGTCACAATTTGTTTTAAAAACAGAACGTTTTCATTACATTTAAGTAGAGAATCGCATGTGGAAATATGGTCAAGAAGGATTTTGTTTGCTTATGTGGAACGCAAACATCAAAACAATTAACATAATCAAGCTAGTGCAAATGATTTTCAATGCTTGATTTGGATATTTTGAGTATGTCAGCTATCTCCCACGTGGTATAATGTTGATTGTTCTCAATTAATGTCTCAGTTTGATCGCTATCAACTTCAACTGGTCTACCCAACTGCGGAGCATCGTCCAGTGAGAAATCTCCAGCATGAAACTTTGAGCCACTTTTGACACATTTGATCAGCCACAGCACCTTCTCCATACACTGCACAAATCTTATTTTGTGTTTCAGTTGCATTTTTACCTTTCTTGAAATAATAAAGTATAATATGCCAAAAATGTTGCTTTTTTTCTTCCATCTTCAATATTAAAATGGCTACACAAAAATTCACCTATTTTGATAAGTTTTTAAAAATAAACACTGATATGGCAGCTGTCACAATACAATTTAACAAAATTGTTTCAAATGAAGTTAAAGACAACTAAGCACTACTAGAGCCACCTTACAGAAAAACCAAACTTTTTGGCCAACCTGATACAAATAGCAACTTAGACAAAATGAGGCAGCAGAGGAATATGTTCCAGACAAAGGAACCAGATAAAACCCCAGAAGAAGAACTAAGTGAAATGGAGATAGGAAATCTACCTGAGAAAGAAGTCAGAGTAATGATCATAAAGATGATCAAAGAATTTGGGAGGAAAATGGATGCACAGAGAGAGAAGTTAGAAGTTTAAACAAAGAGTTAGAAATATAAAGAACAAACAAATAGACATGAAGAATATAATAACTGAAATGAAAAATACACTAGAAGAAATCAATAGTAGACTAAATGATTCAGAAGAATAAATCAGTGAGCTGGAAGACAGAGTAGTGGAAATCGCTGCCACTATACAGAAAAAAGAAAAAGGAATGAAAAGAAATGAGGACCATTTAAGAGACCTCTGGGACAACATCAAGTGTACTAACATTTGCATTATAGGGGTCCCAGAAGGAGGAGAGAGAGAGAGAGAGAGAGAGGGCTTGAGAAAATATTTGAAGAGATAATAGCTGAAAACCTCCCTAACCTAGAAGAAGAAAGAGTCACCCAAGTCCAGGAAGTGCAAAGAGTCCCATACAGGATTAACCCACAGAGGAATATACCAAGACACATTGTAATCAAAATTATAAAAATTAAAGATAAAAGGCTTCCCTGGTGGCACACTGGTTAAGAATCCACCTGCCAGTGCAGGGGACACAGGTTCAAGCCCTGGTCCGGGAAGATCCCACATGCTGTGGAGCAACTAAGCCCGTGCGCCACAACTACTGAGCCTGCGCTCTGGAGCCTGTGAGCCACAGCTACTGAGCCCACGTGACACAACTACTGAAGCCCATGCGCCTAGAGCCCGTGCTCTGCAACAAGAGAAGCCACCGCAACAAGGAGCCCGTGCACCACAACAAAGAGTAGCCCCCGCTCGCCACAACTAGAGAAAACCCATGCACAGCAATGAAGACCCAACACAGCCATAAATAAATAAATAAATAAATAAATAAATAAACAAAATTAAAGATAAAGAGAGAATATTAAAAGCAACAAGGGAAAAGCAACAAATAACATACAAGGGAACTCCCATAAGGCTATCAGCTGAGTTTTCAGCAGAAACTCTGCAGGTCAGAAGGGAGTGGCACACAATACTTGAAGAGATGAAAGAGAAAAACCTACAACCAAGAACACTCTACCCAGCAAAGCTCTCATTCAGATTTGATGGAGAAATCAAAAGCTTTGCAGATAAGCAGAAGCTAAAAGAATTCAGCACCACCAAACCGTCTTTACAACAAATGCAAAAGGAACTTCTCTAGGTGGAAAAGCCCACAGCTAGAAACAAGAAAATTACAAAATGGAAAAGCTCACTGGTAAAGCCAAACATACAATAAAGGTAGGAAACCATCCACACACAAAGCTGGTAGAGAGGTTAAAAGACAAAAGTAGTAAAATCATCTATATTCACAATAAGTAGTTAAGGGATATACATAAAATAGTACATATTTGAGAGGGCATGTTACTTCTAGACCTCGGGGCTGGAGGCCCAGCCCTGGCTCCACCACTCCTCCCAGGAGGGACTGGACCATTCAGTGCCTGTGTCCGTCCCCCCAGGGCCTCCAGCGGGCCTTTGGGCCAAATCCCTGGGCCTCCCTGGCGACAAGTCAAGGCTGAGTTGTTCATCCCCAAACTCCCAGACGGCAGTGTCCAGCCCCTGCTGTTTGCTACAGCTACTTGGTGATTAAAACAATCTCTGGTGCTCAGTCAGCTGCCTTTCTCCATTTAACACCCCCCTTCCCCCGACCCTGCTGCTTTGGCAAAGAAAATGACATTGGGAGGGGAGGTGCCTCACCTCTTGGCTTTTCTCCAAGTGTTCTCATAGATACTGGTAATCTGTAAATGAAGAGGTAATTCTCTGTGTGTACCCACTCCTGCAGAATGTCCAAGAAACCATTTTGTGTTAGTATTAATGCCAAAAAATTTTTTTAATGTTTTGTATTCAGCGCATCATATGAACACACGTTCTTTCTGTCATTTCAGGGCAAACCAACTGGTGGGGAGCCCTTGTTATGTGCTATTTTAAGCAGTGTGTCATTGGCCAAGTTACTTCCCATGTATGCTATGACGTGTTTATATCGTCCAGAAAGTATTGTTGAGGCTTTAAGCAGATGCAACTGGCAAACCCTGGAGAGAGAGTGCTTACTGTCTTGACCAACAGCCTGTCTCTTCTCTTTCTTGTTTAGTTACTTAAAGCAATAAATCATCTATGAGTTTAAAAAAAAATAGTACATATTTGCTTGATAGTATATATGTTTGTATATTATTTTTAATACATATGACATTAAGTATAATACATAACACATATACATAAGACATATTAAGATAAAAGAAATACATATACACGTGTATATGTATTAAATATATGTATTTGTATGTGAAAGTGTATAGGTATATAGCTTCGAAGATATATATATATGTTTTACACCTAACCTTAGGTGTGAAAACAAGCTTATATTTTTGAAAAAGTTTTTATATCGAGCACTTTGTGTAAGTAAATGGAAAAAATAGAAATCTAACAGATTAATAACCAGATCCTATTCACATTTGAATTTTACTGACTGTATTGCCTATTTATGGTAATTATGATTTTGAATTGGTATTATGACTGGATACTAGTATAATGGATTATTATATATATTAGGTATTTGGATGAAGAATTGTGAAAATGCTTAGCTATATTAAAGGTACAAAATTAGATGGGATGTCTGATAACCTGGGGAACTGAATTAGAACTCAATTGACCCTAAAAAGTAGTACTAGTGAGGGGAAATTTATGTAAAACTTACCTGAAAAACTATAACAGGAATAAGTATAGGGTAATTTGCTTATGAAGGAAAAAAAAAAGAGGTTTAGAGAAAAAAAATGAGGGGGAAATGCGATTGCATCATGTCAATCAAAATATATTTTGGGCGATTCAGAGATCTTGTGTAATGATGTTGAAGTAGTATGTACTAAAAACCTGCTGAAAATATAGCTATCCCTCATTCTAGATGCTATGAACAGAAGCCCAACAATATATCCATCATTCAAAGACAGCCGTAGTTAATGATGTAATGTATTTCCTCCCCTCCTTTTTGTCTACTAATTTCATTTTACATAGCATAATCACACTGTATATTCAACTTTTGGTTACCTGTGTATGATTTATATATTTTATGGATTATATACAGGAAAATTTTTATCACAGTTTAGCTTTTCTTTCATAACAAGCTAAGCTCTTAATTGTTATTTGTCAAAAAATAGAAATAATTTTAATATGAAGAAAGTAACTGGACTGCCAAAAATTCAAATGTCTTTCGCAAACAAGTCAAATAGTTCATTAAATGATTCATTTACTATATCACTACTTCATGAGTACTTACTGTATAAAAGGCACTGTGCTAGAGTCAGTGAGAATCAGAAAGATAACATGTTTTTGTCCTGGAGGAGTGAAGGATTCAGTGTATTATAACATTGTGACAATTGCTTGGAGTTAATGATTATTTTTCTCACCAACATGAATATATTGGGACATGAGTCCAGATTCTTTTCAGATTTGGCCAATTAAATGTTCTGTTATTTCACATGATGATTGAAATGAAGAAATTTGTACATCAGATGTAGTACTAAATCAAAAATTAATGAAAAAGAATTCCTTAGTGTAATTTGAGAAATAACTGCTAAGAATCCTTCCAGGGAAGATCTCCTTATTTCTTAGTGAGCATTTGGAGCACTTGAGGAATTCATGCCAATTTTAAAGTATTTGACCAATTTATTCCCTCTCAAAACTAGTTGTAACTTTAATCATCAACAGCTTCACTATTTTGAATGGTAGTCAAATCTTGTTGATGGTTTTAGGAAGCTTAAATTACATAGTAGCATGTTTTTCCAAATTTCCATATGTTTTACCCTGAAAACCATATTATTTGTAAACAAGCTATTTTCCATTTGTGTGTAACCTGGATGTAGAACATACCAGGAGCATATAACACTGAACTATTTGTAGTTTTCTCCTCAATGTTTATTGTTTCTTAAATGGTCTTACTATAATAAACATTTTAAAGCAAGGAATCAATGCTGTGAAAAAATAGAATGTGATCTGTAATTTTATTTTTGGATTTGTACTTGGCCATTGGATTTGATAGTATTTTTTTTTAAGCAGCATGTGTTTCTTTGAAAACAACTGTATTTCAATACAAACAGCTAACATCATTTTCTCAGAAGAAAGCACCCTTGTTACAAATAATCTTCTGGTCCTGGGCTAGTTCTGTTGGTTAAAGCAGTGATATTTAAGAAAAACAGCCATGGTTTTGATGACCACAAGAACTTTTAAATTACCTTTACTCAGTGCCAAAGCCACAGACTGTTAACTCTAACTACATTTTCTGAAACAAGCATGTTACAAAGTAATGCAAGATGAGTGAAAAAACCACTGTCTATATCTATCTATTATTAACTAAAGTCCATACTTTATTCAGATTTTCTTAGTTTTTAACCTAATATCCTTTTTCTGTTGCAGGATCCCACATTACATTTAGCTGCCATGTCTCCTTAGGCTCCTCTTGCTGTGACATTTTCTCATCTTTCCATGTTTTTGATGACCTTAACTGTTTTGAGGAGTTCTGATCAGCTATACGACAGGATGCTCCACTATTGAACTTCATTTGCTATTTTTCTCATGACTGGACTGGGTTATGGGTTTATGAAAGGAAGATCACAGAGGTAAAGTGTCATTTTCATTACATCATATCAAAGGTACATATTATCAGCATAATTTGTAGCTGTTGATATTGGCCTTGATCACCTGACTGAAGTAGCATTTCTCAGGTTTCTCCACTGGAAAGTGACTCTCCTCTGGCCCCCTTTCCATTCTGTACTCTTTGGAAGGAAGTCACCACTCACAGCTCACACTTTCACCATTTTCTCTTGGAAAACAATTTAACGTGCATGCCTTTCTGATTATAGATTAGTAACAGACTTCTGTTTCAGTTCCAATAAATTAAGGAAAACTCAAGAGTTTGGGTAGAACATTATAACTGAATACTAGAATGGATCTGAAGAAAGTTTCCATTTATCTGCAACAGCTGAGGAGTGAGTCACAATATGTAATTTGTAAGGATTATTAATTTCCAAAAGTGTAATAATAAAATACCGTTACCCTTAAAATTACACACACCTTTATGTATCTATTTCTTACTTGTTATGATTTACAAGGTACTTCAGGACCTTGTAGTGCATGCACCAGGATCATCAACAAGAACAACAATTTAGGGACTTCCCTGGTGGCACAGTGGTTAAGAATCGGCCTGCCAATGCAGGGGACAAGGGCTCAATCCCTGGTCAGGGAAGATCCCACATGCCACAGAGCAACTAAGCCTGTGCAGCACCACAACTACTGAAGCCTGCGCTCTAGAGCCCGCGAGCCACAACTACTGAGCCTGCATGCTGCAACTACTGAAGCCTGCATGCCTAGAGCCCGTGCTCCACAACAGGAGAAGCCACTGCAATGAGAAGCCCATGCACTGCAACGAAGAGCAGCCCCTGCTCGCCACAACTAGGGAAAGCCCATGTGCAGCAATGAAGACCCAACACAGCCAAAAATAATTAAAAAAAAAATTTTTTTAAAAAAGAACAACAATTTAACAAACAACAGATATTAGTTGACTTGAATAACAGATATTCCCAAATTTCACTGAAGATGTAGGCAGTAGAAAAGTTTTGCATAAGCAACATGGATGGACCTAGAGATTATCATACTAAGTGAAGTAAGTCAGAAAGAGAAAGACAAATACTATATAATATCACTTATATATGTGGAATCTAAAATATGACACAAATGAACTTATCTATAAAACAGAAACAGACTCGTACATACATGTGGTTGCCAAGGGGAAGAGGGGTTGGGGGAGGGATGGATTGGGAGTTTGGGATTAGGAGATGCAAACTATTACATATAGAATGCATAAACAACAAGGTCCTACTGTATAACGCAGGGAACTATATTCAATATCCTATGATAAACCATAATGGAAAAGAATATGAAGAAGAATGCATATATATGTATAACTGAATCACTTTGCTCTACAGTAGAAATTAACACATTATATATCAACTATACATCAATAAAATAAAATAAAATAAAATATTTTAAATAAATTTGTTCTAGATATGACTACCAGGAAGCCAATAAAATAATTGGCATATCTTATCTTGTTTACTGACCCCAACCCCTCCGACCCCCTAAAACCTGGTTATTTGCACTTCTTGATATTTGGAGTGTTGAATGTATAAGGACACACTCTGTTACTCTTTCCAAGGATCTTCAGTGATTGCATTGTGTACATTACAAATGTGACTACCCTTAGAGCATCAAAAAAAGCTCTTGTAAGAACCAATACTAAATAATAGTGTTTGGTTGAATTCTCTTATTTAATCAACAACTATTTTAACACCAAGAAGAATTACTGATACATAAATTTGGCTCACAGCTAAAGACCAAAATTGTTCACAATCAGGACTTTGTAAAAAGGCACAATGAGTTAGCTCTTGTTATATTTTTGCATATAAAGCTAATGACTGTAATCAATGGATAATAACTGCTTTAGCTCTCTTTTGGAATATTGCTTCTTCATGAACTTGCCATCAGAGATGAACAGTTTGCTGTTAAAGTTTACGTGAAATAACTTGGAAGAAAGGCCTATTTGAGTTGTCATTGGATTACTGTTTTATTCCCATGCAGGGACTAAAAGTTGAAATCTGAGTTCCTGAATGTAACTTTTTTGCCTGTTTTGTCAAGGCCAGAGTGAACCACTTTTTAGAAATTGGTAAATATATTTCAAATATAATTATGTCAATGCCCTTCAGCCAAAATCCACCAGGAATACACTTAGAGTTGTATTGATTACTCATTGTAAGTAAGGGAGAGGCAACACCACAGGGAACTATAGCAGGTCACAGGAAAGGGATGTTAGAAAAAACTTAGAGGATTTGGGCTTGTGTTAGGTGATGTTGGGGGGTGTTTGAGGAAGCAGGGATTTGCTCTGGATTGGAGACTGTTGGGAAGGGGGAGTAATTCTATGATTAGGTATCTTAACAAACTTATGTAGGAGAAGGGAAGACCAGACCCACACTAAAGCTTTAATTAATAGAGGCAACACTCGTGTCAGCCAGACAGGGAGGTGTTTGGTATTTTTGAGGCTTGGACAATTTCATGTTTTCTCTATATTCAGATGTGATTATGGGGAGGTCTTATTTTTGTCTTGATCCATCATGGCTTTATATGATATTACTATTCTGTGAAGTTTTTTATGTTCAAGAGGAGAACACCATGGCCTAATTGTGAGTGCCAGGCCATCTCTCAGATGTCAGGAGATGATTTTCTCTTTCTTAACTGTTAGGTCATTAAATGACTAAAGTAATAATCACTGATTTTGAAGACTTTTTTCAATATTATACATGTGAATGAAATTCAGTATCTACTCAAAATATGAAACAGACATCACGATACTTCTAAAGATTTACTAAACTGTTGCAATGTTTTTGGTTAACTTCAGAATTAAATTCCTTCTTTTTTTTAAAAATAAATTTATTTATTTATTTTTGGCTGTGTTGGGTCTTTGTTGCTGCACGCAGACTTTCTCTAGTTGCAGGGAGCGGGGGCTACTCTTTGTCGCGGTGCACGGGCTTCTTATTGCGGTGGCTTCTCTTGTTGCAGAGCATGGGCTCTAGGCATGTGGGCTTCAGTAGTTGTGGCACATGGGCTCAGTAGTTGTGGCTCACGGGCTTTGTTGTTCGGCGGCATGTGGGATCTTCCTGGACCAGGGCTCAAACCCGTGTTCCCTGCATTGGCAGGCGGACTCCCAACCACTGCGCCACCAGGGAAGCCCCAGAATTAAATTCTTATCATTAAGTTCTTTGGCATTAAATTTGAGAGTCAAGGAGTATAAATTTTGTATTTGGTAATTTTTTATTTCTCATTTTAAAAGATTTTTATCTGAATAAGGTGGCATTCCAGTGGAAAATCAATGTGTCCAGTGTCTTGTCTTTAATTTATTTGTTGTGGTCATTGTCTCTAGTTTTATAGACTCGGAGATTCAGTGTACTAGAATATCCAAGTTATATTGGGCTCTGGGCACATATGCATACTAAATAAAATCACGAAAGACTAACATATCTACAAGAATGCTAATGCATTAGTTCACAGTGGGAAATATAACCATCAATAGTAATAATAGCTAATTCTTATTGAGTGCCTACTACAGTAAGCATGTGATATGAATTAATTCGTGAAGCTTTCACAACAACCTTATGCGGTAGTCACTGGTCATTTGGAAAACACTGGAAAAGACAAACTCTGCATGCCCCTCCTCTTCCTCCAGGAGCCTCCTAACTTCCTAACTTCCCTCTCTCTCCCCCCCACCCCCAACTCTCATTTCCAAGAGTTGTTGGATCTGTGCTACTATTACCTTCCATGCTGATGCTATACCCATTTCCCACTGGTGTATTCTATCATTTAGAGCAAAATGATGTAGTGTGTTAAAAACTGAGGGATCCTTTCCCACCTCTTTTTCTTTGAAAAAAAAATTTGAAAGGTGACCAGAATTTTATAGTATTTACTTATTTTTATTTATATCAATGCAAATTCTTTGGTTATGATAGATTAGAAATTAAATGTGTTGGTGTTTTATGCAATTTTGACTTGAAACTAAATTCACAAATGAGATAATCCTATGATAATCTCTTTTTATTAAAAAATAACATTTATCACCTTAATGTGTTTTATCCTTTTGCTCAGTCATGCATCTCTAATGCATCAAAATCAGGTTTAATGAATTGATCTAGATATTCATATATATTGTAGCCTGGGGTTTTTTGGGGGGTGAAAGAAGGTGCTTTTTAAATTGTTATTGTTACAATATATGCTTATGGTTTAAAAAAAATTGAAAAGTACAAAGTAAGCAAGGTACAAAGAATAAAGAAGGAAAATAAGCCATAATTCTCCCACTTAGAAGCAAACAGTTACTAACATTTTGGGTTGAGTCCTTCGACGTGTTTTTCTACACAGTTGGCATTGTAATGTACCTAAAATTGAGTTCTCTACTTTTTTTCCCACACAACATCACATTACAAGCTTTTCCATTTTTTTTTTTTTTTTTTTAATGAGGATCTTGAATCAGATGCGTATGTTTGATTGATTGATTGATTGATTGATTTTGGCTGTGTTGGGTCTTCGTTTCTGTGCGAGGGCTTTCTCCAGTTGTGGCAAGCGGGGGCCACTCTTCATCGCGATGCGCGGGCCTCTCTCGTTGCGGAGCACAGGCTCCAGACGCGCAGGCTCAGCAGTTGTGGCTCACGGGCCCAGCCGCTCTGCGGCATGTGGGATCTTCCCAGGCCAGGGCTCGAACCTGTGTCCCCTGCATTAGCAGGCAGATTCTCAACCACTGCGCCACCAGGGAAGCCCCAAGCTTTTCCATTTTTAAAAATGTAAACAAAAGATTTAAATATTCATGTAACACATGAATAAAATGTCTCCTTTTTCACATATTAAAATATTTAGGTGTAAGGATATGTATCAATTTAATTTTTTAAAGCTTTTTTCTTAGAGCACTTTTAGGTTCATGGCAAAATTGAAAGGAAGGTACAGAGATTTCCCATATGTACCCTGCCCCAACACATGCAGAGCTTCCCTGTTAACAGTATCTCCCACCAGAGTGGTATATTTGTAATAACTGGTGAAATTATATTGACACATCATAAGTAACCCAAAGTCCGTAGTTAATATTAGGGTTCACTCTTGGTGTTGTACATACTACTGGTTTGGATAAATGTGTAATGGTTTGTATCCACCATTATAGTATCATACAGAATACTTTTACTGCCCTAAAAATACTCTGTGCACTGTCTAGTCATCCTTCTCCCCTCCCTCTCCTCTCCCCTCAACTCCTGACAACCACTGATCTTTTTATTGTCTCCACTGTTTTGTCTTTTACAGAATGTCATATAGTTTGAATCAACCAGTCTTTTCAGATTGGCTTCGTTCACTTAGTAATATGAATTTAAGATTCCTCCATGTCTTTTTATGGCTTGATAGCTCATATATATGTATATTTTTTTGGTATTTATTTTTAACATCTTTATTAGAGTATAATTGCTTTATAATGGTGTCTTAGTTTCTGCTGTATAACAAAGTGAATCAGCTATATGCATATGTATATACCTATATCACCTCCCTCTTGCATTTTCCGCTCACCCTCCCTATCCCGTCCCTCTAGGTGGTCGAAAAGCACAGAGCTGATCTCCCTGTGCCATGAAGCTGCTTCCCACTAGCTATCTATCTTACATTTGGTAGTGTATATATGTCAGTGCTACTCTCTCACTTTGTCCCAGATTTCCCCTCCCCCTCCCCATGTCCTCAAGTCCATTCTCTACATCTGTTTCTTTATTCCTGCCCTAGGTTCATCAGAACCATTTTTTTTTTTTAGATTCCACATATATGTGTTAGCGTACGGTATTTGTTTTTCTCTTTCTGACTTACTTCACTCTGCATGACAGACTCTAGGTCCATCCACCTCACTACAAATAACTCAATTTCGTTTCTTTTTATGGCTGAGTAATATTCCACTGTATATATGTGCCACATCTTCTTTATCCATTCATCTGTCGATGGACACAGGTTGCTTCCATGTCCTGACTATTGTAAATAGTGCTGCAATGAACATTGTGGTACATGTCTCTTGTTGAATTATGGTTTTCTCAGGGTATATGCCCAGCAGTGAGATTGCTGGCTCATATGGTAGTTCTATTTTTGATTTTTAAGAAACCTCTGTAATGTTGTCCACAGTGGCTGTATCAATTTACATTCTCACCAACAGTGCAAGAGGGTTCCCTTTTCTCCACACCCTCTCCAGCATTTATTGTTTCTAGATTTTTGGATGATGGCCATTCTGACCAGTGTGAGGTGATACCTCATTGTAGTCTTGATTTGCATTTCTCTAATGATTAGTGATGTTGAGCATCTTTTCATGTGTTTGTTGGCAATCTGTATATCTTCTTTGGAGAAATGTCTATTTAGGTCTTCTGCCCATTTTTGGATTGGGTTGTTTGTATTTTGATACTGAGCTGCATGAGCTGCTTGTATATTTTGGAGATTAATCCTTTGTCAGTTGCTTCATTTGCAAATATTTTCTCCCATTCTGAGGGTTGTCTTTCCGTCTTGTTTATGTTTTCCTTTGCTGTGCAAAAGCTTTTACGTTTCATTAGGTCTCATTTGTTTATTTTTGGTTTTATTTCCATTTCTCTAGGAGGTGGGTCAAAAAGGATCTTGCTGTGACTTATGTCATAGAGTGTTCTGCCTATGTTTTCTTCTAAGAGTTTTATAGTGGCTGGTCTTATATTTAGGTCTTGAATCCATTTTGAGTTTATTTTTGTGTATGGTGTTAGGGAGTGTTCTAATTTCATTCTTTTACATGTCGTTGTCCAGTTTTCCCAGCACCACTTATTGAAGAGGCTGTCTTTTCTCCATTGTATATTCTTGCCTCCTTTATCAAAGATAAGGTGACCATATGTGCCTGGGTTTATCTCTGGGCTTTCTATCCTGTTCCATTGATCTATATTTCTGTTTTTCTGCCAGTACCATACTGTATTGATTACTATAGCTTTGTAGCATAGTCTGAAGTCCGGGAGGCTGATTCCTCCAGCTCCGTTTTTCATTCTCAAGATTGTTTTGGCTATTTGGGGTCTTTTGTGTTGCCAAACAAATTGTGAAATTTTTTGTTCTAGTTCTGTGAAAAATGCCATTGGTAGTTTGATAGGGATTGCACTGAATCGGTAGATTGTTTTGGGTAGTATAGTCATTTTCACAATGTTGATTCTTCCAATCCAAGAACATGCTATATCTCTCCATCTGTTTGTATAGTCTTTAATTTCTTTCATCAGTGTCTTACAGTTTTCTGAATACAGGTCTTTTATCTCCTTAGGTGGGTTTATTCCTAGTATTTTATTCTTTTTGTTGCAATGGTAAATGGGAGTGTTTCCTTAATTTCTCTTTCAGATTTTTCATCATTAGTGTATAGGAATAAAAGAGATTTCTGTGCATTACTTTTGTATCCTGCTACTTTACCAAATTCATTGATTAGCTCTAGTAGTTTTCTGGTAGCAGCTTTAGGATTCTGTATGTATAGTATCATGTCATCTGCAAACAATGACTGTTTTACTTCTTCTTCTCTGATTTGGATTCCTTTTATTTCTTTTTTGGCCCTGATTGCTGTGGCTATAACTTCCAAAACTATGTTAAATAATAGTGAGAGTGGGCAACCTTGTCTTGTTCCTGATCTTAGAGGAAATGGTTTCAGTTTTTCCCATTGAGAACGATGTTGGCTGTGGGTTTGTCATATATGGCCTTTATTATGTTGAGGTAAGTTCCCTCTATGCCTACTTTCTGGAGCGTTTTGATCATCAATGGGTGTTGAATTTTGTCAAAAGCTTTTTCTGCATTTATTGAGATTATCATATGTTTTTTAATCCTTCAGTTTCTTAATATGGTGTATCACATTGATTGATTTGCGTATATTGAAGAATCCTTGCATTCCTGGAATAAACCCCACTTGATCATGTTGTATGATCCTTTTAATGTGCTGTTGGATTCTGTTTGCTAGTATTTTGTTGAGGATTTTTGCATCTATGTTCATCAGAGATATTGGCCTGTAATTTTCTTTTTTTGTGACATCTTTGCCTTTTTTTGTATCAGGGTGATGGTGCCCTTGTAGAATGAGTTTGGGAGTGTTCCTCCTTCTGCTATATTTTGGAAGACTTTGATAAGGATAGGTGTTAGCTCTTCTCTAAATGTTTAATAGAATTCGTCTGTGAAGCCATCTGGTCCTGGGCTTTTGCTTGTTGGAAGATTTTTAATCACAGTTTCAATTTCAGTGCTTGTGATTGGTCTGTTTATATTTTCTATTTCTTCCTGGTTCAGTCTCGGAAAGTTGTGCTTTTCTAAGAATTTGTCCATTTCTTCCAGGTTGTCCATTTCTTTTTTTTTTTTTTTTTTTAAGGATTTTCTTATTTATTTATTTATTTATTTATTTTTGGCTGTGTTGGGTCTTCGGTTCGTGCGAGGGCTTTCTCCAGTTGCGGCAAGCGGGGGCCACTCTTCATCGCGGTGCGGGGACCGCTCTTCATCGCGGTGCGCGGGCCTTTCTCTATCGCGGCCCCTCCCGTCGCGGGGCACAGGCTCCAGACGCGCAGGCTCAGCAATTGTGGCTCACGGGCCCAGCTGCTCCGTGGCATGTGGGATCTTCCCAGACCAGGGCTCGAACCCGTGTCACCTGCATTAGCAGGCAGATTCTCAACCACTGCGCCACCAGGGAAGCCCCCAGGTTGTCCATTTCATTGGCATATAGTTGCATGTAGTAATCTCTCATGATCCTTTGTATTTTTGCAGTGTCAGTTGTTACTTCTTTTTCATTTATAATTCTGTTGATTTGAGTCTTCCTCCTTTTTTTCTTGATGAGTCTGGCTAATGGTTTATCAATTTTGTTTATCTTCTCAAAGAACCAGCGTTTAGTTTTATTGATCTTCACTATTGTCTCCTTCATTTCTTTTTCATTTATTTCTGATCTGATCTTTATGATTTCTTTCCTTCTGCTAGCTTTGGGTTTTTTTTGTTCTTCTTTCTCTAATTGCTTTGGGTGCAAGGTTAGGTTGTTTATTCGAGATGTTTCCTGTTTCTTGAGGTAGGCTTGTATTGCTATAAACTTCCCTCTTAGCACTGCTTTTGCTGCATCCCATAGGTTTTGGGTCGTCGTGTCTCCATTGTCATTTGTTTCTAGGTATTTTTTGATTTCTTCAGTGATCACTTCGTTATTAAGTAGTGTATTGTTTAGCCTCCATGTGTTTGTATTTTTTACAGATCTTTTCCTGTAATTGATATCTAGTCTCATAGCGTTGTGGTCGGAAAAGATACTTGATACGGTTTCAATTTTCTTAAATTTACCAAGGCTTGATTTGTGACCCAAGGTATGATCTATCCTGGAGAATTTTCCATGAGCACTTGAGAAGAATGTGTATTCTGTTGTTTTTGGATGGAATGTCCTATAAATATCAATTAAGTCCATCTTGTTTAATGTATCATTTAAAGCTTGTGTTTCCTTATTTATTTTCATTTTGGATGATCTGTCCCTTGGTGAAAGTGGGGTGTTAAAGTTCCCTACTATGATTGTGTTACTGTTGATTTCCCCTTTATTGCTGTTAACATTTGCCTTATGTATTGAGGTGCTCCTTTGTTGGGTGCATATATAATTGTTATATCTTCTTCTTGGATTGATCCCTTGATCATTATGTAGTGTCCTTCTTTGTCTCTTGTAATAGTCTTTATTTTAAAGTCTATTTTGTCTGATATGAGAATTGCTACTCCAGCTTTCTTTTGATTTCCATTTGCATGGAATATCTTTTTCCATCCCCTCACTTTCAGTCTGTATGTGTCCCTAGGTCTGAAATGGGTCTCTTGTAGACAGCATATATACGGGTCTTGTTTTTGTATCCATTCAGCCAGTCTGTGTCTTTTGGTGGGAGCATTTAGTCCATTTATTTACATTTAAGGTAATTATCGATATGTATGTTCCTATTCCCATTTTCTTAAATGTTTTGGGTTTGTTATTGTTGGTGTTATCCTTCTCTTGTGTTTCTTGCCTAGAGAAGTTCCTGTAGCATTTGTTATAAAGCTGGTTTGGTGGTGCTGAACTCGCTCAGCTTTTGCTTGTCTGTAAAGGTTTTAATTTCTCCATCAAATCTGAATGAGATCCTTGCTGGGTAGAGTAATCTTGGTTGTAGGTTTTTCTCCTTCATCACTTTAAATATGTCCTGCCACTCCCTTCTGGCTTGCAGAGTTTCTGCTGAAAGATCAGCTGTTAACCTTATGGGGATTCCCTTGTGTGTTATTTGTTGTTTTTCCCTTGCTGCTTTTAATATGTTTTCTTTATATTTAATTTTTGATAGTTTGATTAATATGTGTCTTGGCGTGTTTCTCCTTGGATTTATCCTGTATGGGACTCTCTGTGCTTCCAGGACTTGATTAACTATTTCATTTCCCATATTAGGGAAGTTTTCAACTCTAATCTCTTCAAATATTTTCTCAGACCCTTTCATTTTCTCTTCTTCTTCTGGGACCCCTATAATGCTAATGTTGTGTGTTTAATGTTGTCCCAGAGGTCTCTGAGACTGTCCTCAATTCTTTTCATTCTTTTTTCTTTATTCTGCTCCCTGGCAGTTATTTCCACCATTTTATCTTCCAGCTCACTTATCCGTTCTTCTGCCTCAGTTATCCTGTTATTGATTCCTTCTAGACTATTTTTAATTTCAGTTATTGTGTTGTTCATCACTGTTTGTTTGCTCTTTAGTTCTTCTAGATCCTTGTTAAATGTTTCTTGTATTCTCTATTCTGTTTCCAAGATTCTGGATCATCTTTGTCATCATTACGCTGAACTCTTTTTCAGGTAGGTTTCCTATTTCATCTTCATTTATTTGGTCTTGTAGGTTTTTACCTTGCTCCTTCGTCTGTAACATATTTTTTTGTTGTTTCATTGTTTTTTCTTTTTGGTGGGTGGTGCTGTATTCCTGTCTTACTAGTTGCTTGGCCTGAGACATCCAGCACTGGAGTTTGCAGGCAGTTGGATAGAGCTGGGACTTGGTGCTAAGATGAGGACCTTCAGGAGGCCTCACTCTGATTGATATTCCCTGGGGTCTGAGGTTCTCTGTTAGTCCAGCGATTTGGACTTGGAGCTCCCACCACAGGAGCTTGGGCCCAACCTCCAGTCTGGGAACCAAGAAGCCGCAAGCTTTGTGGCACAGTAAAAAAAAAAAAGAAAGAAAGAAAGAAAGAAAGCAAAGAACAATACAATATCAAAAAATAAAAAACAACATAAAATTAGTAAGATAAAAAATATATTAGGAAAAAATAAAAGTATAATTGAAACAACTGCATTAAGGTAAAATAAAACCACAGCAGAAAAAATTTTTTAAAAAGGGGGTGGGGCAACAAGACAAAAGGAGAGATCACTAACAAAGCATAAAGAATAAAACTAGAAAAATAAAAGATTTATTAGGAAAATAAAAATATAAAAGAATCAACAGCAATGAATCAACAAGGTAAAACAGAACCCCAATCTAAAAGAGGAAAAAGGAAAAGAAAAAAAAAAAAGCTGTGGCTATGGGGGCAGAGTTTAGGCAGGCAGGTGGGGGGGTGGGAGTGGGGGGTGGTGAAACTTAGGCAGGGGCGGGGTTTAGGGTGGGGCAGGACCTAGGTGGGTGGGGGTTTCAGCATGGGGCGGGGCCTAGGCTGGGTGACGTTCAAGCATGGGGCGGGGCCTCTGCTTAGGACCTGCGTGGAAGGGGAGAGGCAGCACATAGAAAGGAGGGCCTCTGGAGTGTGGAGTTCCGGAGTTTGGAGGTAGGGCCCTGAGTGAGGGTGTGTGGGTGGGGTTTAGGCCCAGCACGTTGGAGGGGGTCTCCGGGTGCAGCGGTAGGGCCCTGGGTTGGGGTGTAGCGGTGGGGCTTGGGCTCTCCAAGGCAGGAGGGAGGCTCCGAGGGCAGAGGATTAGGCCCAGGAGCCCAACAGGCTTCCTGGTGCCTAAGTGGACAGGGAAAGCACAGGCCCTGCTCCCTTCCATTCCTTTGCGCCCCTCCCCCACTCTCTCCCCCAGGGTCTCCCCCATCGCTGCTGGACCCCTAACCATGGGTGGGTCCCACTGGGTGTAGGAACTCCTCCCCTCCCCCAGCCACCCCTCAGGGGTGCCCATCCTGGAGGTCCGGCTCCCCCTTCCTTCCCTCACACTCCCTCAGGACCCGTGCAGCTGGAGGGGGCCTAGGTGGGCAGAGGATCAGTCCCAGGATCTCAGCAGGTTCCCAGGGGTCCAAATGGGCAGGGGAAACCTGACCACGCTCCCTTTTGATCCTCTGCTCTCCCAATGGTTCCCCAATTTCCCCCTTCAGGCATGGGATCCCTTCCCCTCCCCCAGCTGCCCCTCAGGGGCGCCAGTCCCTTACTGCCTCCATTTTTCCTCCCTATTCACTCCCCCCATGCCCCACATCCTACCTGGTCACTGGGGTTTCCTCCCATCCCCTTAGGTGTCCATGGTCCCCCACCGGTGCCTGGTAGGTGCCCTAGTTGTGAGGAGACGTGAATTCCGCGTCCTTCTAGTATGCCATCTTGACTCTGCTCATATCATTTTGATGCTGAATAATACTCCATCTTCTGGATGTATCACAGTTTATTTATCTATTCACCTACTGAAGAATATCTTGGTTGCTTCCAAGTTTTGGCAATTATGAATAAAGCTGCTATAAACATCTGTGTGTGGGTTTTGTATGGACATAAGTTTTCAACCGCTTTAGGTAAATATCGAGAAGTGAGATTGCTGGATCATATGGTAAAAGTACATTTAGCTTTGTAAGAAACTGCTGAACTTTCTTGCAAAGAGGCTGTACCATTTTGCATTCCCACTAGCAATGAATGTGAGTTCCTGTTACTCCACATCCTTGTCAGCATTTGGTGTTGTCAGTATTCCAGATTTTGGCCATTCTAATATGTGTGTATCTCATTGTCATTTTAATTTGCATTTCTCTGATAACACATAATGTGGAGTGTCTTTTCATATGCATTTGTCATCTGTATATCTTCTTTTGAGAAGTGTCTGTTAAGGTCTTTGGCCCATTTTTTAATTGGGTTGTTTGGTTTTTTATTGTTGAGTTTTAAGAGTTCTTTGTACATTTTGGCTAACAGTCTTTTATCAGATGAGTCTTTTGCAAATATTTTCTCCCAGTCTGTAGCTTGTCTTCTCATTCTCTTGATGTTGTCTTTTGTAGAGCAGTTTTTAATTTTTCAATTTAATTTTGAACACCACTCCTGATTAGAGTATTCCTCATAGGAAAATGCCACTGTTTATTTAGTCATTGTCTTGAGTTATTTCCATTATTTTCCTAGTCAAACAGTGGTACAATGAACATTCTTTGACATATCTTTGATATAAGTTTCTTCAGGGTAAAAGGTAGAAATGGAATTTCTGGGTTATAAGGTATGAAAATTATTTAGTTATAATAGACATTTTTAATGCTTAAATAAAAATCTATTGTATGATTTTAATGTTGCACTTTAAATGCTCTGTTGAAAATATCTTTGTCCACATACTTTTGTGCTTATTTTATGTTATTCCCTTAAATTTCTAAAAGGAGAACTACTCATTCAAAGTGTATAATAATTTTGAGACCTCCTGATACATAGCATCAAATTGTTTTCCAGAAAGATTACTTTAGTTTAGAACCTCAGTAGGAGTGTATGAGATACCCATTTTACCATCCAATTAAACATTAGATGTTATCACATTTAAAATATATATTTTTCAATTTGATAGGGATGAAAGAGTTGTCTGCCTGAGAATCATCTGTTCTTCCACCACTTTCTAAAGAAAAATTTCCTTGCATCCCTCTTACATCAAAATAGGGATTTTCCTCCTTTGATGATACAATACACATTCATTTATCACTATGTAAACTGTATTAATTTACTTTAAAACACTTTTTATTACTTATATCATCTTGTTTTCATTGTTCTATTGGTAGATTTTTCTCTTTGTGAAAAAATTGTTTGGGTGTTTTGAGATGGGATAGACTATATCATCAACTTCTCCCATTAAAATTAATGGAAATACCTTTTCATTTAATGGCAGGATCTTCAGGAATGAAAGAAGTCATTAATTGAGGGCTAAGTATTAATTTATTTGTATATTTTGTAAAAACGAACAACCCATATTGTATCCTGCCCTTTTCATGGGCAATGGTATTTTAGATATCTTTCTATAGCAGTATACATAACTCTATGCATAAAGATTTTAAAGCAGATTTTTGTATGTAGTCTTGTTTAGTGCAACTAAGCTTTAAATATTATTTCTTCTAAAATCTCCTTTTTAGTGTTAATTAATCCTGTTGTGCATGCCTTTCTTCTAGGTACTTTTCAATATAATATAATCCCTGGTTTCTGGGCTTATCATATGTATCTAGAGACTTGTAACTTAAAGGATACACAAAAGTTAGTAATGTATGACTTTCTTCCAATCTATTGTAGAAATTTCCTCAAAGAACATGATATTTTTATATTTATGGGTGGAAAGTTATAGAGTGCTGACTTTTTCTGATGGCTGTGTGTTTGATGTTTTACTTCAAATCATGAGGCCCAAATCAACCTCAAGGTTCTTCTCTGTAGATAAGCAAAGGAAGCTACAATTCATATTTAAAGCTATATACTTCCTCTATTACTATTCTGACTCTGCAGTCCATTTCTATTCTTAGAATACATAAAACAGATGGGTCTTAGTGTGCTAAAACCACATCATAAAGCTGTTTTGCTTCATGGCCCAGGAATTCTGCTGCTTACCTAACTCTTAAGAAAAATCCCTGCTTCTGAATAACTTAATACTTTGCTATGACCCCATATACGTAAAGAATAATCTTAAACTTTCAATTTTTCAGGCCTCTGGGGAAATCATTCACCTAGTCTATAGACTTCAAAAAAGATATTGTAAGAGTGAGGTGTGAGTATACCATATTCTAGTTTCTTAGTTCAATTCTGCAAGATTTATTACTAAACAATTCAAGTTTTAGTCAAATATTAAATTATAGACATTGACAAATGTCTTTACTGAGGCTTCAAGGGATGTTTCATATGTTTTATCTCTAATGTGATACAATAATGTGTATTAGCAAGTATAATTTTTTTTTTGGCTCCAAATCATTTCTAAATGGTAATTAAATTTTTCTCACCAGCTAGTCACACATATTGAATTAGCTGATCAACATTTTCCACGAGCCTATATTTTCCCTCTACAGTAAATAAATGTCTTGCAATAGGAAACAAAATTTGAACAGAATAGATTTAAAAACAGAGGAGGGACTTCCCTGATGGCACAGTGGTTAAGAATCCGCCTGCATGCAAGGATTCTTCAATATACGCAAATCAATCAATGTGATACACCATATTAACAAATTGAAGGAGAAAAACCTTATGATCATCTCAATAGATGCAGAGAAAGCTTTCGACAAAATTCAACACCCATTTATGATAAAAGCCCTGCAGAAAGTAGGCATAGAGGGAACTTTCCTCAACATAATAAAGGCCATATATGACAAACCCACAGCCAACATTGTCCTCAATGGTGAAAAACTGAAACCATTTCCACTAAGATCAGGAACAAGACAAGGTTGCCCACTCTCACCACTATTATTCAACATAGTTTTGGAAGTGTTAGCCACAGCAATCAGAGAAGACAAAGAAATAAAAGGAATCCAAATCGGAAAAGAAGAAGTAAAGCTGTCACTATTTGCAGATGACATGATACTATACATAGAGAATCCTAAAGATGCTACCAGAAAACTCCTAGAGCTAATCAATGAATTTGGTAAAGTAGCAGGATACAAAATTAATGCACAGAAATCTCTTGCATTTCTATACACTAATGACGAAAAATCTGAAAGTGAAATTAAGAAAACACTCCCATTTACCATTGCAACAAAAAGAATAAAATATCTAGGAATAAACCTACCTAAGGAGACAAAAGACCTGTATGCAGAAAATTATAAGACACTGATGAAAGAAATTAAAGATGATACAAATAGATGGAGAGATATACCATGTTCCTGGATTGGAAGAATCAACATCGTGAAAATGTCTCTACTACCCAAAGCAATCTACAGATTCAATGCAATACCTATCAAACTACCACTGGCATTTTTCACAGAACTAGAACAAAAAATTTCACAATTTGTATGGAAACACAAAAGACCCCGAATAGCCAAAGCAATCTTGAGAACGAAAAATGGAGCTGGGGGAATCAGGCTCCCTGACTTCAGACTATATTACAAAGCTTCAGTAATCAAGACAGTTTGGTATTGGCACAAAAACAGAAATATAGATCAATGGAACAGGATAGAAAGCCCAGAGATAAACCCACACACATATGGTCAACTTATCTTTGATAAAGGAGGCAAGCATATACAGTGGAGAAAAGACAGCCTCTTCAATAAGTGGTGCTGGGAAAATTGGACAGGAACATGTAAAAGTATGAAATTAGAACACTCCCTGACACCATGCACAAAAATAAACTCAAAATGGATTAAAGACCTAAGTGTAAGGGCAGACACTATCAAACTCTTAGAGGAAAACATAGGCAGAACACTCTATGACATACATCACAGCAAGATTCTTTTTGACCCAGCTCCCAGAGAAATGGAAATAAGAACACAAATAAACAAATGGGACCTAATGAAACTGAAAAGCTTTTGCACAGCAAAGGAAACCATAAACAAGACCAAAAGACAACCCTCAGAATGGGAGAAAATATTTGCAAATGAAGCAACTGACAAAGGATTAATCTCCAAGATTTACAAGCAGCTCATGCAGCTCAATAACAAAAAAACGAACAACCCAATCCAAAAATGGGCAGAAGATCTAAATAGACATTTCTCCAAAGAAGATATACAGATGGCCTACAGACACATGAAAGAATGCTCAACATCATTAATCATTAGAGAAATGCAAATCAAAACTACAATGAGATATCATCTCACACCGGTCAGAATGGCCATCATCAAAAAATCTAGAAACAATAAATGCTGGAGAGGGTGTGGAGGAAAGGGAACACTCTTGCACTGTTGGTGGGAATGTAAATTGATACAGCCACTATGGAGAACAGTATGGAGGTTCCTTAAAAAACTACAAATAGAACTACCATACGACCCAGCAATCCCACTACTGGGCATATACCCTGAGAAAACCATAGGTCAAAAAGAGTCATGTACCAAAATGTTCATTGCAGCTCTATTTACAATAGCCAGGACATGGAAGCAACCTAAATGTCCATCGACAGATGAATGGATAAAGAAGATGTGGCACATATATACAATGGAATATTACTCAGCCATAAAAAGAAATGAAATGGAGGTATTTGTAATGAGGTGGATGGAGTTAGAGTCTGTCATACAGAGTGAAGTAAGTCAGAAAGAGAAAAACAAATACAGTATGCTAACACATATATATGGAATCTAAGGGAAAAAAAAGAAAAAAAAAGGCCATGAAGAACCTAGTGGCAAGACGGGAATAAAGACACAGACCTACTAGAGAATGGACTTGAGGATATGGGGAGGGGGTGGGGTGAGATGTGACAGGGTAAGAGAGTGTCATGGACATATATACAATACCAAATGTAAAATAGATAGCTAGTGGGAAGCAGCCGCATAGCACAGGGAGATCAGCTCGGTGCTTTGTGACCACCTAGAGGGGTGGGATGGGGAGGGTGGGAGGGAGGGAGATGCAAGAGGGAAGAGAAATGGGAACATATTGTATATGTATAACTGATTCACTTTGTTATAAAGCAGATGCTAACACACTATTGTAAGGCGATTATACTTCAATAAAGATGTTTGAAAAAAAAAAAAAAAAAAAAAAAAAAAAAAAAAAAGAATCCGCCTGCCAATGCAGGGGACATGGGTTCAAGCCCTGGTCCGGGAAGATCCCACAGGCCGCCAAGCAAGTAAGCCCATGCGCTGAAACTACTGAGCCTGCGTGCTGCAACTACTGAAGCACACACACCTAGAGCCCATGCTGCGCAACAAGAGAAGCCACCGCAATGAGAAGCCCACACACCGCAGCAAAGAGTAGTCCCTGCTCACTGCAACTAGAGATAGCCCGCACACAGCAGCGAAGACCCAATGCGGCCAAAAATAAATAAATAAATTTTTAAAATAAAAATTAAAAAATGAAAAATGGAGAGAGAGGAGAAGATGGCAGAAGAGTAAGACGCGGAAATCACCTTCCTCCCCACAGATACATCAGAAATACATCTAAACATGGAACTGCTCCTATAGAACACCCACTGACGCTGGCAGAAGACCTCAGACCTCCCAAAAGGCAAAAAACTCTGCACGTAGGAGTTTTTTGGGTAGGGCAAAAGAAAAAAGAAAAAACAGCGACAAAAGAATAGGGACGGGGGCTTCCCTGGTGGCGCAGTGGTTGAGAATCTGCCTGCAAATGCAGGGGACACGGGTTCAAACCCTGGTCTGGGAAGATTCCACATGCCGTGGAGCAGCTAGGCCCGTGAGCCACAATTGCTGAGCCTGCGCGTTTGGAGCCTGTACTCCGTAACAAGAGAGGCTGCGATGGTGAGAGGCCCGCGCACCGTGATGAAGAGTGGCCCCCGCTTGCCGCAACTAGAGAAAGCCCTCGCACAGAAACGGAGACCCAACACAGCCAAAATAAATAAATAAATTAATTAAAAAAAAAAAAAAAGAATAGGGACGGGACCTGCACCAGTGGGAGGGAGCTGTGAAGGAGGAAAGTTTTCCACACACTAGGAAGCCCTTTCGCAGGCGGAGACTGCGGGTGGCGGAGGGGGGAAGCTTCGGAGCCACGGAGGAGAGTGCAGCAACAGGAGTGCGGAGGGCAAAGCGGAGAGATTCCCGCACAGAGGATCGGTGCCGACCAGCACTCACCAGCCCGAGAGGCTTGTCTGCTCAGCCGCCGGGGCAGGCGGGGCCTGGAAGCTGAGGCTCAGGCTTCAGTCGGATCGCAGGGAGAGGACTGGGGTTCGCGGCATGAACACAGCCTGAAGGAGGCTAGTGTGCCACAGCTAGCCGGGAGGGAGTCCAGGGAAAAGTCTGGACCTGCCAAAGAGGCAAGAGACTTTTTCTTCCCTCTTTGTTTCCTGGTGCGCGAGGAGAGGGGATTCAGAGCACCGCCTAAACGAGCTCCAGAGACGGGCGTGAGCTGTGACTACCAGCGCGGATCCCAGAGACGGGCATGAAACACTAAGGCTGCTGCTGCCACCACCAAGAAGCCTGTGTGCAAGGACAGGTCACTATCCACACCACCCCTCCCGGGAGCCTGTGCAGCCTGCCACTGCCAGGCTCCCGTGATCCAGGGACAACTTCCCCGGGAGAATGCATGGCACGCATCAGGCTGGTGCAACGTCACGCTGGCCTCTGCCGCCGCAGGCTCGCCCCACATCCGTACCCCTCCCTCCCCCGGCCTGAGTGAGCCAGAGCCCCTGAATCAGCTGCTCCTTTAACCCCGTCCTGTTTGAGGGAAGAGCAGACGCCATCAGGCAACCTACACACAGAGGCGGGTCCATATCCAAAGCTGAACCCCGGGAGCTGTGCGAACAAAGAAGAGAGAGGGATATCTCTCCCAGCAGCCTCAGGAGCAGAGGATTAAAGCTCCACAATCAACTTGATGTACCCTGCATCTGTGGAATACCTGAATAGACAACGAATCATCCTAAATTGAGGAGGTGGACTTTGGGAGCAAGATATATTATTTTTTCCCATTTTCCTGTTTTTGTGAGTGTGTATGTGTATGCTTCTGTGTGAGATTTTGTCTGTATAGCTTTGCTTTCACCATTTGTCCTAGGGTTCTGTCCGTCTGTTTCTTTTTTTTTTTTTTTACTTAAAAAATTTTTTTTCTTAATGATTATTTTTTATTTTTTATTTAATAATTTTATTTTATCTTTATTTTATTTTATTTTGTCCTCTTTCTTTCGTTCTTTCTTTCTTTCTTTCTTTCTATTTTTTCTCCCTTTTATTCTGAGCCGTGTGGATGAAAGGCTCTTGGTGCTCCAGCCAGGCATCAGGGCTGTGCCTCTGAGGTGGGAGAGCCAACTTCAGGACACTGGTCCACAAGAGACCTCCCAGCTCCACATAATACCAAATGGTGAAAATCTCCCAGAGATCTCCATCTCAACACCAAGACCCAGCTTCACTCAACAATCAGCAAGCTACAGTGCTGGACACCCTATGCCAAAGAACTAGCAAGACAGGAACACAGCCCCATCCATTAGCAGAGAGGCTGCCTAAAATCATAATAAGGCCACAGACACCCCAAAACACACCACCAGACGTGGACCAGCCCACCAGAAAGACAAGATCCAGCCTCATCCACCAGAACACAGGCACTAGTCCCCTCCACCAGGAAGCCTACACAACCCACTGAACCAACCTTAGCCACTGGGGACAGACACCAAAAACAATGGGAACTATGAACGTGCAGCCTGCGAAAAGAAGACCTCAAACACAGTAAGATAAGCAAAATGAGAAGACAGAAAAACACACAGCAAATGAAGGAGCAAGGTAAAACCACACCAGACCTAACAAATGAAGAGGAAATAGGTTGTCTACCTGAAAAGGAATTCAGAGTAATGATAGTAAAGATGATCCACAATCTTGGAAATAGAATACACAAAATGCAAGAAACATTTACCAAGGACCTAGAAGAACTAAAGAGAAAACAAGCAATGATGAACAACACAATAATGAAATTAAAAACACTCTAGAAGGGATCAATAGCAGAATAACTGAGGCAGCAGAACGGATAAATGACCTGGAAGATAAAATAGTGGAAATAACTACTGCAGAGCAGAATAAAGAAAAAACAATGAAAAGAACTGAGGACAGTCTCAAAGACCTCGGGGACAACATTAAACGCACCAACATTCGAATTATAGGGGTCCCAGAAGAAGAAGAGAAAAAGAAAGGGACTGAGAAAATATTTGAAGAGATTAGAGTTGAAAACTTCCCTAATATGGGAAAGCAAATAGTTAATCAAGTCCTGGAAGCACAGAGAGTCCCATACAGGATAAATCCAAGGAGAAACATGCCAAGACACATATTAATCAAACTATCAAAAATTAAATATAAAGAAAACATATTAAAAGCAGCAAGGGAAAAACAACAAATAACACACAAGGGAATCCCCATAAGGTTAACAGCTGATCTTTCAGCAGAAACTCTGCAAGCCAGAAGGGAGTGGCAGGACATATTTAAAGTGATGAAGGAGAAAAACCTACAACCAAGATTACTCTACCCAGCAAGGATCTCATTCAGATTTGATGGAGAAATTAAAACCTTTACAGACAAGCAAAAGCTGAGCGAGTTCAGCACCACCAAACCAGCTTTACAACAAATGCTACAGGAACTTCTCTAGGCAAGAAACACAAGAGAAGGATAACACCAACAATAACAAACCCAAAACATTTAAGAAAATGGGAATAGGAACATACATATCGATAATTACATTAAATGTAAATGGACTAAATGCTCCCACCAAAAGACACAGACTGGCTGAATGGATACAAAAACAAGACCCATATATATGCTGTCTACAAGAGACCCACTTCAGACCTAGGGACACACACAGACTGAAAGTGAGGGGATGGAAAAAGATATTCCATGCAATGGAAATCAAAAGAAAGCTGGAGTAGCAATTCTCATATCAGACAAAATAGACTTTAAAATAAAGACTATTACAAGAGACAAAGAAAGACACTACATAATGATCAAGGGATCGATCCAAGAAGATATAACAATTGTAAATATTTATGCACCCAATATAGGAGCACCTCAATACATAAGGCAAATACTAACAGCCATAAAGGGGAAATCGACAGTAACACCATCATAGTAGGGGACTTTAACACCCCACTTTCACCAATGGACAGATCATCCAAAATGAAAATAAATAAGGAAACACGAGCTTTAAATGATACATTAAACAAGATGGACTTAATTGATATTTATAGGACATTCCACCCAAAAACAACATTTTTCTCAAGTGCTCATGGAACATTCTCCAGGATAGATCACATCTTGGGTCACAAATCAAGCCTTGGTAAATTTAAGAAAATTGAAATCGTATCAAGTATCTTTTCCGACCACAATGCTATGAGATTAGATATCAATTACAGGAAAAGATCTGTAAAAAATATAAACACATGGAGGCTAAACAATACACTACTTAATAACCAAGTGATGACTGAAGAAATCAAAGGGGAAATCAAAAAATACCTAGAGCAACCTAACTGCCCATCAACAGACGAATGGATAAAGATGTGGTACATATATACAATGGAATATTACTCAGCCATAAAAAGGAACGAAATTGAGTCATTTGTTGAGAAGTGGATGGATCTAGAGACTGTCATACAGAGTGAAGTCAGTCAGAAAGAGAAAAACAAATATCGTATATTAATGCATGTATGGGGAACCTAGAAAAATGGTACAGATGAGCCGGTTTGCAGGGCAGAAGTTGAGACACAGATGTAGAGAATGGACATATGGACACCAAGGGGGGAAAACTGCAGTGGGGTGGGGATGGTGGTGTGCTCAATCGGGCGATTGGGATTGACATGTATACACTGATGTGTACAAAATTGATGCCTAATAAGAACCTGCAGTATAAAACAACAAACAAACAAAACAACTAATACTAAACTTTCATTGGGTTATTTGTATGGAAATATGTTAATATAAATGTTTCAGACATTACATGAAATTTCTAAAAATCTTATATTTGTATTTGTATGGAAATATGTTAATATAAATGTTTCAGACATTACATGAAATTTCTAAAAATCTTATATGTTCTTGTATAATGTTATAAGTAATAATCCTAGTTATTACTTTAAAATGTATATCTCAGAAAAAACTAATTTTCTTGTCAACTGCATTATTATGAACTTTCATCAAATCTTTAACCGTGGTCACTTTTAAGTCTTTTGTCATTTACAGACAGTTCTGGGTGTACTCTGCTGCTTTTGCAAGTATGTTCCTATAAAAGGCTTTCATCTTCAAGAAATTCATGGAAAAGACTCTGACAAGTACAGGTTTCTGGTAACTGACTGTACTGCTGAACTGAATGAATAAGCATTTTCAGAACTCTAATGAAAAACTGATGAACTCATAAAAGTGCTAACAAAAGATCAAGATGAAAAAAAAATTAATTACATGGGACTGAGTGAACTGATGAGGATGAGTATAATTTTTGTGACTTTCTGTCTGAATTAAAAAAAAAAATCCCACAAGGACTCAGAGGCAAAGAATATACAAATCAATTTTCGCTGCAAAGTAAAGGAGCTGTTACAGTGGAGGATTACAGGACTGAATGTCAATATTATGACATAGTATGAGTGTGTTTCATGTTTGGTAATTGCAATCATTGTTGCTTTTGTTGTGGTCATCCATGTACAATGCTTGGTGTCAGTCTATTTATCTCTTGTAAAAATAAAATACAGTGTGTGTGTGTGAAAAAAAATAAAGAAAGGGATGTAGCAAGAGAGAAGGAATATAAAAAAAAAAATACCTAGAAACAAATGACAATGGAGACACGACAACCCAAAACCTATGGGATGCAGCAAAAGCAGTTCTAAGAGGGAAGTTTATAGCAATACAATCCTACCTTAAGAAACAGGAAACATCTCAAATAAATAACCTAACCTTGCACCTAAAGCAATTAGAGAAAGAAGAAAAAAAACCCCAGAGTTAGCAGAAGGAAAGAAATCATAAAGATCAGATCAGAAATAAATGAAAAAGAAATGATGGAAACGATATCAAAGATCAATAAAACTAAAAGCTGGTTCTTTGAGAAGATAAACAAAATTGATAAACCATTAGCCAGACTCATCAAGAAAAAAAGGGAGAAGACTCAAATCAATAGAATTAGAAATGAAAAAGGAGAAGTAACAACTGACACTGCAGAGATACAAAAGATCATGAGAGATTACTACAAGCAACTCTATGCCAATAAAATGGACAACCTGGAAGAAATGGACAAATTCTTAGAAATGCACAACCTGCCGAGACTGAACCAGGAAGAAATAGAAAATATGAACAGACCAATCACAAGCACTGAGATTGAAACTGTGATTAAATATCTTCCAACAAACCAAAGCCCAGGACCAGCTAGCTTCACAGGCAACTTCCATCAAACACTTAGAGAAGAGCTAACACCTATCCTTCTCAAACTCTTCCAAAATATTGCAGAGGGAGGAACACTCCCAAACTCATTCTACAAGGCCACCCTCACCCTGATACCAAAACCAAAGATGTCACAAAGAAAGAAAACTACAGGCCAATATCACTGATGAACATAGATGCAAAAATCCTCAACAAAATACTAGCAAACAGAATCCAACAGCACATTAAAAGGATCATACACCATGATCGAGTGGGGTTTATTCCAGGAATGCAAGGATTCTTCAATATACGCAAATCAATCAACGTGATACACCACATTAACAAATTGAAGGAGAAAAACCATATGATTATCTCAATAGATGCAGAGAAAGCTTTTGACAAAATTCAACACCCATTTATGATAAAAGCCCTGCAGAAAGTAGGCATAGAGGGAACTTTCCTCAACATAATAAAGACCATATATGACAAACCCACAGCCAACATCGCCCTCAATGGTGAAAAACTGAAACCATTTCCACTAAGATCAGGAACAAGACAAGGTTGCCCACTCTCACCACTATTATTCAACATAGTTTTGGAAGTGTTAGGCACAGCAATCAGAGAAGAAAAAGAAATAAAAGGAATCCAAATCAGAAAAGAAGAAGTAAAGCTGTCACTGTTTGCAGATGACATGATACTATACATACAGAATCCTAAAGATGCTACCAGAAAACTACTAGAGCTAATCAATGAATTTGGTAAAGTAGCAGGATACAAAATTAATGCACAGAAATCTCTTGCATTCCTATACACTAACGACAAAAAATCTGAAAGAGAAATTAAGGAAACACTCCCATTTACCATTGCAACAAAAAGAATAAAATATCTAGGAATAAACCTACCTAAGGAGACAAAAGCCCTATATGCAGAAAATTATAAGACACTGATGAAAAAAATTAAAGATGATACATATAGATGGAGAGATATACCATGTTCTTGGATTGGAAGAATCAACATTGTGCAAATGACTCTACTACCCAAAGCAATCTACAGATTCAATGCAATACCTATCAAACTACCAATGGCATTTTTCACAGAACCAGAACAAAATATTTCACAATTTGTATGGAAACACAAAAGACCCCAAATAGCCAAAGCAATCTTGAGTACAAAAAATGGAGCTGGAGGAATCAGGCTCTCTGACTTCAGACTATACTACAAAGCTACAGTAATCAAGACAGTATGGTACTGGCACAAATACAGAAATATAGATCAATGGAACAGGATAGAAAGCCCAGAGATAAACCCATGCACATATGGTCACCTTATCCTTGATAAAGGAGGCAAGCATATACAGTGGAGAAAAGACAGCCTCTTCAATAAGTGGTGCTGGGAAAACTGGACAGGTACATGTAAAAGTATGAAATTAAAACACTCCCTAACACCATACACAAAAATAAACTCAAAATGGATTAAAGACCTAAGTGTAAGGGCAGACACTATCAAACTCTTAGAGGAAAACATAGGCAGAACACTCTATGACATAAATCACAGCAAGACCCTTTTTGACCCACCTCCTAGAGAAATGGAAATAAAAACAAAAATAAACAAATGGGACCTAATGCAACTTAAAAGCTTTTGCCCAGCAAAGGAAACCATAAACAAGATGGAAAGACAACCCTCAGAATGGGAGAAAATATTTGCAAATGAAGCAACTGACAAAGGATTAATCTCCAAAATTTACAAGCAGTTCATGCAGCTCAATAACAAAAAAACAAACAACACAATCCAAAAATGGGCAGAAGACCTAAATAGACATTTCTCCAAAGAAGATATACAGATTGCCAACAAACACATGAAAGGATGCTCAACATCACTAATCATTAGAGAAATGCAAATCAAAACTACAATGAGATATCATATCACACCAGTCAGAATGGCCATCATCAGAAAATCTAGAAACAATAAATGCTGGAGAGGGTGTGGAGCAAAGGGAACCCTCTTCCACTGTTGGTGGGAATGTAAATTGATACAGCCACGATGGAGGACAGTATGGAGTTTCCTTAAAAAACTAAAAATAGAACTACCATACAACCTAGCAATCCCATTACTGGGCATATACCCTGAGAAAACCATAATTCAAAAAGAGTCATGTACCAAAATGTTCATTGCAGCTCTACTTACAATAGCCATGACATGGAAGCAACCTAAATGCCCATCATCAGATGAATGGATAAAGAAGATGTGGCACATATATACAATGGAATATTACTCAGCCATAAAAAGAAACGAAATTGAGTTATTTGTAGTGAGGTGGATGGAGTTAGAGTCTCTCATACAGGGTGAAGTAAGTCAGAAAGAGAAAAACAAATACAGTATGCTAACATGTATATATGGAATCTAAGGAGAAAAAAAAAAGGCCATGAAGAACCTAGTGGTAAGATGGGAAGAAAGACACAGACCTACTAGAGAATGGACTTGAGGATATGGGGAGGGGGAAGGGTAAGCTGTGACAAAGTGAGAGAGTGGCATGGACATATATATACTACCAAATGTAAAATAGACAGCTAGTGGGAAGCAACCGCATAGCACAGGGAGATCAGCTCGGTGCTTTGTGACCACCTAGAGTGGTGGGATAGGGAGGGTGGGAGGGTGGGAGGGAGGGAGATGCAAGAGGGAAGAGATATGGGAACATATGTATATGTATAACTGATACACTTTGTTATAAAGCAGAAACTAACACAACATTGTAAAGCAACTATACTCCAATAAAGATGTTAAAAATATAAAAAAATTTTAAAAAATTAAAAAATTAAATATAGAAACAGAGGAGCCTTGAACCCCATATAAAACAGATTTTAATGTTATCATTTCACATTTTTTATTTGTAAGTCTATTTCATACACACACACAGTCAGTCAGTTGTACCTGTAGACATTTGTCCTACATCATCTAACTGTAAATTTTAGTAATTTCTTATTTTTCTTCATTTTATCAACTCATGTTTTCCTGTTAGTACTCATTCTCATCCTTTTTTTCTCATGAAAAATTTCTACCTATAGAATGGAGTTCCCTGTGTTTACTATCTTAAACACATTTCTACAGTTCATCTAAGAGGAGCATTCTCCATTGACTTTTAGCCATGGGACCATTTGCTTTTTTCCCATCCAAAATCTTATAATGAGCTGTTTTATAGTGTGAATTTAATTTATAATGTCAAATTATAGCATTTAATTTATTTACTTTTTTATTTCATTTGATGCAACTTTTAAGATGGAATTCTGGGATGTCAGATCTTTTTGATGATGAATGTTGTATACATTGCTTATAAGAAATTATTATTCTTTGTTGGAGCAACAAGCATATGTAACACCAGTTAGAACTTTAACTAATTCTTTCTAATCTTTCACTTTTTGTTTTGAATCCAGAGCATTTGGAGTTCCTTGCAGCGTTTGATTTAAAAAAGAAGAAGGAGCAGGAGGAGGAAGTTGGGCGGGGGGAGAAGAATATTTAGGAGACATTTAGATGTTTGCAAGATTGCCTTTGCAGAGGTAACAGATCTTGAAGTATCTGAGTTAAATATAAATTTTAAAAAAATTTTTCTTGTTCTTCCTCTTTTGACTTTTTTGTCAAATTGTTGAAGTGTAGAAAACCTTAGAAATTTGGGACTGAGAGTATAGGTGAGTACTTCCCACTTTGCTGACACCATGTCAGCCATGCATAAAGTTCTCAAGCTTTAAAGAACGGGCAGATTCCCTAAATACATTTCATTATTTCACATGAACCCTGTGAATGACACGTAGCTGTAATTATCATCTCATTGTACAGATGTGGAAACTTAGAGAAGTTAAAGCACTTTCCCAAGGTGACATAGCTTAGTTAGTGGTAGAGACAGGTCTAAAACCAGATCTGCTGACTGCTGACTAAATGCTAGATCTTTAGAGGATGCATTGTTAACTCTTGCCTGCAATGCTAAATGCCTTAGCACTGTGGTGTTTTTGAAAAGAAAGTAAATCTCAGCAAAAAGCGTCCTGGGGTAAATAGAACAGGATTAGCTGTTCTCTTAGAGGCAGCACTCAGTCATGAGAGGTTATGAAAAAGTCTTCCCTAGAAGTCTCTAAAAATAAGATTATAAAATATGCCCATATGTTTTGTAATGTCAACTACAAATTGGCACCTGCCATTGGCACTTGCCATCTACCTCTACAAGAATTAAATCATGTGCTGCAGCTGCTGACTTTCAACACACCCCTGAAAGGAGCTCAGAGTGGAGAGCAGAAACGAGGCACTCTGTGCTCTGGGAAAAACTAGTGGAACAGGTCTTCAGATAGTTAGATATTTTCAGGAGCTGATTTTATGACCCCAATTCTTGTATCTCCTCATATCTGTAAAAGCACTAAAATCTTTCATGGTGATGTCTGCTCATTGTGACTAGCAGAAACCTACTACAAAAAAATATGGTCTTCAAAAACAGAAATATAGATCAATGGAACAGGATAGAAAGCCCAGAGATAAGCCCACACACATATGGTCACCTTATCTTTGATAAAGGAGGCAAGAATACACAGTGGAGAAAAGACAGCCTCTTCAATAAGTGGTGCTGGGAAAACTGGACAGCTACATGTAAAAGAATGAAATTAGAACACTCCCTAACACCATACACAAAAATAAACTCAAAATGGATTAAAGACCTAAATGTAAGGCCAGACACTATCAAACTCTTAGAGGAAAACATAGGCAGAACACTCTATGACATAAATCACAGCAAGACCCTTTTTGACCCACCTCCTAGAGAAATGGAAATAAAAACAAAAATAAACAAATGAGACCTAATGACACTTAAAACCTTTTGCCCAGCAAAGGAAACCATAAACAAGACCAAAAGACAACCCTCAGAATGGGAGAAAATATTTGCAAATGAAGCAACTGACAAAGGATTAATCTCCAAAATGTACAAGCAACTCATGCAGCTCAATATCAAAAAAAACAAACAACCCAATCCAAAAATGGGCAGAAGACCTAAACAGACATTTCTCCAAAGAAGATATACAGATTGCCAACAAACACGTGAAAGAATGCACAACATCACTAATCATTAGAGAAATGCAAATCAAAACTACAATGAGATATCATATCACACTGGTCAGAATGGCCATCATCAAAAAATCTACAAAAAATAAATGCTGGAGAGGGTGTGGAGAAAAGGAACCCTCTTGCACTGTTGGTGGGAATGTAAATTGATACAGCCACTATGGAGAACAGTATGGAGGTTCCTTAAAAAACTAAAAATAGAACTACCATACGACCCAGCAATCCCACTACTGGGCATATACCCTGAGAAAACCATAATTGAAAAGGAGTCATGTACCACAATGTTCATTGCAGCTCTATTTACAATAGCCAGGACATGGAAGCAACCTAAGCATCCATCAACAGATGAATGGATAAAGAAGATGTGGCACATATATACAATGGAATATTACTCAGCCATAAAAAGAAATGAAATTGAGTTATTTGTAGTGAGGTGGATGGACCTAGAGTCTGTCATACAGAGTGAAGTAAGTCAGAAAGAGAAAAACAAATACTGTACACTAACACATATATATGGAATCTTAAAAAAAAAAAATGGTCATGAAGAACCTAGGGGCAAGACAGGAATAAAGACACAGACCTACTAGAGAATGGACTTGAGGATACGGGGAGGGGGAAGGGTAAGCTGGGACAAAGTGAGAGAGTGGCATGGATGTATATACACTACCAAACATAAAATAGATAGCTAGTGGCAAGCAGCTGCATAGCACAGGGAGATCAGCTTGGTGTTTTGTGACCACCTAGAGGGGTGGGATAGGGAGGGTGGGAGGGAGGGAGACACAAGAGGGGGACATATGTATATGTATAGCTGATTCACTTTGTTATAAAGCTGAAACTAACACACCATTGTAAAGTAATTATACTTCAATAAAGATGTTTAAAAAAAAAATGTACTTGATTGCATGTACTCCCCCTTCACCAAAATTACACATATACTGACCTTCCCCCCTACCTCTTTGAAGCAGTTTCTCAGAGCTATCTGAAATGCTGTCTCCCGGGCTCTAGTCCTTATTTTGCCCCAAATAAAACTTAACTCACAGCTTTCACATTGCGCAGTTTTTTTAAGTCGACAGTAATGAACATAGTTTATAGTCAGTGGACGTCTAGAAAATAATTTTATAATAAGTTCCACATGAAAGCATTTGAAAGGCCTGGCCTAAAACAGTAAACAGAATGTCCCCATTAAATGGTAGAAATCAGATATTTCTTGAAAAATAAAAATTTATTTTTTGTTTTTAAAATCAGTATCAAATGTAGAATTTTTTATTTTTATCACATCTTTGGTGAGTTAATCCAAACTAAACTCTATGTACCTTTACCTTGCATTGGGATAAAGAATGATATAGAATTAACTTCTGATCATCTGTGCTAATATAAGGGATCAGGGGCACAGACATTCCATTTGTCTTAAAAATGTGTAATGAGATTGTGCATTGTGAGGTGGGTTTTTTTGTTTGTTTGTTTGTTTTTCAGGTGAATGGGATCATAGGATGCTTGTGTTTTACTCAGTTATATAGTATAATCCATTTGTCATTTTTTAACATATAGCAGCCAATATTGGAAGGAATTGGCAACAGTGAATGACAGGCATCAGTGAGAAACCAATATGGAATGCCAATTTGTCACAGGAAAATCCACAAAGTACAAATCTGCTTGTGGATATACCCGAGTGTCATCTGTGAAATTAGACCATATTCCTTCTGAGGATTTGTAACTATTGAAGGCAAATGCTGGGGTTCAGGAATTTGACAGCCAAAAGGGGAAAGTTAGGATCATGTTTCACTTTCTATTTCAAGTGAAATCTATTCTTTCCACATTTTTTGTTAATTCCCACTTGAGATCCTGGCCTCAACACTTCTTTGGTTCGTACTTTCCTTTCTACTTTCTGTGGACACGGTGCTTGAAAAATAATATACAAACTTGTGTGTGCACACTCTCATCTTTGTGAGAAAATAAGGTAATTTTTGGATTGAAATCTTGCAGTGCTTGAGAACTGCCTCTATTATAGGCCCTGTTTCTTTGCTAAAAATGGCAGCTTCTCTTAGGAAGTAGCTTCCTGCATTCAGAACAGAGGTTCAGTAATTAGGTAAAACAGCTACTTTGGTTTTGCTTCTCCATTTTTTGTAGAATAAATGCAAGTATCTGTTTCGGGTTAACTTCATTGTGGAGCGCAACGGATATTGAAACATATGATTGGTTTTACATGATAGAATCAACTCATTAATTAGATTTTGTTTCCATCATTCAAGTGTACAAATAGTAGTTGGAATGACAGTTGAAGCCATGTACAAATATTGATCTAATCAAGACACAATTGGTTCCCTATGTTGGTACTTAATATTTCCTAAATTCATATATCTTTCATGTGGCCCTAAAATTACTATGTAAGTATATAATAAAACCTATTAGTGCTTATTAAAATCACAAGGATGAGCAAACACTGATTAACGTGAAGGTAGGCATGTTAGAAAGGTAGAGTGGGGCAGTGGAAAATGGTCATATCAGACAGATACGTGTGAAGCCGAACCTCACCACCTACAAGCTATGTAATCTTGGTCAAGTTACTTCATTTCTCTGTGCCTCAGTTTTCTCCTCTGATAAGTAGGGAGTAGTAACTGCCTTGCACATTACTGTAAGGATTCGAGAAAATATTTTCAAAGTGTCTAGCTAGCTCAGTATCCAACACTTGACAGGGATTCACTAAACTGGAAGCTGCTATCTCTGGTCTTGAGAAATAAATCATTTAGACTACGATTCTAAAAATATTTCACTTTTATAGAAGGTGGACAATTTTCCTTTAAACTTTCAGAGTAGATATGAAAGCAAACAAATATTAGCAATGCAGGGGGAAAGTCTGGTTATTAGAGCAGGTATTAGAAGCATCTGGCAGGACTTTGAAAGGTGGCAGGATCAGTCAGGTTCTAGGCAGAAAACCAGAACTGAGATATTTTAATAGAGAAAATTTAATGTGGAAAACCAGTCACAGAAGTGATGGGAGAGCTGAGAAGGCAATCAGAGGTCAGTGAGGCAACACAAAGTTACCAATGGCAGGAAACAGCTATTGCTCCCACAGCCAGAGGGACAAAGGAAGGAGGTGGTGGAACCAGAGCTGAGGAAGCCTGGAGAGAGATGGAACCTGCCTGATGTGTTACACAAAGCAGAGAGAGAAAAGAGAAGTACATTCGTTTTCCTACTTCTCACCCTTCAACCTCCAGTCATTGTCTCCTCACTGGTCCATCCTAATAGAAGACAGTTGTCAAAGAGCTTGGAAAATGCAGTTTGCAGCGGTGAGGGTCCTGCAATACAGAGCAAAACAGGGGAAGGGCAGGGAATAGATCTGAGGACAAATAAACAGATAACCAGCACAGGGACATTCACAATTATTTTCTGAAGAATTGTTTGCAGGGCCTGGGACAGAATTGCAAGGCAGATAGTCTACTGCTTTTGCATTTTTCCTTTCCTTGCCATCAGTACCCTCCCTCCCTGGATTTGGTGTAGAGCAGGTCTAAGGTAGTGAAATCCAAAACTGTGATTAGACCAGAAGGAGGCTCACAGGTACCACAAGTCAGAGTAGTTGGGGTCATACCCAGAGCAGAAGGCTATGGCAAGAAAAAACAAAGGCAAGTAGGGTTTACTAAGCCAAGCAGATAAACCAGATTCATTGTTGGCAACAAATCAAAAGTCAATGTTAGTAGAACAATCTGCAATAGACTAAAGATCATGGTAGCTCACCCCAGATGGTGAGAAATGGATATATTTTGGGGGCGGAGCCAAGAAGATTATTGACTGATAAATGTAAGTGTGAAGGGAGGAAAAATAAGAGGAGTGAAGGACGATGGCCAAGTTTATTCTGAGCCAGGAGGATAAAACTGCCGTTTATCAAGGTGAGCAAACTGTGAGAAGAGAAGGTTTGGGGGGGATAGCAAGAGTTTGACTTTTGATATGCTGAATTTTAGAACCTTTTTTTTTCAAAAGTTTCTTTTAAAAACTGCCCTTTTTGTGATTTTTTTTAACATAATGCAGGAGGCTCAGTACTGAAACTAGGGAAATCATTACACATCTCATGGTGAAACCTCATCTTTCTACCTTCTTTGATTCTGAGAAAGCTGGCAGACAAGGTTTACCCACACCCTGTCCCCGAACTCTTCCCCCAACCCCAAGAGATTGGTATATTACTCTTTGGGGTAATTGGTTAGCTCAAGAGAAAATCCCTGTAGATACCAGTAATTAAGGATTTCCCACAGGAATATCTGAATCCACGGTGACTCCAAAGTAATTCCTTATAAATCCCCAAGCTCTGACCATGCACACTTCCATCATGTTGTTAATGCAACACATACACGAATGGACAGTCAAAGGTCAGCAGACTTACCCTAGGCACAATGTTAGGCCCTGTGAGAGACTCAAGGCCAGGAGACCACACCTGCTCATCAGTCTCAGAATTCAGGCAAGAATTATTCTGGGTTTGTCTCTGACACCTGGTAAACATTCTTTCAAAAACATTGAGTACATGCATGTTCATATCAGTGTTATTCACAATAGCTAAAATATGGAAGCAACCCAGTGTCCATCAGTGGGTGAATGGATAAGCAAAATGCGGTACATACATGCAATGGAATATTATTCAGGCTTAAAAAGGAAGGAAATGCTGACATATGCTACAATATGGACAAACCTTGAGGACATTATGTTAAGTGAAATAAACCAGTAACAAAAGACAAATATTGTATGATTCCATTTAAACAAGGTACTTAGACTAGTCAAAATCATAAAGACAGAAAGTATAATGGTGGTTGCCACTGGTTGGGGGAGAGGGAGAATGGAAATTAGAGTTTAATGGGTATAGAGTTTCAGTTTCACAAGATGAAAAGTGTTATGGGGATGGGTGGTAGTGATGGTTGCACAACAATGTGAATGTATTTAATACCACTGAACAGTTCACTTTAAAATGGCTAAGAGGGGCTTCCCTGGTGGCGCAGTGGTTGAGAGTCTGCCTGCCGGTGCAGGGGACATGGGTTCGAGCCCTGGTCTGGGAGGATCCCACATGCCGCGGAGCAACTGGGCCCGTGAGCCACAATTACTGAGCCTGCGCGTCTGGAGCCTGTGCTCCGCAAACAGAGGCCGCGATAGTGAAAGGCCCGCGCACCGCGATGAAGAGTGGCCCCCGCTTGCCACAACTAGAGAAAGCCTTCACACAGAAACGAAGACCCAACACAGCCAAAAATAAATAAATTAATTAAAAAAATAAAATAAAATGGCTAAGATGTTTAAAAAAAAAAGTTGGGAAAAAGAAAACACTTGGAACTTCTGAAGAAAAGAGGAGTTACTATTGTATAATGGCAGATATTCTCCAAATTGCCTTTGACCAACAATTGATCAAGAAAAAGAACCAGGCACTAAAATTGGCACAAATGGACAAAAGGTACTGAAAGAAAATCAGAAAAGATAAATTAGAGGCACCTTAAAAGGAATGTTAAAATATTATTCTAATAACAATGACCAAGTATAATTTTTATATTTTTATTGTTAAACATAAATACATTTATTTCAGTCATGCTCAGTGTAAGCAATGCTATAATTATGTTGCACTTACACTTGTGATCCCATTTAACCATGCAGTATCTATGAACAGAATAACAAAGGAGGTCATTGGAGGTTAGAGCTGCCAATGACCTATTGTAATAATGAAATCATCTTTTCAAATTAACAGCAGAATTACTGCTTTATACTCTATTGTCTCATGTAAACAATACCAGATTTAGTGGAAAAAAATTAACGAAAGATGTAGATGATTTAAAGAGAACTCCCCAGAAAGAAATAATATTGATAATATTGATAAAACCCACAATTGAATATATCTATCTAGCTAATACTGAATGTGTATACTGATATATATAATGCATATATTTGTTCTCAACAATGTTTAAAAATTCTCAATAAAAAAGACATTGTCTTTAGTTTCTATTCTTAAATCCTCAATAATATGTAGGGAATGTGTCTGAGAAAGAGCAGATATGTAATTATTTATATTGGTTGACAGTTTAAGGAATGAAAGACTAAATACTATGATGACAAGCTATAATAATAATTTTTTATCTTAATATGGCATACAGTCTATGGTTTGCTGACAAGCTCACATGTTTTTTAAAATTTCTGTGCATTCACATGGATAATAAAGAACCAGCTTTGGCTAATCAAAGACAAGTTACTTGTTTGCTCAGACACTGAAAGAAAAGGAAGATACTGCAAAGCAGAATAAAGATCAAATTACAGATGTAGTTTTGGGGATCCTCAGCACATGTGATAATTGAAGCCTGCAGTAGATGAGTTCATCTATGTGTAGTGGTGGAGGAAAGAACGACTTAGAACTGAGCTCTTAGGAGATCCACCATTTTGTGTTTTGATAGAGGAGAAGCTCACAAAGGAGATTTACACGGAACTTCTGGAACAGTGTTGTGTCATAGAATCCAACAGAAGAGAGGGTTTCAAGAAAGAGGAAGTGTCAGCTTTGCCAGATGCTGAGAAGCCAAGGAAGACAACAGAAAAACACCTGATTAATTTAGTTTCATAGGGTCCCTGTTAGTGTTTGCAAGAACAGTGGAGTATTCAGGGACAATCCATTCTAGAGAAGGTTGAAGATAAATAAAGGAGGTGGGGAACTGAGTCAGTGAGAGCAAACACTCCTTCTAAACATGTGACGAGGGGAAGAAAGACAGTGAGGGGTGGAGTGACAGTTTTGTTTTTGATTGCATTGACAATGCCATCGTTAATAGTGTGTCCCAGTGTGACTGAGAGGTCAGCCTTTATTCTGGAGTTGCAAGTATCATGCAGAGCCTGTTCAGATCCATGCTATTTTATGAATCTGTGTTCTTGCAACAAGGGAGCTCCCAATGGTACCATGGTTCAGTTAGAGTGTGGCAGAAATTGCTATTTCCTCCCAATATCCATTTTCCCATTAGAATTTTCAGCGAGGCACAGGGCCCTCCAAAATAAAGACACACAGGGCCTCCCAAAATAAACAATTCCCGTCTTCCTTGTAATTATATATGGCCAGGGGAATAAGTTCTAAACAATGCAGATAAGCAAGAATATCCTGCAGCAGCTTCAGAGAATCTTCCTTAAGGAACAGCTTGCATGAACTCTTTGACCCACTATGTCACTTTCCTCTTCCTAGCTAGTTGAAATATGGACATGATAGATGGAGCTGAAGAGCCATCTTGGACCATGAGGTGACCTTGAGAATAGAGGTCACAGTTGATAGAGTAAAAACCTAGAAGAATTCAAAGTATGTGTTGACTTCATAGAACAGAGTTCTATGAAAGCCCTAGACCATCTGTATCTGGATGTTAAGGCAAAAGGAAAATAAGCATCTAGTTTAAGCCTCTGATATTTTGGAGGCTACTAATACCCTTAGTCAAATCTAAATCTAACGAATATATAGAAGGACAGCAAGAAAAGTGCAGACTGTAATAAAATTGACAAGTCATCATTGAAATGAAAACAGATTAAAAGTCATTGAAGAGGGACTTCCTTGGTGGTGCAGTGGTTAAGAATCTGCCTGCCAATGCAGGGGACACAGGTTTGAGCCCTGGTCCAGGAAGATCCCACATGCCGCAGAGCAACTAAACCCACGTGCCACAACTACTGAAGCCTGCGTGCCACAACGACTGAAGCCCATGCACCTAGAGCCCATGCTCCACAACAAAAGAAGCCACCGCAATGAGAAGCCCGTGCACCGCAATGAGGAGTAGCCCCACTTGCCGCAACTAAAGAAAGATTGTGAACAGCAACAAAGACCCAACACAGCCAAAAATAAATAAATAAATAAATTTATTTATTTTTAAAAAGTCATTGAAGAAAATTCTATTTAGGAAAAATAATAGTGTTAATTTAAGACCATGGATATTGTCCAGGAGTTGATGTTAAGAAGGAAATGGAGAATGAAATTTTGCCATTTGCAGCAACATGGATGAACTTGGAGGGCATTATGCTAAGTGAAATAAGTCAGACAGAGAAAGACAAATACTGTATGATATCACCTTTATGTGGAATCTAAAATATACAACAAACTAGTGAATATAACAAAAAAAGAAGCAGACACAGATATAGAGAACAAACTAGTGGTTACCAGTGGGGAGGGGGGGAGGGGCAACATAAGGGTGGGGGAGTGAAAGGTACAAACTGTTGGGTGTAAGTAGGCTACAAGGATGTATTGTACAACACGGGGAATATAGCCAATATTTTGAAATAACTGTAAATGGAGTGTAACTTAATTTTTTCTAAAAAAAATAAAATCATAGGAAAAAAATTTTAATAAAATAAATTTTAAAAAATTTAAAAAGCCATATACAAAAATAAACTCAAAATGGATTAAAGATCTAAATGTAAGACCAGATACTATAAAACTCCTAGAGGAAAACACAGGCAGAATACTCTTTGACATAAATTACAGCAATATTATTTTGCATCTGTCTCCTAGAGTAATGGAAATAAAAACAAAAATAAACAAATGGGACCTAATTAAACTTAAAAGCTTTTGCTCCACAAAGGAAACCATACACAAAACAAAAAGACAACCTATGGAATGGGAGAAAATATTGGCAAACAACGCAACTGGCAAGGGATTAATTTCCAAAATATTCAAACAGTTCATACAGCTCAATATCCAGAAAACAAAAAATGCAACCAAAAAATGGGCAGAAGACCTAAATAGACATTTCTCCAGAGAAGACATACAGATGGCCAATAGGCACATGAAAAGATGCTCAACATCACAAATTATTAGAGAAATGCAAATCAAAACTACAATGAGGTACCACTTTACACCATTCAGAATGGCCATCATTAAAAAGTCTACAAATAACAAATGTTGGAGAGGGTGTGGAGAAAAGGGAACCCTCCTAGACTGTTGGTGGGAATGTAAATTGATGAAGCCACTATGGAGAACAGTATGGAGGTTCCTTAAAAAACTAAAAATAGAGTTATCATATAATCCAGCAATCCCATTCCTGGGCATATATCCAGAAAAGACAAAAACTCTAATTCGAAAGGATACATACACCCTGATGTTTGTAGCAGAACTATTTACAATAGCCAAGACATGGAAGCAACCTAAATGCCCGTCAACAGATGAATAGATAAAGAATATTACTCAGCCATTAAAAAGAATGAAATATTGCCATTTGCAGCAACATGGATGGACCTAGAGATTTTCATACTAAGTGAAGTAAGTCAGACAGAGAAAGTCAAACATCACAAGATAACACTTATATGTGAAATCTAAAAAAAATGATACAAATGAACTTATTTACAAAATAGAAATAGACTCACAGACATGGAAAACAAACTTATGGTTACCAAAGGAGAAAGGGGAAGGGATAAATCTAAAAAAAAAAAAAAGGAAATAGGCAGGAAAATGACCATAATAGGAAGAAAATGTCACATGAGGAAATGTGGTCCCATATTATCCAGTCTCCTTGTATATCACTGGTCAATCACAGCAGATACTCTTGCAAAGTCTTACTTCAAGAGAAAAAGTGAGGTAGATGATGATTCCCTTTTCCTGTTTAGTATATACTTCCATACTTTCTTTTAACCTGTTTAACTGATATATATTTTAACTTGTTTAACCTTGTTTAACCTATCTATCTTTCTATCTATCTCAGATGTATAAATATATGTGTGTGTGTATATATACACATATATAGTTTAATATGAGTTATAAAAGTCTCAGAGTCCATATGAGTCTATTGGTTTCTTTTTAACATTAAGGAAAATTGTAAAGTGTGCAGAAAAGTTTCTTTTGGTTATCTCTCTTTCTTGATCTGAAGGAGTAACTCAAAAATACTTTAAATGAGAAAATTCACTTTTGAACTGACTATCAAATCTGTTACCAAAAAAAGCTAATAAAAACATCACCATCTCTCATAAGAGAGGACAGGATTTCCATTCTATTTTTATTGAGAGATCACCATTATAAAACTACTTATAGTGGGCATGAATTTTATTCCACAATGCCAGGATACAAGATATATCACATTTCCCTATTTCCTAAATCAAATGTAATCTGTTCTGAGGTTGGAGGGAAAATTCAACCAATCATTTTTGGGATTCCCTTCTCTTTCTTGATGGGGTCCCACAACAATCCTAGTAATGTCAAAATCAGGAGGTTGAGCTGTCCTTTGCTCTGTGTGGTTGCCATATTTGCTGTTGCTCTGTTGACTGCAGGACGCTGCTATACAGCGCTGGAGCTGCCTCTTGGGCACTGAAGATCAGGCAGGCCCAGAGATATATCTTACAAGGGATCTTTCCACTGACTTCAGACTGTGCCTCTCACTGCCGAGTTCCTGAGGTCACTGCATGCCTACAAGGCTTGGTCTCTGCCACGCAGTGGTGGGTTCCTTGTCTTCTCTCCAGCTGTAAAAAGTTAATACTCTCCCAATGTTTGGAAATGTGATCCCTTTTCTTGAATATACATAATGAAAGGAGCTGGTAACCCCAGTTCATTTTTTCTCCTAATTATACACAATGTTAAACTTATGTAACTCAGAAAGTATGTCAACCTTTGTTTTGAGCTTGTTCTCACAAAAACATAATTATTTAAGTGACTAAAAAGTAGAATAATTAATTTCACTTCTCTGATTTGAATTTCAGTTCTCTTTCTGGCTCCAGTTTACATGCTAACTGGCAGTGGAATTAGATCACTAACAGTTGCTTCTTCTCTCTATAAATTGCCTGATATTGTCACTTGCATCTTAACATATTTGAGCTTTGGTGAATTTCCTTATGCCAGCTTCCTAAACATAAAATTAGTATAACTGTGTACTAATATGATATACCTATATTTTTGAAATTTTTGTAGATGAATTCAATTGTGACTATCCTTAGATATAGTATAAAAGCACCAAATAGTTTTGATAACCTTTTCTTATTGACCTGTTTTATGACTTTATAGAAAAAAGTAGAAATCTAACATTAGAGTTATAAGTATATGCTAATCTGATTTAAATTTAATTATAATTCCTTGGACCATTTTAATAATATTTTTCGTATCATGATTTTGGCAATGGATATGACATGTGTTCATTATAGTATTAAACATTGGGATGTACAATGGTGAAAATGCTGAAGTGTGTTTATTAAAAGCTAGAGAACTGCTTTAGTATCATATATATGTAGTATATGATATGTAGTATCATATACATACATACATTTAACTTACATATATTACCCTCCACACACACACACACCATTAGTCTCCTTTAGACAGTACAAGGGAACCAACTCATTCTTCTGAAAATGGTCAGTAAAGTAAAAGGCTGAATATTTAACTTCTCTTTCCTGTATGAACTTTATTTCAGGAAAACTAAATTGTTATTGAGGGACATTTTTCTTTCCCTAGAAAAATTCCAGCCAATAAATAAAAAAGAAATGATAGATTAGAATGTCACCATTTTGCAAACTCCAAATCAAAGGATGAATCCAAGTAGTGATTATCAATGGTTGCTAACATCACTGAAAGAGAGCCAACAAGATATTATGTGCCTCCTGATGGAAGTACACACCATCTATGAAGTAGCCTTGCCAAAAAAACTGAACTGTATCAAACCAAGCCTCTAGATCTAGCTACAAGTTTACAGGAAACACAGAGGCAAGAGACACGTGTTAAAAGATACTATGCAGAGGGAGGTGCAGAAAAGTCCAGATGCTGAAAATTTTATAGGCTAAAAGACAAGGCTTTTTAAAAAAACAAATTGCCAGGAACAAAAAAGAAAGAGGGAACTTTATTACACATCAACCAATCTCAATTTGTCGACCTTATTTGGATTTTGATTCACCCAAGCTATTTAAAAATGACGACATTTATGAAACAATTGGAAATATAGACAGCAATGCTTAAATATTTGACATTATTGAAGAATTAGTGTTAAATTTTTCAGGTGTAATAAAGGTATTATTAATATATTTTTGTGAAGAGCTGTTTTATTTTAGAAATACATACTGAAATATTTATGAATGAAATGATATAACGTGAGATTTTCTTCAAAATAATAAGGTTGGGTAAGGCTATAGATGAAACAAAGTTATCCATATTGAAGTAAGATACTAATATTGGATAGAAAAGGATTTCATTGCATTATTATTTCTACTTTGTAAAGTGCTTATCTTTTAAATATATGTGTAGAAAAAATTTAGAGATGAAAAGATATGATAAATATAGCAGAGAGAGGAACACTCCCAAACACATTCTATGAGGCCATCATCACCCTGATACCAAAACCAGACAAAGATGTCACAAAAAAAGAAACCTACAGGCCAATATCACTGATAAACATAGATGCAAAAATCCTCAACAAAATACTAGCAAATAGAATCCAACAGCACATTAAAAGGATCATACACCATGATCAAATGGGGTTTATCCCAGGAATGCAAAGATGCTTCAATATACACAAATCAATCAGTGTGATAAACCTGATTAACAAATTGAAGGAGAAAAACCATATGATCATCTCAAGAGATGCAGAAAAAGCTTTTGACAAAGTTCAGCACCCATTATGATAAAAACTCTCCAGAAAGTCAGCATAGAGGGAACCTACCTCAACAAAATAAAGGCCATATAAGACAAACCCACAGCCAACATCGTTCTCAATGGTGAAAAACTGAAACCATTTCCTCTAAGCTCAGGAACAAGACAAGGCTGCCCACTCTCACCACTATTATTCAATATAGTTTTGGAATTTTTAGCCATGGCAATCACAGAAGAAAAAGAAATAAAAGGAATCCAAATCAGAAAAGAAGAAGTAAAACTGTCACTGCAGTTTTACTTTATTTGCAGATGACATGATACTACATGTGGAGAATCCTAAAGATGCTACCAGAAAACTACTAGAGCTAATCAATGAATTTGGTAAAGTAGCAGGATACAAAATTAATGCACAGAAATCTCTTGCATTCCTATACACTAATGACGAAAAATCTGAAAGAGAAATTAAGGAAGCACTCCCATTTACCATTGCAACAAAAAGAATAAAATACCTAGGAATAAACCCACCTAAGGAGACAAAAGACCTGTATTCAGAAAACTATAAGACACTGATGAAAGAAATTAAAGACAATACAAACAGATGAATAGATATACCATGTTCTTGCATTGGAAGAATCAACAATGTGAAAATGACTCTACTACTCAAAGCAATCTACAGATTCAATGCAATCCCTATCAAACTACCAATGGCATTTTTCACAGAACTAGAACAAAAAAATTTCACAATTTGTATGGCAACACAAAAGACCCCAAATAGCCAAAGCAATCTTGAGAATGAAAAATGGAGCTGGAGGAATCAGGCTCTGGGACTTCAGACTATACTACAAAGCTACAGTAATCAAGACAGTTTGGTACTGGCACAAAGACAGAAATATAGATCAATGGAACAGGATAAAAAGCCCAGAGATAAACCCATGCACATATGGTCACCTTATTTTTGATAAAGGAGGCAAGAATATACAATGGAGAAAAGACAGCCTCTTCAATAAGTGGTGCTGGGAAAGCTGGATAGCCACATGTAAAAGAATGAAATTAGAACACTCCCTAAATGGATTAAAGACCTAAATGTAAGGCCAGACACTATAAAACTCTTAGAGGAAAACACAGGCAGAACACTCTATGACATAAATCACAGCAAGACCCTTTTTGACCCACCTCCTAGAGAAATGGAAATAAAACCAAAAATAAACAAATGGGACCTAATGAAACTTAAAAGCTTTTGCCCAGCAAAGGAAACCTAAACAAGACGAAAAGACAACCCTCAGAATGGGAGAAAATATTTGCAAATGAAGCAACTGACAAAGGATTAATCTCCAAAATTTACAAGCAGCTCATGCACCTCAATATCAAAAAAACAAACAGCCCAATCCAAAAATGGGCAGAAGACCTAAATAGACATTTCTTCAAAGAAGATATACAGATTGCCAACAAACACATGAAAGGATGCTCAACATCACTAATCATTAGAGATATGCAAATCAAAACTACAATGAGATATCATATCACACTGGTCAGAATGGCCATCATCAAAAAATCTACAAACAATAAATGCTGGAGAGGGTGTGGAAAAAAGGCAACCCACTTGTACTGTTGGTGGGAATGTAAATTGATACAGCCACTATGGAGAGCAGTATGGAGTTTCCTTAAAAAACTAAAAATAGAACTACCATACAACCTAGCAATCCCACTACTGGGCATATACCCTGAGAAAACCATAATTGAAAAAGAGTCATGTACCACAATGTTCATTGCAGCTCTATGTACAATAGCCAGAACATGGAAGCAACCTAAGTGTCCATCGACAGATGAATGGATAAAGAAGATGTGGCACATATATACAATGGAATATTACTCAGCCATAAAAAGAAACAAAATTGCGTTATTTGTAGTGAGGTGGATGGACCTAGAGACTGTCATACAGAGTAAAGTAAGTCAGAAAGAGAAAAACAAATACCATATGCTAACACATATATATGGAATCTAAAAAAAAAAAAAAAGGTTCTGAAGAGCCTAGGGGCAGGACAGGAATAAAGACACAGACATAGGGAATGGACTTGAGGACACGGGGAGGGGGAAGTGTAAGCTGGGATGAAGTGAGAGAGTGGCATGGACTTATATACACTACCAAATGTAAAATAGATAGCTAGTGGGAAGCAGCCGCATAGCACAGGAAGATCAGCTCAGTGCTTTGTGACCACCTAGAGGGGTGGGATAGGGAGGATGGGAGGGAGAAACAAGAGGAAAGAGATATGGGGATATATGTATATGTATAGCTGATTCACTTTGTTATACAGCAGAAACTAACACACCATTGTAAAGCAATTATACTCCAATAAAGATGTTAAAAAAAAAAGAAAAGAAAAGATAAATGAGATTCTCCTCAAAATAATTCAGTTGTGCGGGGAGGGATAGAGTGGGTGAGTTTATAGGTAAAATAAGATCTGTGACCATGAGTTGATTTTGAATCTGAGAGTTCTATTGCACTAGTCTCTGTACTTTTATGTGATTGATGTTTTCATTTAAAAAAAATTTAAAAAATTCACTATCATTCTGAGTAGTAGTAGAGGTTAAGCATGTGTTTACAACAAAATGTATTTACCTAGTAAATCATAATAATTGTAAGTATAGAATAATTTATTTGTGAAGGCAAAACACATTGGGAAACGACGCTGCCGTAAATAGCCTCATTGAGACACCACCCTGGTATATGGTTCAGAATAGCTACGTCCAAATCTCAGAGACATAAAACAAAGTTTATCAGCTGTGACAGGCTAAGCTATGTTGCAGTAACAAATTACCCCCAAATCTCAGTGGCATATAACAACAAGGTTTATTTCTTGTTCTAGAAGTGCTCTGGAATCCCTCAAGAACTCACACTAATGGAGTGGCCACAGTATTAAGTCTGGTCTATTGCTGTGCCAGAGGGAAAGGAGGCTCTGGAGTGCCTCACATTGGTAAGTAAAATATCCAGTCTAGAAAGACACGTGTCACTTCTCACAGTTCATTTGCCTCAATCAGTCACTTGGCCCTATTCAACCACAAGGGGGCCAGAAGATACCCTGCCATCACATGCCCAGAAGAGAGAAGAACTAGAAATATTTGGCAAAGAAATCTGACCCCCTCAACAAGAGAACCCACATCATGACGTTGAAGCTGTATCAAACCTGAGCCCTGGGGACTTCCCTGGTGGCGTAGTGGTTAAGAATCCACCTGCCAATGTAGGGGACACGGGTTCGAGCCCTGGTCCGGGAAGATCCCATATGCTGCGGAGCAACTAAGCCCTTGCGCTACAACTACTGAGCCTGCACGCCACAACTACTGAAGCCCGTGCGCCTAGAGCCCGTGCTCCACAACAAGAGAAGCCACCGCAATGAGAAGCCCGCACACCGCAATGAAGAGTAGCCCCCGTTCGCCACAACTAGAGAAAGCCCGCGCAGCAACGAAGACCCAACGCAGCCAAAAATACATAAATAAATGTATTAAAAAAAAAAAAAAAAAAAAAACCCGAGCCCTGGGAATCACTGTACCTTGCACCACCTCTAAAACAGTATCCAGACACAAGTGCTCATCAATCCTTTCGGGTATATTCTCTCTGATGACTCACAGTCATGCAATATATTGTATGCAGAGATTGCATAATGAATATAAGGTAATTGGTTGGCTCAATTACGAATTCAGCAATACTTTTAAAAAGGAATCCTTCCATTTTTCCTCTTGGATTATTAAAGTAATATGTTCTCATTACAAAAAAACTTGGAAAATATGGAACACTCGAAAGAAGAGGGAGAAATCACTCATAATTTCACCTTCCAAAAATAGAGTTAATATTTTAGTGGAATTCCTTCCAAACTTTTTCTATGCATTTTTAAAAACTAGTTCGCACAGTCACCAAAACTATAACCATTTCTTCATTGGTGACTTTGTTCCAAATAGCTGATCCAATTGGCCCTAGACCAGCAGACAATTTTTTAAAAAACTGTTTCAGCTCTTTTCCTTGTAACATGGGTGTTTTAGCATGGTTATATATCACTTAAATGCAGATGGGTAACTAACAGTTGCATGTCACATTCTGTATTTTGGTGGAATGAATCCCTAGTTCTAAAACTGCTTGTTAGTCTCAGACCAGCCATGAAACAAATGAATAATTGTAATAGTTATTTTCATTTGCTTCTGGTATTTTCTCCACCCAGTTTACTTATGAAAAGGGAACAGCTTTTTAAGTTCATATTACAATGGAATTTAAGCCTCTTAAAATCATCAGGATCCTGGTTACCTTTCAAAATAATAAAAACTGCTGATGATTCAAGTGATGACTAGGTAGTCTAAGGAATAAATTGACCAAGTATGTTATAACTAGGATGATGACTTTCCCCAAGTCCAGAAAACATTTAGTTATAAATAGGATCTTTAGGTAAAAGATGATACATTGAATATTTCAGTAATATTACTCAACTTTTGCCAAGGACTCTTTTTCCTTAATATTTTATCTGACATTACATTTGATGTGTAGCTTTCTTCTTTATTTCAACCAACAAAGGAAATCACAGAAAATTTGACCAAGAATCTATACAAAGCTCTTGTAATTTTACTATACTGCAGCAATCTCTCAGCTATTTATGTTAATAAATAAAAGAATGACACAGTGGATTGTGAACTTCTTCAGGGCAAAAATCATAAATTATCCATCGTTATAGTCCTTACAACTCCTAGCATAATGCACTGTATAGAGGAAACACCCATAAACAAATAAATGTGATACAAGGTACAATTTATATGTGAAAGGTAATTGGGTTTTGGTACCTTGTTTATTTTCCTTATTGTTACTCATCTAAATCTTTGTATTCTGAAATATCTCCTTATAATTTCCAAAACAGAAGTTACTGAATTAGGTCATGTGAACATTTCTTGATATGATTTGACAAGTAACTTTCCAAAATCTGTCTTAATTTATATCCCCAACAGGGTATGAGTGCTCATTTCATTCTACCCTCACCAATGGAGTCTATTCACAATGTAAACAAACTAATTAGATCCATGGGAAATAATACCTTTTTTGTCTTCTTTTCATTATTAATGAATTTGAACATTAGTAAAATATGCAGTAGGCATTTAAATTCCTTATTTTGTGAATTGACTGTTCATGTATATACTTTTCCCATTTACCTGTTTAAGGTCTTAGTGTTTCCTATTTCTAGTTTTTGTCCTCACACTGCGCAATGTAAATACTTCTATCTCAAATATGCACTTGTATACATGCATCTTTGCTGTAAGACTGTGTTTCTATAAGGGTAGTGACCCCATTTTATTTATCTGTGAGCAACACCGGACACATATTAGAGAAAATGCATACTGTTCTTCGTAGGATTATTCTTAGGATTAAATGAGATGACCTAAGCAAAGCATTTAACACAGTGTCTGTCACATAGCAGATGCTCAATAAATTATTTTAAGCAATCAATACAAGTTTCACCGTTGAACTAAAGCCACACAATTTCATTTCAGAATTTAGGAAAACCAAGATGAAGTATGTTTGAAAGATCAGTAACCATGCTTGTCCAAGTTGCAGATTTGGGATTTGAACGCTGATTCTCAAATCTTTCACCGCAAATTACATCAGACTTACATATTCCTGAGATACTAAAGCTCTTGAAATTTTTGAAAGAGCAGTATGAATTCTGTACCGGTAAAACCTTTTGGCAACCGACGGATTCTTTCCCCCAGTCTGTAATACCCTGACCTCACACAGATGTCTCTTCTTCCCTCATTTAAATTTATAGGAAACTTGTGGTGAACACAGTAAGGCTCAAACAAGCACAAATTTACATCACATGATTGACATTTACTTCTCCGGATGAGTTAGCTTGTGTTTTCATACAGGGGAGGCAGCTGTTCTCGCGGCCACTGTCAGAAAAGCAGAACTAAAGCAAGGAGAGGCAAAGGCAGAGCCCTCGGGAATGGCCAGTCGGCTGGAGGGCTTAAGGCTTGGCAGGGGGGTAGGAGCATTTTTGTTGCTGCCAGGGTGTGAGGGGGAGGGGGGCTGCGGGTGGTTGCAAAACCAGCCCTAAGCAAAAAAAGTGAGGTTTTTTCCGGGAAGACAGCAGCGCTGGGGGGAGCAGGCCGCGTTGGCTGCCCAGCAGGCGGGTGTGTCCAGTACAGGCCGCAGGACGCAGGAGGCTGGGGGCGGGGGAAGCTGCGTCTAGGTCAGCGAAGGGCAGAGGAAGCCGGACACGGACGCAGTCGCCTCCCGATCCCGGCTACAAGGCTTCTAGTGGGAAACCGAGTCCCGACCTACGGCCGATCTTCAGGAACCCCAGTCACCCCAGAACCTCCCCAGGCCTTTCCGGTAAGAAGCCCGACGCCCGGGGCTTAGAAACTGCATGGCAGCGCGCAGGCGCCTCGTGAGCCGGGAGGCCGCGGACGCAGAAGGAGGGGGCGTGTGAGGCACAGAAAGCCTTCTCTGCGCCTGCGCTATCTGCTCTCCCTAGGTCGGGGGGGTACGGGGGGGCAACAAACCTTGAGCCGACATCGCGCACACCCTGGATTCCCGGCCGGGGTCGCTCTTCACTCCTAAACGCGGCGTCTCGTCAAGCCTCACAGAGCTCCGCAGGGGTGTGGGGAGGTAAGAGCCCCCTGGAACAGGCGTCTTGGCCTCTCCTCACCCCTGCTGCCCTCGGGGAGGGGGCGGGGTGACCGCTGGTCGCGCTGCCCTAGGCGCTGGGTCTGGTCCTCCTGTTCCTCCAGGGGCCGAGCCTTGGGCCCCCGACCCATTCCTTTCCTGAGCCCCCTGAGCTGGCTGGGAAATAAGGACTCTCAAACCTCGCGGCTCCTCGGTAAAGCCTGTTGGGCCAGACCAGGCCAGGATGGCAATCACGGCCGCTGTTTGCCGGGTCCCACCCACCCGGGCCTCCCGGAGTGCTCGGCGCTGCCGGGGGAGCAACCCCCGGGCCGCGGCGGATGGAGGGAGAAGAGCCCCCAGGGCCGCCTGTCCCTCCAGGGAAGGGGCTGAGCTTGCAGGAGGGGCTGTCGCTCCCGAGGAGTGAGTGGTAGCCTCTGCGCTGAAATGACTCTGCCCTCGCAGAGGAATCTGTCATCGCCGCCCGTGCTCTAGCAAAGCCCATTCTCGCACCGATGCATTTTCTCATCGTTTTAGACCAGAAGGACGCGCTAGTGTCCCTTCGTCTACCTTTTCTTTAGTACCTTTGCAAAATGATAAAAGATGATCTAACTTTTAAACTATAAACTTATTTGTACTACCGTGACTGCATGATATTATATTCCAGACTAAGGGAGTTCTTGTTAGTTTGACTGGTATGGAAACCAGTCCATACATTTGATAACTTAATATTTTTCCTTTAATAAAATAGGCAGTTTGTTGATCGAATTAGGTTCCTTAATTTATTATTTTGAGCTTGTCTTTTGAATTGGCACGAGTTCAGTGGTTTGATCTAGTAGAACTATATATAATTTTCCACCTAATTTCTTCCCTTTTTTCTCCTCTGGATATTAAACTGCATGTTTAGTGTAAAAAAAATTAAATATAATAAAGAATAAGGAAAAATAATCAACTTTAATTCCACATTTAAAGGTAATCAACAATAGTTAATTTTGACTTTTCACCTGAGTCTTTTTTTTTCCTGTGGCATTTTCTTAATTGAAATAATGAGATTTTATATACAGTTGGATTGCCTGCTTTTCTTGCTTAAAATTATATTTTAAGCATTTCCCCATGTTTTTAAAAAGCTTCATAGACATGACTTTATGATTTTTGATTACACAATTGATACATGAGCAAAGTGTCTTTTGAAACAGTTACATTACAGATAAAAATAAATTCCCTTTTAATTATCATCCCCAGTTATAATATTACATAATATGATGGTATCACAGTTTGTTTAATCCAATGGGTCTCAGGATCCCTTTATACACTTAAAAATTATCGAGGACTAGAAGAGTTTTTGTTTTCTAATGCAGTATATATATACCATTTTAGAAATTAAAACTCGGAAAATTAAAAAAAATTTTATTCATTTAGAAGTAATAAACCCATTATATATTGAATTAAATTATATTGTTTAAAGTAACTATATTTTTTAAAAAAAATTTAGTGAGAAAGATGGCATTGTTTTACATTTTTTGTAGGTCACTTTAATGTCTGGCTTTATAGGAGATGGCTAGATTCTCATATTTGCTTTGCCCTTCGGTCTGGTGCGCTACCTTGTTTAACCTGAAGCATATTAAGAAAATCCATCCTTGCACAGATTGGTATTTGGAACAGGAAGGCCTTCACCCCCCGAAAGCTCTTGGGGTCTTTAGGGGTCCTCAGACCACAGTTTTAAAAAGCTGATTTAATCATTCTTGTATTGGTGAGCTGTTAGATTCTTTGCAATTTTCACTATTACAAACATTGCAACGTTGAAAGTTCTTTATAATGTGTTCTTGGGCCTAAGTACTAGTGTTTCTCTAGAAGTGGAATTGCTAGGTCATAGAGTATATACTTTAAAAAAAAAGTTTTGATAGACATAAACATCACTTATGATGCCTGCATAATTTTCTGTGTCCTAATGTCGGTGTTTAGATTGCTTCAATTAATGATTTGGCAAAATATCTTTGCATATTTTCAGTTGTTTTGGATTATTTTCTTGAATTTATGAAATGGGAATCGTTAGATAAAATGTTAGGAATCTTTTTGAATCGATTGATGCATATTATCACATTGTTCCCCTGAGTGAGTATACCAGTTTATTTCCTATCAGCAGTGTCTGAGATGCTCTTTTTATCAAACACTTACGAACATTGAGTACTTTTATTATTAAAAAGATCATATTCTGATCTAGTAGGCAGTGAATGGTATGTATTCTGATTTGTGTTACTTTGGTAATGCAGGTTGTACATTGAATGTTTTTTCATAATCTTACTAGTTATCTGTTCATATTGTTTGCCCATTTATGGTCCAGTATCCAAGTGTTTCTCTAACAGATTTGTATTACCTTTTTACATTATAAGGATACATGCTATCATTTTTTTTGAAGGAAAGGAACAAAATTATCTTTTTTCCTGTTTATAGAAGTAGTATATTTTTGTTAAAAAAATACTATAAGAACATGTAATATAGATGTTATGCTTACATAATCTCAGACACCATTATGAACAGTTTGGTGTTTGCTCCTCTGTATTTTTTTTTCTTGTGCCTTTGCTAATACTATAATTTTTTTTTTTACAACTTATTTGTAAAAATGGATTTGTACTATGCATGAAGTTTTGCAGTTTGATTTTTTTGTCTTTTAGCATTATATATTGGATATTTTTTCATGGAAGTACATAGAACTATGGGCAAAGTTTTTGCAGAGTGGCTTTAGGAACACCAGTTGTGACCTTTAGTTATCTGATGTCAGGCTCCTGTCCTCTTCTATATTCTCTTCCTAGGTGATTTCATCTATTAACAGCTATGTGCTGCCAATTCCCAAATCTTTATCTATCTCAGACTTCTCTCCTGCATTCCAGATCCTTACATTCAACTGCCTATTGGACATCTCCCCCAGGATGTTCTCAAGGTACTTCAAACACCAGTCCAAATGTGAACTCGTGTTTTCCCTCAGTCCTGCTCCTCTTTGTATTGCCTGTTATGGTCAGTGCTACCTCCGTCTACCCAGTCACTTGCGATGGCAACCTGGCAGTAATCCTAGCTTTCTCCCTTGCTTTCACTCCCCAAAGTTCCCATTCTTTAGCCGCTTTTATATCTGTTTCCTTTTCATCTGCCCTGTCTCAGTTCAGGCCCTCATCATCTCTCACCTTAACCATTTTAGGAGTCTCCTTATTATTGGTTTTGTTGTTTTCTGACAAATCTTGCATGTTGTTGCCAATTTGGTTTTACTCATGAAGAGATTTTTAAAAATCATTTTTGCAGAGTAAATATTGTAAATATTTGTTTATAAAATTATGAATACATAAATGGCCAAGTTAGTAAAGATAATACCTAAAACAAGTTATCATATGCACACATAAATAAACTTCCTTAGAATAGGGAGTATATCTTGTATTTCTTTTGTGTCTTCTGTACAAGGGTAGATTACTGGCACAATAAGTAAATCTTGATTGAAATGGGAAGTATGTGCAGTTTAATAAGATTTCATGTCAAAAGATTTCAATGTCATACCTTTTACAAATTGTTAGATTATATTATTATTTATCCTACCTTGTTTTGTATCTTTTAGGTGACTCAAAGAACATAATACTTAGTAGTACATTGCTATTTAGATAGAAATACTTTTTAAGTAGATATTATTTAATAAATTCTATAATTTTTAAGAAAAATTATTGGGCTTTTTCTAATGAGAACTGTTTCTACACCTTTGAGTTCTGTGCTTTATTTTTTAAAAATACATTTTGTATTCATAGTTCCTTTATTACTTTTTGGTATTATATTTAAGGTAATGTTTATGTTTATCAAAGGGATACCTGTACATAATTTAAAGAGTCAAATAATCCTACAAGACTTATAGTGAAAAACAGTAGCCCTCTGCCCTCATCCTTCTCTCCCTGAATCCCACTCTACAGAAGCAGCTTTTCTAAGTGTTCCTCATTGGAATCACAAACACAGAAAATAACTTGAGTAACTATTTTCTCAGTTCCCCCAAGGGTGATTTATAACTATAGTAGACCCTTGTACAACACGAGTTTGAACTGCAGGTCCACTTATACGCAGATTTTTTCCAGTAGTAAATAAATACTACACGATCCTGCTTGGTTGAATCCATGGGTACAGACAGGAATCTCAGATACTGAGGAACTGTGGATACAGAGGGCCGACTGTAAGTTATACAGGACTTCGTGAAGTCAGCACCCAAACCCCATTGTTCAAGGGTCAACTGCAGTAACACTTCAGATGCATAGGAGAGATGTTAATTCATTACATTAAGTGAATGCCTTAGGGGCATTAAGGCTTAATTCTCTCACAGAACCCTTACTCAGAAAGGCTGCCCCACAGTCAGCGACTATTCAACTCTTTTTCACCTCTAGGTTTTAAAATAACATGCTCTCATATACAGCTATTTCTCCTCTCTACCCCCATCCTACCATAGTTTTAGACATTATTTACCAATTTCCTATTATAGAAGATGAGAATTTATGTTTGTTACACCAGCCTCCACACTTAAATACTGCACTTCTCCCCTCCTTTATATTTGCAAATTAGTTATATGTTAATTTTTAGTTAAATTATTAGTGTTTGCATCATTTATGTAAATATTGTGTACAGCTGAGCCAGGTAGTATATTGTGATGATACTTCCTTTCATATATAATTCTGTGTTTTTCCTAGAGTTAATAATCATCTTGGTTTTTTACTATATCTTTTCATATCGTTTATTTAATCTATTAACAACCTTTCAGACAAGATGTGTAAATCTCCTTGTGGTAGATTCACACACATCAGATAATCTGTTTGTTTATTTTGCAGCATCTTTCCTGTAATTGTCTGTCACCCTGCGTCCATCTTGATGGGTTGCTCTCTAGGCCTGTTGTACAGCTATCTTCCTGAAGTGTCCTTTTATGATCATCTGTGAATTTCATTTTTCTCTCCCCTGTGTGGGATAACCTGTTTCCAGGATGTCAGGTCTTTTTTCTTTCTTGGTGTTGCCTTCATGTTGGCAAAGTACATCTTCTAGTAGTTTCCTGAGAAAGACTGAATGGGAGGCAAATTTTGACATACCTCCTTCATTATGTGTGTGCATGTATGTGTACATGCATTTCCTTACTTTTCAGCATTATAAGATACTCTATGCTCATCTTGTATATTTCTTGTCCCAGTCTTACAATCAGCGATTTCTCCAAGGAGCCTTGGTTCCTTTTGTTGGAGAAACCAAGATCTGGGCACTAGTGTGCTTGTTGCCACTAAGACGTCTTGCTTTTAGGCCCTTTCAGCTGATGGAGCAAGAGATATGGTTTATGCTAATATCTATAAATATTTCAGATAAAAAATTATTACAAATGTGTAACCATCTGTGTCCATATTAAGCTAAACATGAATTTATACTGATGTCTCCAACTCAAATTCATTACCATATGGATCATTCTAGCTTCCTCCCCTTGCTTATATATAACCTTCCCCTCCAAAAGTGGAAACCTCACTCCCACCATCAGCCATCCATTTATTTAATTTCATTTCTAGCATATGTGTATGATGGTTTCAGAATTAACCCATACCCCCAGAAGAAACAGCTTTATCAACTAGAGTATAATGCTTGTGTTGCCTTTAGACTCCACTTATTTCCAAAGGTAGAACTTTATTTCTCCCCCTTTATTTCTCCCCCTTCAGCATGGTTGTTTTATACATTCGTAATGCATTTAGACTTTTTTTTCCACATTCTGCATTCCATCTGAGTCCCCCAACCTTCGAAACATTTTAAAAAATTTGCGTACATTGAGGTTATTCTTTGTGTTATAAAGTTGTATGGGTACTGACAAATGCTTAACGTCTTGTATTCACCATTATAGTATTATACAGAATAGTTTCACCACCCTAAAAGATCCACTTTGCTTTACCTGTTCAGTCCTCCCCTACTCCAAAGCACTGGCAGTCACTGATGTGTGTACTGTCACTCTAGTTTTACCCATTCCAGAATGTCATAAAATTAGAATTGTATAGTATAGAGGTTTTTTAGACTGCTTTCTTTCACTTAGCAATACCCATTTCAGATTCATCCATCTTTTTGTGGCTTGATGGTACATTTCTTTATATCACTGAATAATATTCCATTGCATGGATGTACCAGAGTTTATTTAGCCATTCACTTACTGAAGGACATCTTGGATGCTTCCACATTTTGGCAGTTATGAATAAAGCTGCTATAAACATTCACATCTCAGTTCTTGTGTGGATATAAATCTTTAAATCAGTAGGGTAAATACCCAGTATTATGATTGCTGGTTCATATGGTAAGACTATGTTTAGTTTTGTGAGAGACTGCCAAGGTGTCTTCCAAAGTGGCTGTACCATGTTGCATTCCTATCAGCAATAAATGAGAGTTCCTGCTGTTTGGCATCCTTGGGGCATTTGGTATTGTCAGTTTTTTGGATTTCAGCCATTGTAATAGATATGAAGTGGTATCTCATTATTTTAATCTGTAGTTCTCTGAAGATAAATGATATTGAGCATTTTATCATATGCTTATTTGCAAATTTTATATCTTTTTAAATTTTTATTTTAGAGTATAGTTGATTACCAATGTTGTGTTAGTTTCAGGTGTACAGCAGAGTGATTCAGTTATACATATACATGTATCCATTCTTTTTAAAATTCTTTTCCATTTAGGTTATTATAGAGTATTGAGCAGAGTTCCCTATGCTATACAGTAGGTCCTTGTTGGGCAAACTTTATATCTTCTTTGGAGAGGTATCTGTTCAGAACTTTTGCCCATTTTTTAATTGGATTGTTTGTTATCTAATTATTGAATTTTAAGAGTTTTTTGAGGACTTTGGATACAAGTCCTTTATCAGTTATGTGTTTTTCAAATATTATCTCCCACTCTGTGGCTTGTCTTCTCATTTTCTTAACAGTGTCTTTTTCAGAGCAGGTTTTTTTTTAACTTCAGTAAGGTCCAACTTATCAAGTTTTTTCTTTTATGTGTCATGCCATTGGTGTTATATTTAAAAATTCATCACCAACCCAAGGTTATATAGATTTTCTCTTATGCTTTTTCAAGAAGTTTTTAGAATATTGCATTTTACATTTAGTCTCATCCATTTTATTTATAATTTATTTCTTCTTCCAGTTTCATTGAGATAAAACTGACATACAGCACTACATAAGTTTAAGGTGTACAGCATAATGATTTGACTTACATACATCATGAAATGATTACCAGAGTAAGTTTTGTGAACATCCTTTATCTCATATAGATACAAAATTAAAGAAAGAGAAAAAAATTTTTTTCCTTGTTATGAGAACTCTTAGGGTTTACTGTCAACAACTTTCATAGGTAACATACAGCAATGTTAATTATATTTATCATGTTGTACATTACATCCCTAGTACTTATTTATCCTATAACTGATGTTTGTACCTTTTGCTACCTTCATCCAGTTGCCCCTCCCTCCACCCCCTGCCTCTGGTAACCACAAATCTGATCTTTTTTTCTGAGTTTGTTTGTTTGCTTTTGAAGTATAAATGATCTACAATACTATGTTAGTTGCTGGTGTACAACATAGTGATTTGATATTTCTATACATTTCAAAATGATCACCACAGTAACTCTAGTTACCATCTGTCACCATACAAAGATATTAAATAATTATTAACTGTATTCCCCACACTGTACATTTCATACCCATGACTTACTTATTTTGTAACTGGAAGTTTGTACCTCTTAGTCTCCCTCATCTATTTCTCTCCTCCCCCCATCACCCTTCCCTCTGGCAAGGGGGATTTGTTCTTTATATATATGACTCTTTCTCTTTTGTTGTGTTTGTTCATTTGTTTTTTAGATTGTACATATAAGTGAAATCATATAGTAATTGTCTTTCTCTGTTTGACTTATTTCACTTAGCATAATACCCTCTAGGTCCATCCATGTTGTTACAGATGGCAGTTTTGCCATTTTATTTCCATATGTCTTTGTTCTCTTTGGGTTGATCTTGTTTGGGACTCTCTGTGATTCCTTGATTCTGTGGGTTCTGAATGTCTGTTTGCTTTCCCAGGTTAGGGAAGTTTTCAGCTATTATGTCTTCACATATGTTCTCTGCCCCTTTCTCTCTCTCTTCTCCTTCTGGAACTCCTGTAATGCAAAGTTAGTGCACTTGATGTTGTCTCAGAGGTCTCTTAAGCGGTCCTCTTTTTTTTTTTTAATTATTTTTTTCCTTTCCTGTTCAGCTTGAGTGATTTCTACTACTCTGTCTTCTAGTTCGCAGTTCGCTGATCTGTTCCTCTGTATCATCTAGTCTACTGCTGATTCCTTCTAGAGTATTTTTTTTCTTTCATTTATTGTATTCTTCAACTCTGTTTGGTTCTTTATATTTTCTAATTCTTTGTTGGAAACTTCTAACTTCTCACTGTGTTCATTCATTCTTTTCCTGAGTTCTTTGAGCATTTTTATGATCATTACCTTGAACTCTTTATCAAGTGGATTGCTTATCTCCACTTAGTTCTTCTTCTGGGGTTTTATCTCGTTCCTTCATTTGGAACATATTCCTCTGTTGCCTCATTTGCCTAATTCTCTGTCTTTATTTCTGTGTATTTGGTAGGTTGGGTATGCTTCCTGATCTTGGAGAAATGACCTTATGTAGAAGATGTCCTATGATGCCCAGCAGCATATTCCCCTGTCATCCCGAGACCTATCTGCTCTAGGGAGTGCCCTTTAGGTGGACTGCATGGGCCCTTCTGTTTTGTTGGGGTGACTGCTGTGGGCATCCTGGTAGGTGTGGCTGACCCCTTGTCTGGTTTGGTTGCTAGGCCCTGAGTAGTGTGAAGACTCCTGGCTGCTGGTGGCAGGGCCAGGTCCTGACATGGCTGGCTGCATGGCCTGTGGTGTCCCAGTCCTGATGCTAGACTGCTGGTGGGCAGGGCTGGGTCATGAGGTGGTTGGGCCAGGACTAGTGCTGGCCTTTAGTGGCGGAGCCATGTCCTAAGGCTGGTGTTGGCCTCTTGGTGGGCAGGGCTGGTTCCTGACATGGTTGGCTGTGAGGTCTGGGATGTCCTGGAGCTGATGCTGGCCTGCTTTTAGTTAGGTCCAGATCCCATGGCTGATAAGCCAGAGGGAGGATTCCAAAATGGCGCTTGTCATCACCAGTGTCCTTATGGTAGAATGAGCTCCCCAAAATGACTGCTGCCAGCATCTGTGTCCCCAGGGTAAGTCCCAGTTGCCTCCTGCCTCTCCAGGAGTCTCTCTAAGATCAGCAAGTGGGTCTGACCAAATCTCCTTTCAAATTACTGCTTCTGCCCTGGATCTCAGAGCATGTGTGATTTGGTGTGCACACTTTAAGAGTGAAGGCTCTATTTCCCCAGCCCTCTGGCTATTCTGAATGTAAGCCCAAAGCCTAATGTTTTAGGAGGCTCATTCTCCTGGTGTAGGACCCCCAGGCTGGGGAACCTGATATGGAGCTCAGGCCCCTTGTTCCTTGGGGAGAACCTCTGCAATTGTAATTATCCTGCTGCTTATGGATCACCCACCCAAGGGTATGTGTCTTGACTGTACCATGTCTCCACCTCTCCTACCCATCTTGTTGGGGTTCCTTCTTTATATTAAGTTGTAGAAGATCTTTTCTGCTAGTTCTCATCAATAGTTGCTCTTTAAGTAGTAATTTTGGTGTGCCCATGGGAGGAGGTGAGCTCAAGTTCTTCCTATTCCTCTGTCTTAGCCACTCCCCCTCTGTTATCCATTTAAAATACATTCTTATGTAAGGTGTAATTCTTGCAGTATTTCATACTTTTCATTATTATTATATTTGTTATGGTGATCTGGGATCAGTGATCTTTGATGTCACTACTATAACTTGCTGAGGGCCTAGATGACGGTTAGCATTTTTAGCATAAAGAATTTTTTAATTGAGGTGTGTACACTGGTTTTTTATACATAATAGTATTGCACACAATAAACTACAGTATAGTGTAAATCTTTAAATCATTTGGACAAATACCATATAATACCATATAATTTTTATATGCACTGGGAAACCAAGAAATTTGTGCAACTCACTTTATTGTGATATTCACTTTATTGCAGTGGTCTGGAACCAAATCTACAATATCTTCAAGGTATACAGGGATACCTTGAAGATATTGTGTTGGCTGTTATAGGTCCTTTGCCTTTCCATATACACTTTAGAATGAGTTTCCTGAGTTCTACAAAATAACTTACTGGGATTTTGATTGGGCATGCACTGAATCTACAGATCAGGTTGGAAGAACTGACATCTTAACAATATTGTCTCCTTGTCCATGAACATGGACTATATCACCATTTATTTAGATCTTCTTTGATTTTTTTGTCAGCATTTTGTAGTTTTCCACATATAGGTCCTGTATATATTTTATACTTATATCTAAGCATTTAATTTTTGAGGTATATTGTAAATGCTGTTTTTTAAAATTTCAAATTCCAACTGTTCCTTGCTCATATAGGAAGCATTTGACTTTTGTATATTAACCCTGTATCCTGCATTCTTGCTATTACACTCACTTTTCCATATTGGGGGGTCAGTTTGGGGGGACTTTCTACATTGAAAATCATGTCATCACAAATAAAGACATTTTTATGTCTTCCTTTCCAAACAGTGTACCTTTTATTTCCTTTTCTTATTACACTAGTGAGGGTTTCCGTACTATGTGCAATAGGAGTGGTGAGAGAAGACATCATTTCCTTGATCCCAGTCTTTGGGGGTAGGGCATCTAGTTCTCATCACTAAGTATATTGTGTAATGGTAGCTGTAGGTATTTTGTAGATATTCTTCATCAAACTGAAGAAGTTCCCCTCTACTCATAATTTGCTGAGAGCTTTTATCATGAAGAAGTATTGGGTCTTGTCAAATGCTTTTTCTTTTGCATCAGTTCATATGATTATATGATAATTTTTCTTTAGTCTGTTGATGTGGTGTATTACATTGATTAATCTTCAAATGTTGAACCCACCTTGCATACCTGAATAAATCCCACTTGGTTGTTGTGTATAATTTTGTTTATACATCGCTGGATTCAATTTGCTAATATTTTATTGTGGATTTTTACTTCTGTGTTCATAAGTTACATTGGTCTGTAGTTTTTCTTTCTTGTAATGTCTTTATCTGGTTTTGGTATTAGAGTAATGCTGGTCTTATAGAATGAGTTAGGAAGTGTTCCCTGTGCTTCTTTTTTGTGGAGGAGACTGTGGAAGATTTGGATCATTTCTTCATTAAATATTTGGTAAAATTCACCAGTGAAGCTATCTAGACCTGATCACTTTTTTTGTGGAAGGTTATTAACTATTGATTCAGTTTCGTTAATATATATAGGACTGTTCAGGTTGTCTGTTTTTCCTTGTGTGAATTTTGGTAGTTTGTGTTTTTCAAGGAATTGGTCCATTTCATCAAAATGATAAAGTTTGGGGAAATAGAATTGTTCATAATATTGCTTTATTTTCCTTTAAGTGTCCATGGTATCAGTAGTTATGACCCCTCTTTCATTTCTGATATTGGTAATTTGTATCTCTCTTTTTTTTAAATTAGCCTAGTTTATCAATTTTACTTTTTTCAAAGAAAGAGTTTTTGGTTTCAGTGGTTTTTCTCCATTTCTCTATTTTCCTGTTTTTAATTTCATTGATTTCTGCTCTAATCTTTGTTACCTTTCCTTCTACCTACTTTGGGCTTAAATTGCTCTTTTTCTAATTTCCCAAGGTGGAAGCTTAGATTATGGATTCTTAGATCTTTCTTTTTTTTTTTAGAAGGAGGGAGCTAGTATTTTTTTTTTTAATAAAGTCTCTTTATTCTTTTTTTTAAAAAATAATTAATTAATTAATTTATGGTTGTGTTGGGTCTTCGTTTCTGTGCGAGGGCTTCCTCTAGTTGTGGCAAGTGGGGTCCACTCTTCATCGCGGTGCGTGGGCCTCTCACCATTGCGGCCTCTCTTGTTGGGGAGCACAGGCTCCAGATGCGCAGGCTCAGCAATTGTGGCTCACGGGCCCAGTCGCTCCACGGCATGTGGGATCCTCCCAGACCAGGGCTCGAACCCGTGTCCCCCGTATTGGCAGGCAGACTCTCAACCACTGCGCCACCAGGGAAGCCCAGATCTTTCTTTTTTAATATATGCACTTAATGTTATAAGTGCCCCTTTAAGTACAGCTTTTACTACATTCTGTAAGCCTCACTTGAATTTTAAGATTTGTGTTATCAATTTTCATGATCACTTTTTTCTTCACATGTTCTTTACGTATGGCTTCCTGTTGCTGTTTCATAGTTGCATTGCTTTTTTTTTCTGAGAATATTAGTTTCTTTTAAGTTTTCTTCTTCCTATATTGTCTCTTCCTCCAAGTTCCTTTTATTTGTTTTGGTGTCTATGTGTTTTCATGTACTTTTGTATATGTATGGTATAAATAAAATTTAAAAATGGAAATAAAAGAAGTAATATGCTTTAATGAATAGGATGGCATACCATTGTTAATGAGAATTGTTCTGAAGTTTACCTTGTGCTAGCATAATTATTGTTTCTTTGAAGATGACATTTTCTGTCTGACTGTTCTACCTTGGAGTTCAAAAGTTTCACTATAGAGTATCTAACTGTGGATTTCTCTTTACAGTTGACCATTGAACCATGTGAGGGTTGGGTTGCCGATTCTCTGCAAGTCAAAAATTCACATATAACCTATAGTCAGCCCTCTGTTTCCATGGTTCCTCCATATCCATGATTCAACCAACTCTGTGGAGTATTGCAGTACTTACTATTGAAAAAAATCTGCATATAAGTGAGCTGTGCAGTTCAAAGCCATGTAGTTCAAGGGTCAACTGTATTTATATTGCTTGGTAATGGGTCACCTATATCTGTTGTGTTTTTCATCAGTTCTGGAATTCCTGGCATTATCTTTTCAAGCATACTTGTTCCATGCTCTGTTCTCCTTATGGGGCTCCATTCTCATTCTGTCATCCATGTTTTTTAACTTCTTTTTTCATATTTTCTTCTTCCTCATCTCTCTGGGCTACATTTTAGGTTATTTCTTCAGATAGGTCTTCCTGTTTGTTCAGTTCTCTTAAGCTCTGTCTAATCTTTTTTACCCATCTTTAAAGTATCTCTCATTTTTTCTGAGCCTCATGTGTCCTCAGTTCATGGTGACCATCATAAGTGGCTCTAGTAAAGCCCTCTCAGTAGTTTATTGTCTTTTATCCTTCATTTCCCACTCCTATTCCTTACTCAGGGCACCATTCAAATGTGTTTAATAATCTATATCTTTTTGTTTGTATATTATTGCAAAATTTGTATTGTTTTATTGTGTTTTACAAAAGTAACAGTTTGTAACAGACTGGAAGTTTAAAAAAAAGTCATTCACTATCAACTGTTTAAGGAACATTGCTGAAAAGTGTTCCCCCTTCTGGATTTAGCTGATTGCTTTCTTTTGATATCATTTAACTTGTCCCTCTATCCTTGAGTTTCCTGTAAATATGCAGTTAGTACTAAAAACTTGATTAGATTTGGATTCAGGTTTTTTTGGTTTTTTGTGGTTTTTTTTTGTTTGTTTCTTTGGGCAGTAATATTTTGTATGTGATTCTATGTCTTCCACATTAATTGATGGTGAAATTGGTCACTGGATTTAGATGTGTTGGCCTGATCCCACCATTATAAAGTTCCCCTCCAACCTTTCATCTAACAGTTTTAACATCCATTGATAGCCATTGCCTAGTCTATTTATTGCTTTAGGGACTATGAAGAAATGATTTAAAATTTTTTAATATCTTTCTGCATTTATCAACTGGAATTCTTATCGAAAGAACTCTTCCTCAGCAACTGTTTTCTTATCCTAAAGTACATTTTGTAAATAAAGGGCAGGATAAATTCTTAGTTCTTTTCTCTTAGTATATCAATTTTCAGAGTAAAGGGTTACTGCCCTAGCAACCCTCTAATGAGTGGTGGTTTTTGTTTTTGTTTTTAGTATCATTATGATCTCTTGGTTTGTTTTTTTTTTTAATCCATTTGATTTGTGGTCCGTCCTTTGTAGTCTTCATTTATTTGAGGTTCATTTGTCCCATTTAAGCCAGTGATACTTAGCTCCTGTATCCTTTTAATATTGTCCCATTAGTCATTGATAGATTCCTTCAAGGTGTCTCAGGCTTATTTGATGGAGCTCCTGCCACAGATCAGAGGTTCACCTACTTTATTCATAAAACTAACTTTTAGTTTTCTTATACCTCTCTCATATGCTGGTTTTCTATTTCTTTAATTTCTGCTGTTAACTTACTTGTTTTCATTCTTTTTTTTCTAGTATAAGCATCTAAGTCTCTAGGCATCTGTCTTTAAGTATTCACTTTTGCTGAATCTCACAAGTTTTTACATGCAGTATTTTTATTTGTGTGTAGTATATTTTATATTATTTGATACGTGGTACTTACAACTATTTATAGCTTTCAGCTATGCATTCTTTGACCCATGAGTTATTTAGATAAGTGTTTTAAATTTTAAATAGTTTACGTATGCATGTTATGTTGTTAGAGTTTGTTTTCATGTCATTTTGTATATATAGAGGAATTTCCCCAACTAAATAACAGATTCTTCAAAGCAATACTCTTAAATTTTATTTGTGTCTATTCCCTGGCTGTGTTTCTTGTTATGCAGTACATGGTATAATATTTATATGTCAGAGAATTAAATGAACTATCATACTTCGTATTTTCTAGGCACACAAGAATTAAATTCTGAGTAAGTCTACAAGTAGGATGGACAGTTATTTTAAAGCAGCAGTCAGTGACTTGGACAAACTCCTCGATGATTTTGAACAGAATCCAGGTTTGTCAATTTTTCATTTTTACCATTAATGTAATTTTAAAATGTCCATCATTAGTACTCTTAGCAGAACTTGGTTTCAGTTTTGGTCACATGGTTATCTTCTGTAAAACATTCACTTATTATAATGAATTAGTGTATTCTTATACTGCATAGAACCAATAGCCAGAAATAGAAGTAAGAAAGGTAGAAGTTTCTCTCCAGATACACATTTAGGTAAAAGAAAGACCTTTAAAAACAACATACGAACCAGCTGAAAGCAACCTGAAAGTTCTATATTAATTGGTATTTCATTACTATGAAAGATAGTATTTTCCTCATCTTAGGATGAAGACTAGGAAACTGGAGGGCAGAACAAAGAAGTTAGATTGTTTTTCAGCTCTTCCTTAGTCTGGTTTTTATAGTGCAACTGAGTTATTTTGAGTAGAATTTCTATCATATTATGACATCTACATTAAAAAGTAAAAACCCCAAGTAGTTTAAATCCAAGTGAAAATAATTTTGGAGGTTATTACTATTTTGCAGGAGAGTAATATATTTCTGGTCTAAAAAAAAGTTTAGAAGTCATAGAAACAATAACATCTTTGTAATAATTTTGATTTGGGTCTCCTGACTAACATTATATTTCTATTTTAATTAGATGAACAAGATTATCTCCAAGATGCACAAAATTCATATGATTCTAACCACTATTCAGTCTCTTCAGAGTTGGCTTCCTCACAGCTAACTTCACTGCTACCAAAGGATCAACAATGCATTAATTGTTGTGCCTCATCAGAAACAGGCTATGAAACAAATCAAATTGCCCTGAATGAAAAAACACTTGAGGGACTAACTTCTATACAAAATGAAAAAAATGTAACAGGACTTGATCTCCTTTCATCTGTGGATGGTGGCACTTCAGATGAAATCCAGCCTCTATATGTGGGACGATGTAGTAAACCTGTCTGTGATCTGATAAGTGACATGGGTAACTTAGTTCATGTAACTAATAGTGAAGAAGATATTAAAAAATTATTGCCAGATGATTTTAAGTCTAGTGCAGATTCCTTGATTGGATTGGATTTATCTTCAGTGTCAGAAACTTTCTGTGTTTCTTCAACAGACCATGGTAATAATACAGTCAGAGAGGAACAGAATGATGTCAGTTCTGAATTACAAAACAGAGAAATCAGTGGAACTAAAGAATTTGGTATAAAAGTAGATACGACACTTTCAGATTCGTGTAATTACAGCGGAAAAGAAAATTTAGAGGATAAAAAGATCTCTAATCAGTTAGAGACAGTTGTTGATTTTAACGTGCCATCTGCTTTGACTCAACAAAGTTCCAAAATGTTTGATGCCAAAGACCACCTACAGTACAAGAACCAGCCATGTGAATTAGTAAAAGCTGATGGCTGTTTGGTAAAAGAGGAGGTAGATGTGCCAGTCATAGCTGCCCCAGAATGTTTAAAAGAAGGAGGCAGCACGAGTGCTTTGTCTTCCAGTCTTCCAAAAAATGGAGGTTTATGCTTAAATGATTCAAATTTAAGAGATGAAAATTTCAAGTTACCTGACTTTTCCTTTCAGGAAGGTAGGACTGCTATATTTATAAAACAATCTGCAAAAGAAGACTCAAGAAATTTAGATCTTAAAGATAATAAAGATGAAATCCAAGATTCTGCTTCAACTTTACATGTTTCAAGTGAAAATACATATTCCTCATTGTCCTGTCTTCCAGTACCTGGGTCTTTGTGTGGATCATTCATTGAAAATAAAGCTCATGGTGATTGTTTACCCCAGAATGAATATAAAGATAATATAAAAGATGCAGTGACTGTGCATGAAGAAATACAGAAGAATATGACTTCAGGTGGGGAAACTTTGAAGGAGACTGATCTTTTGAAACAGGAAAAATGTAAAAACATACCTCATCAGCCATTAACTGAAAAGATGGGAGATAGAAAGGTAGATTCTAACCAGATGGTAGTTAGAGTTGAGTCTTTGGATTACCCTGATAACACCAGTTCTTCTACAGCTGCAGAATCTCAAATAGAGCTTTCTGGTGCTAATGCCCCAGAATCTCCTGACTGTTGTGAAGGTTTCACTTTTTCAAACAATGGTATCAATGGACAAGACTTGGATTACTTTAATATTGATGAAGGCATGAAAAGTGGTGCACCAATTAGTGATGCTGAACTTGATGCCTTTCTAACTGAACAGTATCTTCAGCCTAGTAACATAAAATCATTTGAAGAAAATGTAAGTGACTCAAAATCTCAGATGAATCAGATAGATATGAAAGGCCTAGATGATGGAAATGTCGATAATATATATTTCAATGCTGAAGCAGGAGCTACTGGGGAAAGTCCTGGTATTAATATGATTTGCGAAACGGTTGATAAACAGAATACAGCAGAAAATGGTAGCCTTTCTTTAGGGGAAAAAAGTACAATTCCAGTTGAACAAGTGTTATCTAGCAGTAAGTCTGAGATTACAAATGAATTATCAGTCTCTGATAGTAACAGTCAATCTGTTCATGTTGGAGGCGCCAGACCTAAGCAACTGTTTAGTGTTCCATCAAGAACAAGGAGTTCAAAGGAACCAAATAAGCTGGATGTTCCAAATATGCCTGAAAGTGAACCCAGAGTAGCAAATACCATTGTTCCAACCACCTGTGGTATAGATTCTGTGACTGATCCTCAGGTTAGCTTCAATTCTAATTACATTGATATAGAAAGTAATTTTGAAGGTGGATCCAGTTTTGTAACTGCAAATGAAGAATCTCTGCCTGCAAACACTTGCAAAGAAGGTCTTGTTTTGGGCCAGAAACAACCTACTTGGGTTCCTGATTCAGAAGCTCCAAATTGTATGAACTGCCAAGTCAAATTTACTTTTACAAAACGGCGACATCACTGCCGAGCATGTGGAAAAGTAAGCTATAAAAATCTTTGTCTTTTATTCTTTTGAGACATTTTAAATGAAATTTAATGTGACAAAAAGCTGATTAAGAGATGATTACAAGATTCAGTTAGTTTAAAATCATCGTTTTTCACCTACGTGGAAGTGTATAAAGCACTGTCATTTTACAGATTGCTTGAGGTTTGAATAAATGTCACATTGTCATGGGTATTACATACTGGGAAATGAGGAACACTAATTTTTGTGAAATCTAAGAATACGTTTCATTCTCTCTCTAACATGAACACGTCAGATGTACGGAATTCAGTCAGCTTCCAGTTTATCCTTGAATACTTAATTTCAAGACTACTCTGCAGCTAGTGTTACGCTCGATACTTGAGGTAAACACTGAGAAAACAAGCAGATTGGCTTGCACAAGGTTCACAACACTGAAGCTGTGACCTCATTTGTGTTCTGACTATCTTAATAGTCTATGGACTCTAAGAGTTGCCTCTAGAAATAACATTGCATTTTTTTCAGCATTTTCCAGTAATATGTTAGTCTCAGATCAACCCTACTCTCTTTTAGAAAAATAACATTCTACTTGTTTTTCTTTTTTTTTTAATTGAGTGTAGTTGATTTACAATATTATGAAAGTTTCCGGTATCGAACATAGTGATTCACAATTTTTAAAGATTATACTCCGTTTGTAGTTATAAAATACTGGCTATATTCCCTGTGCTGTACAATATATCCTTGTAGCTTATTTATTTTATATTTAGTAGTTTGTACCTTTTAATCCTCTACCCCTATCTTGCCATTCCCCACTTTCCTCCTCCCGATGGTAACCACTAGTTTGTTCTCTATATCTGTGAGTCTGTTTCTTTTTTGAATAACATTCCCCTTTTAAAAGTTGTAAAGGAGGGGGACTTCCCTGGCGGTCCAGTGGTTAAGACTTTGTGCTTCCACTGCAGGGTGCACAGGATCTATCCCTGGTCGGGGAACTAATAAGATGCCGCATGCAGCGTAGCGCGGCCAAAAAGTTTAAAAAAAAAAAAAGTTGTAAAGGACCACAGAAAGCTTTTTAAGTTATGAACTTATTCATTAAGAAAGTTTTTGTTCCCTTCCAATTAACATAATTGATTTAAAGGAATTCTCATCAGAGATACAATTTTAAATTACAGAAACCTCATTTAAGTAAAATAATAAAAATAAAAAGAATCAAAAAAATAAAAAAAATAAAAAAAATAAAAAAAAATTAAAAAAAAGAATCATTTAATAATTACCTATGATTATGGTGATTAGAAAACTTGTTTATGTAATCATAAAAATGGTTTTTGGTTAGAGTTCGGGTCTCTCCTCCCCCTGCCTCCAGCTGGTATAAACATGCTTGAAACAAAATCACATTTGATATTTTGTCCTTTATAGGTATTTTGCGGTGTCTGTTGTAATAGGAAGTGTAAATTGCAGTATCTAGAAAAGGAAGCAAGAGTATGTGTAGTCTGCTATGAGACTATTAGTAAAGGTGAGTATTAACCTGACATATCTTCTTCCAGTAATTGAATATATCTTAAAAGCAACTGGATTGTGACAAAGATAAACTTCTTTATTTTCTTAAGGCAAGGACCTAGTGTTGACTTATCTGGCTTAGGTGGGACATCCCAAGGCTTGGTTTCTCTTCTTTTTGTTCCACTCTCACAATTATTACTACCAGTGTGGAAAGGAAGCGTTCAGTTTCTGGAGTGGCAGTTCATTAACTTTTAACAGGTACCAAGTCCCTAAATGCTGCATTTCATCTGCCTATTTGTTTTTGTCACCATCATTGTCATCCTCATCATCTTAATCTAAACATTTATAGAATATTTACCAATAAATAGTATATAATCTTACATATTAATAGCATAAGGCAAGATAATAGTTCCCACCTTATAGAAAATTACAACCTAAAGTGGGAATAAAAGATAAGGTATAATATTTATAATTTTTATATAAATTCATAGGACTGTCACACTATTTGCACATTTTTGTCTTTTATATATTTTTTTCCCTTCTCAATTTTAGAATTTTGTTTGTATGTGTTTCCCATTGTTTCTCTGGCTCCCTAGCTAGCTTACTGTTATCAGCAATAATCTTACTTGAGTTCTCACAGTTTTGTGTGTCTGTGTTTTTTTCTTCAAATACACGTTTGTTCTTTTGAGTACTTCTTGGCATTTTCAAAGATTTGTTGACAGTTTAATTCCCAGCAAATATTACTTGGGACTTTTAAGACCAGGCCTGTGCGCTAGCTCAGGTGCTGCTTCCTATTAGCCAGGAGAATAAATACCTGATAATAATTTGTTTTTCTCTTTTGAATGAAGATAAATTTTTTCAGCAATTCTTCAAAAAGCTCTGATGTGAGTCTGTTAGCCTGAGGTAAGCTGCTTTACTCCCTGCTGTTGACCTCTGCTCTGGAAGATAATAGAGTGTAAATCTTCTTATATTTCCATATTACCACCAGTGTTTATGAAGAATTTAGTTTAAGTGCTTGTAGTTGTTTTGTTTTTTGCTTATGCTGTTTCAGTAGCCTTTAAGACTACTGCTGGTGCTGTTAGCCAAGCAACCTGCTAGAGTTAAGAAATCTTAGAGCAAGCTCCCACATAATTATCTCTCCCCACTTAAAAAATAAAACAGCCATGAAGATTTGAAACATTATTTGAGTTGACAGGTCAGATTTTTAGGTGAACATTAAAACATATTGACCATAAGGATCCAGGAGAGGAGAAGATATAGTCACTGAAGAGACTTAGTAGGATAGTGAGATCAAGCATTGGTTTATCAAAGAAAATATTTGGAATGGATTTATTTATTTAGTTACCTGTTTTATTTATTCTGTTTTGATATCTTATAGCATGTAATTTCATTTATGGCTCTGTTTATCATTAATTTATACACCGCAGGAAAATGTAAATAAAAGTTATTTTAACTCCAACTTTAGGGTTGAAAACAGTAGACATGATCATTTAAAATAATGTTACTAATAAGAGGAGAAAGATGGCTCAAGGGTTATACGGCAAATTCCACAAAGAAGAAAAGATAGTTTCACTAGAGATTGTGGACAATGAGGAAGTTGTGCTGAGACTGTATAAGTTTTAAAGAAGCATGCATGTGAGTGCCATTACATAAACTTAGAGGAAGTTGGAAATTACTTTGAAACTCAAAGTACTGTGTTTGGATTTTACTTGGTTAGCGGAAGCCATTGCATGAGGGTGCTAATTCATTGGCACTTGAGGAAGGTTATTGTAGTAGTGGCAGCATTTATAGCAGATCAGTTTGGAGAAGTGCTGAAGGGAGAGGTACCAGTGCTGTTCCGTGTTATTTGGATGAAAAAATCATTCAGCAGTATTTAGGCACTGTTCTGTGCTTTGGAACTCCAGCTGAGAACAAAATATATTCCCTGTTCTTATGGAGCTTTTGATCTCATGGACCTTATGAATGTGAGGAGACGTGGACAGAAAGCAAAGAGAATATCAGATGGTGATAATATTCTAAATGAAAATAAAAGAGTATAAGAGGGATAGATAGTAACAGACTGGTGGCAAGAGGTCGTAATTTTAAATGGTGGTCAGAATAAGGGTTTATGATAGTATGATGTGTAAGCAGAGACCTGAAGGAAGTGAGAGAATAAAGCCATGTGGAAGAACTTTCCAGGCAGAAAGAATAGTAAGAGCAAAGACCCTAAGCTAGAACAGTGCTTGCTTCCCTTGTTGAAGAACAAGGAGGCCTCAGTGGCTGGATTCTAATGAGCAAGTAGGATTTTAGTGAGAAATGATGTCAGACAGCTAACTGGGAAAGCAGAGGAGGTAGAAATGCAGACTATGTAGGGTCTTGTGGGCCACTGTAACAACTTAAATTTTCATTCTTGTTGGGAAGCCATTAAAGGATTTTAAACAGAAGAATGATGTGTTATGATTTATGTCTTAAAAGAATCACTAGGAACTATATTGGAAATAGACTGTAGGAGTACAAGGGCAAAATCAGATGGTCATATTAAATAGCAATGATTTTCTTTAGTAGATATAAAATATATGCCAAAATTATATTGAAATAACTAATTGGTAGCTTATACTGAAGTGGAGTGCTGCCAACTAAAGTAAGGATATTATCTTTGCCAAGTGCCACTTCTTAGTTAGCCATTAATTTCTTTCTCCTTACAACTTGAAAAACAGAATATTTATCATGATTTACTTTGAAGTTCCAAAACACCTGAGATCAAGTTTTTTTTCCCTTTATAGCTCAGGCATTTGAAAGGATGATGAGTCCAACTGGTTCTAATCTTAAATCTAATCATTCTGATGAATGTACCAACATCCAGCCTCTTCAGGAGACTCAAACATCCAGTATATCTTCACCTACAACTTTACCAATCTCAGCACTTAAACAACCAAGTGTTGAAGGTAACTTGAAGAAAATGTTCTGTCTAATATTAAAGATAAATGATCAAAGTAGAAATTTTCTAGTATTGACAGAATCTAGTGAGAAAAGAGAAACCAGACTAGCTACCAGAAGGAATTTAATACAGGGAACTGGTTATACATGTACGTTAGAAGGGTAGAAGAGCAAAAAGGGCATGCTCAAGTGACTCAGAGATTAGTAAGTACAGGAGGCAACCACCATCCCTAGGGTTGGGAGAATGCAAAGGGAGAGGCAGTATTACTAGAACCCCGTGCAGGAACACCAAGAGATGCTTGGTTCTCAGACCTAGTATTCAGGGATTATGGTACCACGTCACATGACTGGTACTGTGACTTCTAGAGGAACACAAAGTGGCAAATGCTGGGACCATCAAGGAGCCTAACAGAGTTGGTGTTCAGATGACGGAAAGAGTGTCCCAGGCTTGATGTAAGGAGTACTGAAGATCACAGGACATGTGGGTATATCTGGTGGTGCCGCTGCTGCATAAGTCCTGGCAGGAACTAGAAACAGAAAGAATTCCTTCTGTTCCCACCTTCCAGTCTCCAACCAGTGCCTGTCACTGCTGGAACGTGACCAGAACCAACTAGCAAGGGGGTCTGGGAGTTGCACTTTCCAGACTTCCAGCCTGGCATCAAGGAGCACCATGTGGAAGGGTGGGCTTGGGTTTGAGAGACAATAGGTAAATAATTGGCATGTCTCCCTTTCCTTAAAAATCTATTTTTTTAAAAAAATAAATTTATTTATTTATTTATTTATTTTTGGCTGTGTTGGGTCTTCGTTTCTGTGCGAGGGCTTTCTCTAGTTGCGGCAAGCGGGGGCCCCTCCTCATCGCGGTGCGCGGGCCTCTCACTGTCATGGCCTCTCTTGTTGCGGAGCACAGGCTCCAGACGCGCAGGCTCAGTAGTTGTGGCTCATGGGCCTAGTTGCTCCGCGGCATGTGGGATCTTCCCAGACCAGGGCTCAAACCCGTGTCCCCTGCATTGGCAGGCAGATTCTCAACCACTGCGCCACCAGGGAAGCCCTAAAAATCTATTTTTAAATGTATATTTTACCACAATAAAAAATGTTTCTTAAATCTTTTAACAAACTTCTAAAGATTTAAAAAAATCTTTGGGCTCTCTCTTTTTTTTTACAGCCTATTGTAGTTTAGGATCTTGAATAAAGCCTGTGTAGACTTTTTATTTATTTTTTTTAATTTTTAAAATTGAAGTATAGTTGATTTACAATGTTGTGTTAGCTTCAGGTGTACAGCTCAGTGATTCAGTTATACATATACATATATATATATCTATTCTTTTTCAGATTCTTTTCCCTTATAGGTTATTACAAAATATTGAGTATAGTTCCCTGTGGTATTCAGTAAGCCTGTGTACACTCTTAAAAATAAACTATTAGTCTGTAACATGCTAGAAAATAACTGTAATTGTCAGTTAGTGACAAATTCAAGTATTTCTGTCAACTATTTTGGATTTCACTTATTTCTCACTTAATAGCTATTTTCTGTTTATCATTATGACTTAAATAATGAGTTTCAGCATTTTTGGTTGTATATTATAGCTCTAAAGATGAATGAATCTGCTTTTAAAAATATTTATTCTCTTATATTGACTTTTAAAATGATTAAATTATAAAGTATTGCAAATACAAGAAAGATACCTTATTTAATATGTCCACCCATGTTGCAAAAATTATACATATATGATTCCAGTTTTTTCAGTGTTATCTGTATTATGATATGGAAGGTAGATGTTGGTCCTTTTGATGTTTATATGTTCTAAAATCATCTGGCAGGAATTTTCATAACTTTCCTCCATGGATGCTTTTTAATAAAAGAGAACAAATATTTATGCTGACATCTAGTTATTTCCTCCAAATTTGAAAGGAAAATATTAATAAATATTAATAAATTTCAATATCAACATTATAAGAACAAAGCATGTTATGCTTCTCTTGTTAAGTAAGTTAAAAGTAGGAAATGACCTCTGATGCACAAGTGATCCTGTTTCTTTTTTTAGACTTTTTATGCTTCTTTCTTCTGTTCTTCATACTTTTTTCCCTTTGTCTGTCTACCATGCTCTGGTCTATTCCATTTTCCCTCCCTGTGCCTTAGTCTCTAAATTTTATTCCACACTCACAAAGTTAGCCTTAATAATATAGGCTTTAAATCTGCCTTCAATGTCTTTAAGGTGTAACCTCTCCTGTCCACTCTTTTTCTGAGTACGGGATTCCTAGGGCCAGCCCTGCCTTTGTATGAATTAGAAAAGAACTTCTACTCTGGGTAGATGAATCACAAAAGGCCATTTCTCTAGGCCTTGAAACCCTGAGAATGCAGGGCTTGCCAATGGTTAGCAAAAAGCTTTTGAAAATGTTTCCTGACCCATTTAGTATTAAATCATTGCAATATTATCAAATTAAAATGCTTTACTTTTTAAACTGATTCTAGGATTATGCTCCAAAGAACAGAAGAGAGTATGGTTTGCCGATGGTATATTGCCCAATGGCGAAGTTGCAGATACAACAAAATTATCATCTGGAAGTAAAAGATGTTCTGAAGACTTTAGTCCCCTCTTACCTGATGTGCCACTGGTAAGGAATCTAAAGAATGACTTGTTAATTTAATGAAGTTTTATTTTGTAAGAAATTCCTTGTGTGATTTTTTAGAGTACTTTTTTTTTTTTTAATGCTTTGAGCTTCATAAAATGAGAAGCATATGCTGTATGAATATATTTTAGATTTTACCTTTTTTTAATGTCAGTTTAAGGCAGTGATTCTTAAACTTTTTGATCTAAGGACCCTTTATGCTCTTAAAAGTTACTGAGAACACCAAAGAACTATAGGTTATGTGGGTTATGTTTATTGATAATTACTGATATAAAATTGACAAACATTTTAAAAATTAATTAAAAATAAACTCATTAAATTAATAGAAATAATATTTTTAATGAAAAGTTTTTGAAACAAAAGTTTAGTGAGAGGAATAACATTGTTTTACATTTTTGCGGATTTCTTTAACGTCTGGCTTAATAGAAGATATTCTCACATCTACTTCTAAAGTCAGTCTGTTGTGATATGTTTTAGTTAAATTATATGAAGAAAATCCTAGGACCTCACTGACTTCCTGAAAGGGTCTTGGGGACCCCAGAGATCCCTGGACCACATTTTGAGAACCACTGGTATCGGGAAATAGAACTGAGATTTAGTAAGTTAATTTAGACTGATTTGTTTAATGATTTTCAAATATTCAGTAAAGTACCTGATGGTAGTATTTATGTTTATGTTTATACAAATGTGCTAGGTGTTAAATAGAAGATACATAATATAGAATCCCAGCCCACTAATAACTCTCATTGTAAAGTAGCAAAATACTCATAAAAGCAAGTATTAACACATGAAGTAGGAATGCTTTTTTATTCATTAAACAAATATATATTGAGCCTCTCCTCTGAGCCAGTTACCTGGTTTATATTGGGTAAAGATACATCAGACAAGATGGATGTGTATCCTGCTCTCTTCAAGTTCACGTACCATATAAACTTATGTTGTTTGTCAGTAAGAGTTCACGAGCTAGTTTTTACAAGTAGCTCTAATCACCAGAAGTATGTTTCTTAGGTAGCACCTACCCTCAATCAATATTTTAACAAATTGGAATTTCTATAGAGGCTAGTATTACTTGAGTTCATAAACAGTTCTCTATTGACTTAGGTTTGGCCAGTCTAAAAAGGGGCTTACTTGAAGCAGACTTGAGGTGTAGTTTATTCTAGGTGGTTACTGTTGTGAAGTATGTCTACCATTTTGCTTCCTAACCGCTCCCCTCCCTGCCTTCTCCCTTCTTCCTCTCCCTTGCCACCCCCCAGCCAGGCTTTTTTGTCTATTAGGAGGAGGAGTGCCTTGAGTTGAACTAAGTGTGCTCACTTTGTGGTATGGTATAGGATCCTGAAGTTCTCCTTGCCTCCTTTTTCCAGTCTATAAAATTAGTCATAAATACCTACCTGAGCATAGAGTAAAGCTAAACCTGTGCTCTTGAATTTAAAGAACCAAAATGGTACTATTTCTTGGGAAATGTGGCTTCTGAAGAAAGAAACTATGTACTGATTTGGGTTTTTGTTTTCCATATTTTACAGATGATAAGCACAGTGGATCATGCCCATTCTACTACAGTGGAAAAACCAAACAGTGAGACAGGCGATATAAGAAATGAGATAATTCGAAGTCCTATTTCTCAGGTTCCATCTGTGGAAAAACTGCCTACAAACACAGGAACTGAGGGGTTGCCTACAAACACAGGAACTGAGGGGTTGCCTGCTTCTGGCTCTTTTACACTAGATGATGATGTTTTTGCAGAAATTGAGGGCCTATCAAGTCCTACTGGTGTCTTGGTTAACAGTCATTTACCTGTTGCTAGTATTTCAGATTATAGGTTATTGTGTGGTATTGACAAGAATGTTTGCAATAAGATTAGTCTTCTACCTGATGATGAGGACAGCTTGCCTCCTCTTCTGGTTGCATCTGGAGAAAAGGGATCAGGTAGGATAGCAGTTATTTAAATTTAAAAAGGAGCTTTTTTTTTTTTTTAAAGAAGAATATATTGATGAATTTTGTCTGTGATATATAAAATGTATTTTTTAAAATTTAGACAGTGTGGTTGAAATATGTATGATGGCATGGAACTCCAGTCTACAAAAAGTCTTACTATATAAAAACAAATTCTAAAAAGATCTGACCTTTTGAGTTGATTTGAATGTGATTCACTTATCTCATCTGGGTCCCTAATTTAAAATAAGGCAAAAGTCCAATACAACAGGGAAATTCATAGGCTTTTAGTCCTGTATTAGTTTTGACTCCATATCATTTTTTTTTTAAGGAACATAGTGCCTAAAGAAAAGAATATTGGATTGGATGACAAAGCTAGGAATTTTAGTTCCTCATCTGCTACTTAATACACGTATGACTGGAAGCATGTAATTTAATCTCTTGGGCCTCAGTTTCCTTTGTAAAAGAAGAGAACTTAGGTGGTCTTTAAGGTCCTTTCTAATCTGGAGATTCTGTGGCTACCTCCCACCTTGGAGTAGTTCCCTAGGGATATATCCTTGTTACCCTAGGCATTATGCTGAATCTTACATGAAATGATTATGTTCTGTGCATGATAATATAGGGGAATGAAGCCTAGGATCTCTGTTCTGAAAGTAGGAGCCATTTCATGATCCTGTTGATAGTGGCAAAAATACCTTAAGCCCTGTTCTTTGCATGCCATGTATATTTTCCTGTTGGTTGTCAAGTTCTTTATTCACCACTTGTCACTGGCATAAGGCTTATGGCAGCAAGCAGCATGTACAACTTGGGTCTAGACTACTTTCACAGCTGTAAATTTCAGAATTTATAATTGGAGTGGCTGGCAGATAGGAGTCCACTTTACAAAAACGTTTGTTTTAAAACTTTAAAGGTGCTAAAATTGTATCAATATGCTGTTTAATTAACATATTTGTCCATAGACTATATATAATATAATTGATCAGGATTTATATGTATTATAATATTAATATCTTTACATAAATTGAAAAGTAAAAATTAGTATATAACAGTTGTCCAGGTGTTGATTGATTTTATAAAACGTGTTTGCTTTTGCTTTTAAATGTGATTAAGCCATTGGTGGATTTATAAATCTCTTTTTTTCATTATAGGCATATTTAACAGGAAGACATGTTTATTCTAATTAATATATTATTTTCATGTTTTAGTGCCTGTAATAGAAGAACACCCATCTCACGAGCAGATCATTTTGCTTCTTGAAGGCGAAGGTTTTTGTCCTGTTACATTTGTCCTAAATGCTAATCTACTTGTGAATGTCAAGTTAGCATTTTGTAAGTAATGATTCATCTTTCTTTGCCTAATTGGTAAGCAGGATTTCTGAATAATTAATTACATTGTCAGGTTAAATTTTGACGGTCAATGGTGAAAAATAAGCAGTATTGGATATTGGTTTTTGTAGCCAAATATTAATATAAATAAATTTTGCAGTTTTATATGCAGTGGGACTTGAAGTAATAGCTTAAAGATTTTTATTAGTGTCCCTCATTCAGTCCTAGGTTAAGGCCATGGGCTTATAACAAGCTGTATTTTGATGCTCATGATACAGCTGACCATGTATATATATATGTTTTTGAATTTTTGAATTTTATTTAATTAATTTTTTTATACAGCAGGTTCTTATTAGTTATCCATTTTATACATATTAGTATATATATGTCAATCCCAATCTCCCCAGCTGACCATATTTCATATAGGTTTTAGGTAAATTGAAATTTGGTAATTGAGATAAGCAAGAATCCTGATTTAGTAACAATAAAGACAGTTTTAAAGTAAATGACACTAGACTTAATTAAAAGTAAGGAAGTAAATATTTCTCAGTAATAAATAGTCCTCAATACTCAATAATGCATCTGTTAGCTTTTCATTCTCTTTGAAACTAACCTGATTCTTACCCACTACATTTCAGCTTGTTAGTGCATCTTTTATTTTATTGTTGTTTATTAATTGACTCCATCAGATAATTTTTCATCCTTTCTCTTTTTTATATTAATCTCATACAATTCAATTTAAAGTTTTTGTGAGGAGAATGTTGGGAAACTAAGGAGTTTAAAAAGTTGTGCTTCATGCAAAGGACAATTATATTTAATTTTTTTGGTTAATGGAAGTTGACATTTATAGTTGTACACTTTTGTCACTTAAGATTCCTCAGACAAATATTGGTACTTCTCAACCAATGGATTGCATGGCTTGGGACAGGCAGAAATTATTATTCTATTGTTATGTTTGCCAAGTGAAGATACTATTCCTAAGGACATCTTCAGACTCTTTATCACCATTTATAAGGATGCTCTGAAAGGTATACCATTTTATTTTGAACTGTTCAGACCAGGGGATGGATAAATTAAGGGCATTTTTGCTTTTGGCTGTGCTAACTGTACTAAAGATTTATTTTGTGAAGAGATTGCTGATTACTTAAAAGAGCTCTGTCATCATTTTCAGTCTCCTTAAATTTAACATTTTATGTAATTAGTGTCTTTATAGTTTTTTTAATTTTAAAAGTGAAAATATATTTACCTTCTTGATCTCTTTATGTGTCTACACAATAATCCCCCCTTATCTGCGGGGGATAAGTTCCACGACCCCACTAGCTGCCTGAAACCGCAAATGGTACTGAACCCTATGTACACTGTTTTTTCTATACATACATACCTGTGATAAAGCTTAATTTATAAATTAGTCACAGTAAGAGAACATCCGAATTGCCAACAACACTTCTCTTGCACCTTGGGGCCATTATTAAGAAAAATAAGGGTTACATGAACACAAGCACAGTGATACTGCAACAGTCGATCATAACTGAGACTGCTACTGAGTGACTAATGGCTGGTAGCATATACAGCGTGGATATGCTGGACAAGTGATTCACGGTGTGGCTCACATCCCAATGGGGCAGAGCACGATAGTGAGAGATTTAAAATTTGCTGTTTATTGAATTTTCCATTTAATATTTTTGAACTACAGTTGACCAGGGGTAACTAAAACCATGGAAAGCAAAACTGTGGCTAAGGGGGGACTACCGTATACTTTTCTGTCCGTATAAGGTTTGGGGGACATGATGATGACTTTTCACTTGACCATGAAGTAAGGAGAAAAATTTTAAAACACTTAACGGTTAGAAACTTTCTCAAATTTTTGTTCACAATTCCCAATCTTCAGGAATAACTGAACTTTATGCACACAAGGTATTCAGTGCTTCTTCAAGAGTGGCAATAAAGAAAAAATATTTTACATTGCTTTTATTTAAGAAAGTTTATACTGGGACATTCAAACTCATACTGCTGCTTCAAAACAACTTAAAATCTTTTTATAAATGATTTTATTTCTAGGAAAATACGTGGAAAACTTGGACAGTATTACCTTTACTGAGAGTTTTCTCAGCAGCAAGGATCATGGAGGATTTCTATTTATTACACCTACTTTTCAGAAACTTGATGATCTCCTGTTACCAAGTAATCCTTTTCTTTGTGGAATTCTTATCCAGAAGCTAGAGATTCCCTGGGCAAAGGTTTTTCCTATGCGTTTAATGTTGAGATTGGGTGCAGAATATAAAGGTAAGTTTTAGAATAATAAGCTAAATTACATAGGTTCAAATATACTGAATGTAAATAAGAATTTCAGATATCATTAAAATAAATTTTTAATGGATTAATGGGACTACTTTTGTTTTGATGTACTTTTAAAATTCTAAAACAGCCCTCCTCTACTACCAAATTAGTCTAGACAACCTTGCTATGTCCTGAATTTCTAGATATTCATAATTATTATATTAACTTACCTTAAAATTTTTTTTTGAATTTCAGAAAAAAAACATAGAAAACCTTGAAAAGTTTTCTTAAAAGTATTTGCTATAGGGAGTTCATTTTGTTATGTTGCCTACATATTAAGAAGGTAAATTATTGCCCCCCCATTTGTGTACACCATAAAGCCAAACATAAATGGTTGTGAAATAGTGGTCCAGGCTTCTGTGTATGATTATTTCTGAGTTGAAATCATTTCTGTGTTCGACTGTCTTTGAATTCGTACCCTTTCTTTATCCCTCACTTTTTTAAAGAATAATTTATTTGTTGCATGTGAAGTACATCACATCTAAGGAAAATTTAGGCATTTGATTCTCGTATAATTTAATAGGTATTTTCTTGGAGGAAAATTAAGTGTAGAGAAGTTATAAAAGTGACCATTACTATTTCAAAATGGACAAATTCAGTGAAAGAGATACTCATTTAAATCTATTTGGCAAATTTATTAAACTCTGTTCTGAGGGGTTGGTCCTTACCATTTAAGATTTAAATATGGGATACTCTTAAATTGTGGTGCAGGAAGTAAACATTAACTTTCATCTCAGGTTTTGTACTGTGTGAACCAAAGAGCTTAAGAGACTTCATTCTGAGCCAAGTGTTTCATCCATTCAGCCCCACGTTTTATCTCTGATAGTAATATTTGAATGCTATCTTTATGGAAGGTTAGATCAAAATACTAGCTAATCTTAAGTCATTGTGGAACATATAATCTATAAGTGTGGCCAGTATTTTTGCCAGTATCACTTCTAGATAGTAAATCTGTTTTTCTCACACTGAAAGTAGGAAAATCATAGAGTAACGTGAGAGACGTCTCAAAAGATCACAGGGGCTGGAGCTGCAAAGCTATGATAGCTGTTTAGTGGTGATGAGGGAAAATCACCAGTTATACATAGAAGTTAATTAGTCTCAGCTGTTTTCTGAGTTCTTTGTGTTCAGCTGGATTTTAGATAGACTGGCATTTTGATGTTACTGGTGCCCATGCCTCTTTAGACTAGAATTTTGAATTGTGATGTGTGTGTGTGTGTTTATTTTGTTATAGAGATAATGTACCTATGGAAAAGTTAATGGCAAAAGTTACAGTCCCAAGATTAAAGACTAAAAATAACTGTCTGAGATTAGTAATTTTCAAATGGGGATTACCTACGATTTTATGTTGAGACCATTTGGAACACCATTACATGTTGGATTAGATGATTTATGAGGTCCGTTTGTAACTCTGACAGAATGTCATTCTAAGCCATAACCTTTTGAAAATTACTGTTTTAGATAAAATTACCTCTATCAAGTTGCAAAGGATGCTCTCTTATTCATAAAAGATGAAGTAAAAAGTCAGCATTTACCTTAATCATATTGTTTATCATTTTAATGTGTTTTACCACTAATTTATGTTTCTTTCTGTACTCTCTGTCATCCAAATAACTTAGTTGTCCTTTTTAAAACTAAAATATATGCTTGTAATAGCAAAGATGTGAGTTGCCCTGACTTAATTTTTTAAAATAGATAATGTCATGTGTGTTTTCTTAGACTTTTAAGGAGGTATATTTGTATAATATGTATTAGAGAGGTTTGTTTGCTTAACCTAAGCTGAGAACTGAAATTCTCAGGTTAATTCTTGGGTTAAAAATGTGTCCGATTTTTATCATCATAGATATAGTCTTACCTTCCTTTTTTCACTTTCCTTTTCTTCCAGAATTCCTGCAGCATTGCCACCAAGGTACTTTTCCTTTTTGGTGCGCAATATTTATAGTGTCCTAAAGAAACAGAAAAGTAGTTAGGTGACAGACTCCATATCACTTCTCTGCGTTGACTTCTCTGATTCTATGTGTTCCTTTTATCATGCTGACCCAAGAACTATAAAAGTTTACTATCATCCATAAGTTCACACAATTGAACATTAATTACAAATGCCTTAAAAATCTTGAATTCTTCATATTTTGCTTTAAATTATCAGAATATTTCTTTTTAAATGATGAGAACTTTATGTAGGTCTAGCTAGTTATGGTAATTTTCTAGCCATCATAATGTTTGGAAACAACATGTATGATGAAAGATTAAATGCTTTGGAATCAGGCCAAGCCTAGTTTCATATCTGTTTCACCAGTTATTAACTTAGAAACCATAGGCAGGCTTATTAATCTGTGTCTCTACTTCCCCATTTGTAAAGTAGGGATAGACATACTTGCCTCATTGGGTTGTTATAAGGTTTAAATAGGATAATGTATGTAAAGGACCCAGTTCAATGTAGCATCTGGTAGATACATGGTATGGGTTAATGTCATTTCTTACTTTCCCCAGAGAACTGATTGAGTGGTATTTATCCGTAATGTTCAAAAAATGAAAATTAAAGGTAATAAATTTAAGACTTTTTTTGGTTTTTGTTGATGGTAACCAGTTTTCTATTCTTGTGTATAGCATATCCTGCTCCTTTAACAAGTATCAGAGGCCGAAAACCTCTTTTTGGAGAAATAGGACACACTATTATGAACTTACTTGTTGTGAGTAATTGAACTGTTTTATTAAGTGTTCTATATTGTTACTTTAACAATTCATTCAGCAAATTTTACATACTTATATTTTTCTATTTTAATTTGACATATTTGGTATAATGAAAGTTCATTTATAATAAATCCTAATTCATTTAACATAAATGGCCTCTGTTTTTGATGAAGTGCTTTTTAGAACACGTCCTAATTTATGTATACCTGATTCAGATTGCCTTTTGATTCATTCTGCTGCAGTGCTTACATATTTAGGTAATGTGAGATTCACACAGTTGTTGAAGCCTTAGTAAAAGAGTAAAGTCAATCAATTTGATGATTTTGAGCAAACTGTGGCCCAAGTTACCTCATTTTTAATAGGAAGTATTGGATTAGATGATCTCAGGTTCCCTTCCACCTCTAATTTATGTAATTTTTTGTTTACCTTTTATTATAGAAATGTATTTCAGTGGACTTGCTTTTTTGTTTTTAATTAATTAATTAATTTTATTTTTGGCTGCATTGAGTCTTCGTTGCTGCACGTGGGCTTTCTCTAGTTGTGGCAAGTGGGGGCTACTCTTCATTGCGGTGCGCGGACTCCTCATTGCGGTGGCTTCTCCTGTTGCGGAGCACGGGCTCTAGGCATGCAGGCTTCAGTAGTTGCAGCACGCGGGCTCAATAGTTGTGGCTCGCAGGCTCTAGAGAGCAGGCTCAGTAGTTGTGGCGCACGGGCTTAGTTGCTCTGCGGCATGTGGGATCTTCCCAGACCAGGGCTCGAACCCGTGTCCCCTGCATTGGCAGGCAGATTCTCAACCACTGCGCCACCAGGGAAGCCCAACTTGCTTTTATTTATCCATGTTCGGTTTGAAAATCTACTGTTTTGGAAGATCTGTAACTAGAAAGAGATCACCCTCAAATACTACAGAACTCTTCCTGAGAATGATATTCTTTATTATTATTGTGGAGTAGCTGGAAGGATTAGCTGGTTTTTGAAGTTGCTGTTGCTTTCTGGATGATGTTTTGATAGTTATGTATCACAAGTTTTAAAATGATGGATACTCTTAAAAAAGGATTTAATGAATGGGTAAATGTTCATGGATAGTAGTTTAAGGTTTATGGAACTATCATTATTTTATGTAGGACCTTCGAAATTACCAGTATACCTTGCATAATATAGATCAGCTACTGATTCATATGGAAATGGGGAAAAGCTGCATAAAAATACCTCGGAAAAAATACAATGATGTAAGTATAATTGCTTTATTCAAGTTTTGAGATAATTATTGAACATTAGATTTCTTTAGAAGTGTGTTAAATTTGTTTTGAATTGGACTAATATATAATGACAAAAAAACTTATTTTTGAAATTTTAGATTTGTTTCCTAATAGAGGATTTGTTTAATCCTATTTTTTCCATTTTTTTCTTACTGTTTTATCTGTCTTTTAATTGAGGTGATTTTATTTTAAACATTTGTTTCTATCACATTCTCAGGGAGTTGTCCAGACTAAAGCTTGATAAAGGTGGTCAGAAATGTGACTCTTTGAATTATTGTAACTAATAAAGGCACAAAATGTTAAAAATGTTTCTAAATGCGTATTGTTTTTTTCCAGGTAATGAAAGTAATAAATTCTTCTAATGAGCATGTCATTAGCATTGGAGCTAGTTTTAGTACAGAAGCAGATTCTCATCTAGTCTGTATACAGAATGATGGAGTTTATCAAACACAGGCCAACAGTGCTACTGGCCATCCTAGAAAAGGTGAGTATTGGTTCCTAGTGTCAATCCATAAAACCATCTCAAAAAGTAGAATTCCTTTCAAAGAGGAATATACCTACCTATATGTAGATATCTTACTTATTTGCTGAATTGATAAAACAGTATGCTTTAAATTTTTAGCTATACAAACAAAAAAACTGCTTCTAATATTTGTGTTTATCTTGGGCAACATTAGGTTTAAAAACTTGGAATACAGTATTTATTTTGATGTCTTCAGGTTTAGTGTGTCCCATATGGTGGGTGTCTCTGGAGTGAGGTATTTTTTGCCTTTGTTTGCTCTATGCTCCAACTCCTCTTAGCGGGGAGCACAGGGTAGATAAGGATGAAGAATGATTTATAAAACTGTTAAGTGGCTGGGAATATAAAAATGATAAAGATGGTGATGTGAATGACATTACTCGGCTGAATGGCCTCAGTGACTGCTGTGATTACCAAATCCTTGCAGTAGAGAGCCTAACAAATTGAAAGTTAAGTAGAAGTAAGTATTCCAAAAAATTAATACATTATTGTAAAATAACACATTTAAAATAGTCAGACATTCTGGCTGCTAATAAAAAATTTTCCTCTGATTATAAAAGTATGTATACTCATTTGTAGTAAGCTCGGAAAATATGTTTCAAGAAGTAGTAAAAGGAAAAAAAGTGCCAAAATATGGCCTTTGTTGACATTTTAATATATTTCCTTCTTATATTGATATATATGTTAAATAGATGATTTTATACTGGATATTTACTTTTGTATTGTGCTTTTTTAACTTAACATGCTATTGACATTTTTGTCATTAAAATTTTGCAGCCATTTAATATTTATTTGATGAATATTTATGTAGTATAAAATTCAAAAGGTATAAATATTCACACTGCAAAATCTCCTTTCCTCCCCAGACCCTCAAACTACCCTCTTCCCCTCCCCACAGGCAACCAAACCAGTGTTATCAGTTTCTGGTATATCCTTTCAGAGATTTCTTGCTTGTATGTATATATAAGCAAACACCACCCCACCACACACATACACACACATACACCTTTCTTCCACTTTTTTAAACAAGTCATAACATTTGTTGCACCTTGTTTTTTCTTTTGGAGATTATTCTTTGTTAGTATATAAAGGACTTTCACATTGCACATAACTTTCCACTTTATATGTGAACATCATTTAATTGTCCCTTATTAATGGACAGTTGCTACCAATCCTTGGCTGTTTATAAAAATGCACTATGAATAACCTTGTATATGTGCCATTAATTCCTAGAAATGGCATTTGTATGTCAAAGCCTACATGTGTTTGTAATTTTAATAGCAATTTATCAAGTTGTCCTCCATAGAGATTGTTTTGATTTATGCTCTCAACAGTAGTGGATGTTTGATTTTCCACACCCTCACTTGATACAAACACTGTAAATAGTACAACAGCCATCAATTTTTAGATATAAACATTAAATAACCTTTATGCAATATTTTATCATAACTTTATTTTGTTTGGTATTTTTTGTTATTCTAATGTAAGTGGTATGGGCATGGCGTTTATCAGGTACTTAAAATATGCTGTGCTCCACATTATGCATTTAACAAATATCATATAGCATAAAAAGAGCAGTTTAAAACATAATTATTGTATTTTTAAATCAGTGACAGGTGCAAGTTTTGTGGTATTCAATGGAGCTCTAAAAGCATCTTCAGGATTTCTTGCTAAGTCCAGCATAGTTGAAGGTATGAGTTTCATCTTTAAGATTGGTTTAATGTAAAGATGTTTTCCATCTCCTTTTAAAAATGTATTTGATACTTACAAAAGAATATATGTAAGTTACAAAGCATAGTACAACAAACTTGTGTGAAATCATCACTCAGCCATGAACAAGAATATGACTAACATTTGGGCCTACCTCAAGCTTGACAACTCTGCCTTAGCCTGCATTTCCTGCTTGTGCATAGCCTAAAGGTTAGTCTGAGGTGAGAGCTTAGGGTCTTCTCAGGTCTCTCCTTAGCATGCATACACCCTGGGCATGCACACAGTATTGCACATGCATGGGGCCTTCTAAATTCCCAGATACATGTTAGAGCCTTTCAAAGCCCTTATGGACATCTTATTCCCCAGCTTTTCCTTTAAGTGCTTGGTTGGCCTATTGTTTGCCTCTACTAGTATCTGCTGCCACAGGCAGCTATGATGTTGATCACTGGCCTCTAATTGTTTTTAACAAATGCTCCCTGAGAAAAGACTTTTTTCACTGGCAAGCTTAGAGTCTGGTCAAATAAAGACATTGTACATGGAGTCTTCCCAGGAACCACCTGACAAGTCAAAAAATGACAGTTCTCCAGTAATGAGGTTTTGAAGGAGTTCCAGCCCCATTTGCCTTCTCCAGTGGATACCAAGCTGATGGTTTTTTACTGTGATTGCAGGCTGTTGGTTTTTAGGCTTCTGCTAAGCTGGAGAGGAGGGGATGGGAATAGGAAAGTTTAAAATGACACAAAACTTGCTGTTTTTAATCAAGTTCCTGCCGGATTTTTTTGTTTGTTTTTTAAAGAACCAGCTTTTAGTTTTATTGATCTTTACTATTGTTTTCTTTGTTTCTATTTCATTTACTTCTGCTCTGATCTTTATGATTTCTTTCCTTCTGCTAACTTTGGGTTTTGTTTGTTCTTCTTTCTCGAGTTCCTTTAGGTGTAAGGTTAGATTGTTTATTTGAGATTTTTCTTGTTTCTTGAGGTAGGCTTGTATTGCTATAAACTTCCCTCTTAGAACTGCTTTTGCTGCATCCCATAGGTTTTGGATAGTCGTGTTTTCATGTAATTTGTCACTAGGTATTTTTTGATTTCCTCTTTGATTTCTTCAGTGATCTCTTGGTTATTTAATAATGTATTGTTTAGCCTCCATGTGTTTGTGTTTTTTACGTTTTTTTCCCTGTAATTGATTTCTAATCTCATAGCATTGTGGTCAGAAAAGATGCTTGATATGATTTCAATTTTCTTAAATTTACTGAGGCTTGATTTGTGACCCAAGATGTGATCTGTCCTGTAGAATGTTCCATGTGCACTTGAGAAGGAAGTGTAATCTGCTGTTTTTGGATGGAATGTCCTATAAATATCAATTAAATCTAGCTGGTCTATTGTGTCATTTAAAGCTTGTGTTTCCTTATTAATTTTCTGTTTGGATGATCTGTCCATTGGTGTAAGTGAGGTGTTAAAGTCCCCCACTATTATTGTGTTACTGTCGATTTCCTCTTTTATAGCTGTTAGCAGTTGCCTTATGTATTGAGGTGCTCCTATGTTGGGTGCATATATATTTATAATTGTTATATCTTCTTTTTGGATTGATCCTTTGATCATTATGTAGTGTCCTTCCTTGTCTCTTGTAACATGCTTTATTTTAAAGTCTATTTTATCTGATATGAGTATTGCTGCTCCAGCTTTCTTTTGATTTCCATTTGCATGGAATATCTTTTTCCATCCCCTCACTTTCAGTCTGTATGTGTCCCTAGGTCTGAAGTAGACAACATATATATGGGTCTTGTTTTTGTATCCATTCAGCAAGCCTGTGTCTTTTGGTTGGAGCATTTAATCCGTTCACGTTTAAGGTAATTATCGATAATGTATGTTCCTATGACCATTTTCTTAATTGTTTTGGGTTTGTTTTTGTAGGTCCTTTTCTTCTCTTGTGTTTCCCACTTAGAGAAGTTCCTTTAGCATTGGTTGTAGAGCTGGTTTGGTGGTGCTGAATTCTCTTAGCTTTTGCTTGTCTGTAGAGGTTTTAGTTTCTCCATCGAATCTGAATGAGATCCTTGCTGGGTAGAGTACTCTCGGTTGTAGGTTCTTCCCTTCCATCACTTTAAAGATATCATACCACTCCCTTCTGGCTTGTAGAGTTTCTGCTGAGAAATCAGCTTTTAACCTTATGGGAGTTCCCTTGTATGTTATTTGTCGTTTTTCCCTTGTTGCTTTCAAAAATTTTTCTTTGTCTTTAATTTTTGTCAGTTTGATTACTATGTGTCTCGGCATGTTTCTCCTTGGGTTTATCCTGCCTGGGACTCTCTGCGCTTCCTGGACTTGGGTGGCTATTTCCTTTCCCATGTTAGGGAAGTTTTTGACTATAATCTCTTCAAATATTTTCTCAGGTCCTTTCTCTCTCTCTTCTCCTTCTGGGACCCCTATAATGCTAATGTTGTTGTGTTTAATGTTGTCCCAGAGGTCTCTTAGGCTGTCTTCATTTCTTTTCATTCCTTTTTCTTTATTCTGTTCCGCAGCAGTGAATTCCACCATTCTGTCTTCAGGTCACTTATCCGTTCTTCTGCCTCAGTTATTCTGCTATTGATTCCTTCTAGGGTATTTTTCATTTCAGTTATTGTATTGTTCATCTCTGTTTATTTGTTCTTTAATTCCTCTAGGTGTTTGTTCTTTAATTCTTCTAGGTCTTTGTTAAACATTTCTTGCCTCTTCTTGATCTTTGCCTCCATTCTTTTTCCGAGGTCCTGGATCATCTTCACTATCATTATTCTGAATTCTTTTTCTGGACGGTTGCCTATCTCCACTTCATTTAGTTGTTTTTTCTGGGGTTTTATCTTGTTCCTTCATCTGGTACATAGCCCTCTGCCTTTTCATCTTGTCTCTCTTTCTGTGAATGTGGTTTTTGTTCCACAGACTGCAGGATTGTAGTTCTTCTTGCTTCTCTCCTGCTGTTTTTTTTTAATAAATACTCCCCAGATTGCTGCAAGCCTTTGGTTAATTTCCAGAGTTTCGAAAAAGTTTCTTCTGACATTTTATCGGTTTCCTTGTTGTTTTTATGGAGTAGAGTATTTTTGGAAGTTCTTAGTCTGCATTTTCACTAATATCATCCTCCATACTATCTCAGTTACATAGCTTTATAGGAAGTCCTTCCATCTCTGATGCCACACACATGCCTTATTCCTCATTTTAGTAGTGCTCTGGCCAGTCTAAGCCCTTTGTTTTATCATGTTAATTTTAGGAACAACTTGTCAGGTTCTAAAAGGTCCATTGGACTTTTTATTGGAATTGCATTATATTGCTAGTTTAATTTTGAGAAAATTGGCATATTTTCTATTTTCATTGTTTCTATCTATGTACATTGGCTACCTTCAATTTATTTACATAATATTTAATAATATTCATTTCCAATAAAATTTTATGGTTTTTGTATAGGTTTTGAATATCATTTCTTATTTATTCCTGTACCTCATAGATTTTATTGCTAATGTAAATGGTATCTATTTATTTACTTATTACAATTTTAGTGTAATGTAAATGCCATTATAATTTTTTAAATTTACTTATTTATTTTTTAAAATTTTATTTATTTATTTATTTATTTATGGCTGCGTTGGGTCTTCGTTTCTGTGCGAGGGCTTTCTCTAGTTGCGGCAAGTGGGGGCCACTCTTCATCGCGGTGCGCGGGCCTCTCACTATCGGGGCCTCTCTTTTTGCGGAGCACAGGCTCCAGACGCGCAGGCTCAGTAATTGTGGCTCACGGGCCTAGTTGCTCCGCGGCATGTGGGATCTTCCCAGACCAGGGCTCGAACCCGTGTCCCCTGCATTGGCAAGCAGATTCTCAACCACTGCACCACCAGGGAAGCCCTAAATTTATTTTTTATTGAGGTATAGTTGATATAAAATATTATGTAAACTTCAGGTGTACAACAAAGTGATTCACAAGTTTTAAAGGGTATATTCATTTATAGTTATTATAAAATATTGGCTGTATTCCCTGTGCTATACACTATATCCTTGTATCTTACTCACTTTATACATACTATGTTGTACTTTTTAATCCCCTACCACCCCTCCCTGCTTACCTCTCCCCACTGGTAACCCCTAGTTTGTTCTCTATATCTGTGAGTCAGTTTATTTTTTGTTATATTCACTAGTTTTATTTCTTAGATTCCACATATAAGTGATATGATACAGTATTTGTCTTTCTCTGTCTGACTTATTTCACTTGGCATGATACCCTCCAAGTCCACTCATGTTGTTGCAAATTGCAAAATCATTCTTTTTTATGGCTAAGTAGTATTCCATTGTATATATATACCACATTTTCTTTATCCATTCATCTGTTGATGGATACTTAGGTTGCTTGGCAACTGTAAATAATGCTGCTGTGAACATTGGGGTGCATGTATCTTTTTGAATTAATGGTTTTGGGGTTTTTTTGATAAATAGGAGTGAAATTGCTTAGGTCATATAGTAGTCCTATTTTTAGTTTTTTGAGAAATCCCCATTTTGTTTTCCATAGTGGCTGCACCAATTTACATTCCCACCAACATTGTAGAGGGTTCCCTTTTCTCCACATCCTTTCCAGCATTTGTTATTTCTGTTCTTTTCGATGATAGCCATTCTGACAGGTGTGAGGTGATATCTCATTGTGGATTTAATTTCCATTTTTCTGATTAACAATGTTGAGCATCTTTTCACATGCCTATTGGCCATCCTATGTCTTCTTTAGAAAAACATCTATTCAGGTCTTCTGCCCATGTTTTAATCAGGTTTTTTTTTTTTTTGATGTTGAGTTGTATGAGCTGTTTATATATTTGGATATTACCTCGTTATCGGTCATATCATTTGCAAATGTTTTCTCCCATTTGGTAGGTTGTCTTTTTGTTGTGCTGATGGTTTTCTTTACTGTGCAGAAGCTTTTAAGTTTAATTAGTTCCCGTTTGTTTATTTTTGCTTGTATTTCCTTTGCTTTAGGAGACAGATCCAAGAAAATATTGCTACAGTTTATGTCAAAGAGTGTTCAGCCTGTGTTTTCTTCTAGGAGTTTTATGGTTTCTGATCTTACATTTAGGTCATTAATCCATTTCGAGTTTTTTATTTTTTTGTACATGGTGTGAGAGAATGTTCTAATTTCATCCTTTCCTAGCACCATTTATTGAAGAGAGCGTCTTTGCTCCACTGAATATTCTTGCCTCCTTTGTTGTAGATTAAATGATCATAAGTGCATGGGTTTATTTCTGAGCTGTATTCTATTCCATTGATCTATGGTTCTGTTTTTGTGCCAGAAGCATACTGTTTTGATTACTGTAGGTTTGTAATATAGTCTGAAGTCAGGGAACATGATTCGTCCAGTTCTGTTTTTCTTTCTCAAAATAGTTTTGGCTCTTTGGGGTTTTTTGTGTTTCCATACAAATTAAAAAATTATTTGTTCTAGTTCTGTGAAAAATGCCCTTGGTATTTTGATAGGGATTACATTGAATCTGTAGATTGCTTTGTTCATTTTAACAATATTGTATGTTCATTTTAACAATATTAATTCTTCCAGTCCATGAACACAGTATATCTGTGTTCCATCTGTTTGTGTTGTCTTCAGTTTCTTTTATCAGTGTCTTACAGTTTTCCAAGTACAGGTCTTTTACTTTCTTAGGTAGGTTTATTCCTAGGTATTTTATTCTTTCTGATGCAGTTGTAAATGGGATTATTTCCTTAATTTCTCTTTCTGATAGTTTGTTTTTAGTGCATAGAAATGCAAGAGATTTTTATATATTAATTTTGTACCCTGCAACTTTATCAAATTCATTCATGAGCTCTAGTAGTTTTCTGGTGATATCTTTATTATGTTGAGGTATGTTTCCTCTATGCCCACATTCTGAAGAGTTTTTATCATAGATGGATCTTGAATTTTGTGAGAAGCTTTTTCTGCATCTATTGAGATGATCATATGGTTTTTATTCTTCAGTTTGTTAATGTTGTGTATTTCATTGATTGATTTGCAGATACTGAAAAATCCTTGCATCCCTGGGACAAATCCCCCTTGGTCATGGTATATGATCCTTCTAACGTATTCTTGGATATCTTTTTAAATTAAAATTTTTATCTTTTGTTGCTGGAAAATAGAAATTAATTGATTTCTGTATTTTTATCTTATAACCAGCTATATTGCTAAACTTACATTATTTAAAATAATTTACCTATAGACTCTTTTAGAGTTTTTTTATAACTATAAATAATGATAGTTTATTAATAGTGATAGTTTTGCTTCTTTCTTTACAGCCATTATGGCTTTTTAATTTATTTTTCTTGTTTATTGGCTAGTACTTCCAGTGGAAGCAGTGATTGTAAATGTTCTGGTCTAGATCCATGTTTTTCAGTAATACCTTTTAAAAGTAAGTGAGCTTTATATTTTGTGTGCCATATCTGTCTTCTGATGATGGAATGTGATATATTCAATTATATTTCTTATATCACATTATATGTGATAAGAAGTAAGGAGAAATATGTTTTATTTTTGTTGGGTTGTTTGTGGTAGGTTTTGATTTTGCTCCTTTTTTCAGGGCAGCAGTGTGCCCTGGGACATCAATTCTTTGATAGATCTAAGAGTTGTTCATTTTATGTTTGTTCAGCTTTTAAATTTTTTTAAATTTATGTTTAAAAATTTTACTGAAGTGTAGTTGATTTACAATAATGTATTAGTTTCAGGTGTACAGCAAAGTGATTCAGTTTTTCATATGTATCTATATATATTTTTACAGATTCTTTTTCATTATAGGTTATTAAAAGATATTGAATATATTTCCCTGTGTTATACAGTAAATCCATGTTATTTTATCTATTTTATTTATATTAGTGTGTATCTGTTAATCCCATACTCCTAATTTATCCATCTCCTCCCTTTCCCTTTTGGTAACCATAAGTTTATTTTCTATGTCTGTGAGTCTGTTTCTGTTTTGTAAATAAATTCATTTGTATTATTTTTTAGATTCTACATATAAGTGATATCATATATTTGTCTCTGTCTGACTTCACTTAGTATGATAATCTCTAGGTCCATCCATGTTGCTGCAAATGGCAATATTGCATTCTTTTTTTGGCTGAGTAATATTCCATTGTGTGTGTGTATACACACACACACACCACATCTTCTTTACCCATTCATCTGTTGATGGATACTTAGATTGCTTCCATGTCTTGGCTATTATAAACAGTGCTGCTATGGACATTGGGGTACATATATCTTTTTGAATTAGAGTTTTCATCTTTTCTGGATATATGCCCAGGAGTGGGATTGCTGGATCATATGGTAGCTCTACTTTTAGTGTTTTAAGGAACCTCCAGACTGTTTTCTGTAGTGGCTGTACCAATTTACATGCCTACCAACAGTTTAGGAGGGTTCCCTTTTCTTCATACCCTCTCCAGCATTTATTATTTGTAAACTTTTTGATGATAGCCATTCTGACTGGTGTGAGGTGATCTCATTGTAGTTTTGATTTGCATTTCTCTAGTAATTAGTGATATTGAGCATCTTTTCATGTGACTGTTGGCCATCTGTATGTCTTTGGAAAAGTCTATTTAGGTCTTCTGCCCATTTTTTGATTGGGTTGTTTGTTTGATAGTGAGGTGTATGAACTGTTTGGATATTTCTGAAAGTAACCCTTCGTTACATCATTTGCAAATATTTTCACCCATTCTGTAGGTTGTCTTTTCATTTTGTTTATGGCTTCCCTGCTGTGCAAAAGCTTTTGAGTTTGATTAGGTCCCATTTGTTTATTTTTGCTTTTGTTTCTTTTGCCTTGGCAGACTGACCTAAGAAAATATTGCTATGATTTACATCGAAGAATGTTTTGCCTGTGTTCTCTCCTAGGAGTTTTATGGTGTCATGTCTTATATTTAGATCTTCAAACCACTTTGAGCTTATCTTTTTATATGGTGTGAGGAAGTGTTCTAATTTCATTGATTTACATGAGGTTGTCCAGCTTTCCCAACACCACTTGTTGAAGAGACTGTCTTTTCTCCATTGTACATTCTTGCCTCCTTTGTCAAAGATTGACTACTGGTGTGTGGGTTTATTTCTGGGCTCTCTCTTTTGTTTCATTGATCCATATGTCTGTTTCTGTGCCAATACCATGCTGTTTTGATTATTGTAGCTTTGTAGTATTATCTTAAGTCTGGGAGGCTTATGTCTCCAGCTTTGTTCTTTTGTGAGGATTGCTTTGGCAATTCTGGGTCTTCTGTGGTTCCATATAAATTTTAGGATTATTTGTTCTAGTTCTGTGAAAAATGTGATGGGTAATTTGATAGGGATCACATTAAATCTGTAGATTGCCTTGGATAGTATGGCCATTTTAAAATATTAATTCTTCCAATCCAAGAGCATGGGATATCTTTCCATTTCTTTGAATCATCTTCAGTTTCCTTTATCAATGTTTTATAGTTCTCAGCATGTAAGTCTTTCACCTCCTTGGTCAGGTTTATTCCTAGGTATTTTTTTTATACAATTTTTAAAGGGATTTTTTTTTATTTTTTACTTTCTGATATTTCATTGTTTAAAGTAATGCAAACTATTTCTGTAAATATTGTAGCCTGCTACCTTGCTGAATTCGTTTATCAGTTCTCATAGTTTTTGTGTGGAGTCTTTAGAGTTTTCTATATAGAGTATCATGTCATCTGCATATAATGACAATTTTACCTCTTTCCTTCCAATTTCGATACCTTTTACTCTTTTTCTTGTACGATTGCTGTGACTAGGACTTCCAGTACTATGTTGAATAGAAGTTAGGTTTATTCCTAGGTATTTTATTGTTCAGCTTTTTTCTTGTTGTGAGAATGGAAGTGACAAGTTCCAAGCTCTTTACATGGAGAGACACCAAGAAGTCATTAGTATTTTTTGTAATACAAGTTGGCTGACTTTCATTTATCTAATGTTGTCTGGCCTTTCATTTTTCTGAAGCTGTCTTTATTTCTCTTTTTTTATGGGTATTTTTGCTAGATATAAAATTCTGCTTTGAAAGTCTTTTATTTTCTTTAAAGATGTCATTTCATTGTCTTCTGGCCCTCATTATTTCTAGTGAAGAGTCAGTAATAGTTTTTATATTTGTTTCCTTGTATTTAATGTGCCCTTTTCCGCAGTCTGTTTTCAAGGTAGCCTCTTTATCTTTGGTTTTCACCAGTTTTACTGTGGTGTGCCTCAATGTGGTTTTCTTTGTATTTATCCTATTTGGCATTTATTAAACTCCTTGGATGTGTGTGTCAGTATTTTTCATCAAATTTGGGGAATTTCTTACCATTTTTTAAAATGTCCTGATCTTTCTTCTCCTTCTGGGAGATAGTCTTATCTATGTATATGTAATCCATATCTGTATTAGACTGTTTTATACCATCCCATGGGTCTTTGATGCTCTTTTTATATTTCTTCATTCTTTTTTCTCTGGGTTCTTCAGATTTGATCTTTTTTGTTGACCTTTCTTTATGTTCTCTGATTCTTTTGCCATCTCCAATCTACTATTAAGCTTATCCATTAAGGTTTCTATTTTAGTTGGATTATACTTTTCAGTTATAGAATTTGGGGGGAGGGTTTTCCACTTTCTATTTCTCTGTTCAGATTTTTAAAAATCTGTTTATACATTTAGCCAGTATTTGCTTTTCATTCTTTAAATATGTTTTCCTTTAGGTCTTTGAATATATTTTAGATAGCTATTTTAAAGTGTTTTTGTGTTTAATCCAATGTCTTGGCCATCTCATGGTTAATTTCAGTTTTTATAGGGGCTCACATTTTCCTGTCTTTGGTAACTTTTTATTATGTACTGTCATTATTGATATGCTTTAGAGACTTTAGATTCTTTTAGCTTTTTTTAAAGGGATTTTTTTTGCTGAAGAAGGCTTATTTATGTTTAAGCAGGCATTTTATGTCTGCTTACCCTGAGCTTGTGTAGTCTTTATTTTTTTAACAGATGGATCTATGGATATTCTAAGGTGTTTACAGTCTGGCAGGACTCATCCTCCAAATCTGTTTTGCCTGTAGATTTTGTAAGAGCTTTGATTTGGCATTGCACAGTTCAGGGTTAATGAGGTGCTAATGTCTATTTTGGTTGGTTTAGACTACCAATATCGCCCAACATTGCTTGACTTCTAGTATCTCTGTTCTGTTCCCAACCATATAATAGCCATTTTCTGTTACGCCTCATCTAGGGTCACTGTATTAATGTGTTCTCAGTTCTAGTCCAAGGACTCAAAAAGTCCTTGAACACAGTCTCCTGGTGCTCCCCATTTTAGTGTCTTGACCACAGATTTCAGGTTTCCCTAAACTCTTATCTCTGACTTCTCAGCCCAGTAGAGCAATTGTAGGCTTACTGGTCACCATGCAGAAATTGTCCCCAAGCAGAGAGCCTGGGCAGTTATGGGCTCACCTATGGAGTTTTCCTGTAGGGACCATGGTATTGTACTTCCTGTTTTCCAGAACCTGAAAACAATTGCCTCATACATTTTGTCTAGTTTTATGGTTGGTTTTCATAATGAAAGGGCAGTTTGGCATCATTATTTCATCATAGCCAGAAGTGGAAGTTCTCACCTTTATTTGTTTAACCATTTAAAAAAAAAAAAAAGAATCCTTAACATTGTGCAATATTTTTCATATTTCCTAACAGAAAACAGCCATCAAGATGATTTAACAGATGGTCTAAAACTTGCTCGGAACATATTTTGATAGCAAAATTTATGGCTTAGACATATAAATTTATATTCAGTAAAAGAAATGTGAACATAATTCTCATTTTTAGATGGCTTAATGGTACAGATAACTCCAGAGACCATGGATGGCTTGCGGCTAGCTCTACGAGAACAAAAAGACTTTAAAATTACATGTGGGAAAGTTGATGCTGTAGACATGAGAGAATATGTGGACATCTGCTGGGTAGATTCTGAAGAAAAAGGAAACAAAGGGTAGGAATTTTTTGTTACCAAAATGTAATTGATTTGATGGAGGAGAAAGGATAAAAACATCCTGTTAACAAAATTAAATATTTTATAAATAAATATAGAATTATGCCATTAATTTAAATGCATATACTCTAATTAATAAATGCAGTCTGTTTTTTTCAAAAATGTACCTAACCAGCATCATGTGTGTTTTCTTAGCCAGGATGCTGTAAATTATTAAAGGGTGGTCAGTTTGGGAGGGGGCAAATGATAAAATGTGCATTGTGTAGCAGTGTAGGCTTGATGCCAGCTCTGAGAAAGACAAGATACTTTGTCTGTTATATGGTACGTTGAGACACACACATATTTCCCCCCAAGACTGCCTTTTATATACCAGATATGTATTTTCATGGAATTATTTGAGGATTATTTTTGTCAAATAAGTAATGGATTCCCTTTGGGTGTTTATTCTGTATTATACTGATCCACTGTAAATGCAAACAACTGAATTCAATAATATGTACATTAGAGGCCTTACAGAATATTACTGCCATTCCCTCCTCTCTTTAGTTACCCATTTTCTTTCTTTTTTGGAGACTGGCTAAGGGATCTGGAGCAAAAAAGGAAGAGGAGGGCTAATGCTGAAGGATTCCAAGATAGAGTTTTGCAATTCATGAGACAGCTTTTCTGTTAGGAGACTAAGGTATTTTAAACCTCAGGTCTGAATTGGGCATATGAAAAAGTAGATATAATTTGCTACACAATCAAGAAATCTTGGTAAATGAATATGAGCTAAGTTTTAATTATTTTTTATATAATTGAGATGTCTTACTGATGCTTTAAATTTATAGCTTTCATAATTTTTATCCTTACTCCATTTGTTCAAGTCTAATAATTTACTTCATAGAAAGTACTTTGGTATTAAATAAATCTGTTCTATTATATTTTATTCTGCAGTGTTATTAGTTCAGTGGATGGAATATCATTACAAGGATTTCCAAGTGAAAAAATAAAACTGGAAGCAGATTTTGAAACTGATGAGAAGATTGTAAAGTGTACTGAGGTAACTTAGAAAGACGTTTCCTTCCATTTACATGCTGTGTTTGGATATATTTTTGTTAATTTGGAGATTTCGTAGGACTCAACCTCTGAATGTTTAAGTGCAGTGTATTACACTTTCATTACACCTTGAGACACACATATCTCCACCTCAGACTGCCTTATATACACCAGATTTGCATTTCCATAGGATCATTTCAGGTTATTGTATGGTGGTACTGCCTGTCAGCTCACAGTTAAGTTTTCATGGCATTGCCATCTTTGTTTGTACAATAACATGTTATTTGACCATGGTGTTTTCATTTTTCTCTTATTTTACAAAAAATAAAATATTTTATAGATATCAGTTTATAATCAGCATTTACATATGAAAGCTAGTTTTGCATGTTCCAGTTTTTTAAAAATAAGAGAATATGAAACTATAGCCTTACAGCCCCTTAGTCTACCTCCATTTTCCCCCTCACTCTACCTCCTGGGTCAGACAATCAATGTTACTGATTTCTTAGGTATTCTTTGTGATTTTACACATGTAGAAGATAGAAACTATAGAGGGTATAGAAATTATAGAACATTATTTCTTTGTTTGATCTTAACTTCATTAAGATGTCCTTATGGGATGGTGATCTTATAGGGTGGGCTCATCAGTACCCTTCTTTAAACTGAGTTAACAAAGCTTTTGTTGCTACAAGTTAACTTTAGGCAAAAATAGCTGTCATTCCCATATTCCCTAATCTTTGGTTTTAAGTTTTTACTTATACTATAGATCAGGCTATATATAGAATATATATATATACTATATATATAATGTTCCTAACTAGTCAATTTTATGGCACTAACATTGGAATTTTATTCATAAAGTTGAATTGAAGGTAGCAATTGTTGCATTTTTAAAGCTACTTTTAATCTTAATCATGACTTGTTTCCTAATTAAATACATTTCAGGTGTTCTACTTTCTAAAGGACCAGGATTTATCTATTTCAGCAACTCGTTATCAGTTTGCAAAAGAAATAGCCATGGCTTGTAGTGCTGCACTGTGCCCTCACCTGAAAACTCTAAAGAGTAATGGGATAAATAAAATTGGCCTCAGAGTTTCCATTGACACTGATATGGTGAGGCATGTTTTTGTGATGTATTTTTGAAATGAATATATCTTATATTAAAATAATCAGAAGTTTTTCTTTAACCTTTTACTTTGAGATCACTGAAGAGAATTAAAGTTTGTTGAACGTTAATGTTCGGTACACACTTCCTGTACATTATCTCCTTTACTGTCCACAGCAGGGGCCAGCAAACTTTTTTTGGTCAGACAGTAAATAATTTAGGCATTGCGGTCTGTCAGATTTCTTTCACAACTACTTAACTGTGCCATTATAGTGTGAAAGCAGCTGTAGACAGTATGTAAACTAAACAGCTTAGCTGTGTTCCAGTGAAACTTTGTTTACAAAAACAGTTGGTGGGCCACATTGGCCCACAGGCCAGTTTGCTGACCCCTGCTCCACAACATTCCTGCTTGATAAGCAGGTTTTTTAATTATGCTGACTAAATTCTATATTCATGTGACTTAAAATTACAAAAGTCTAAAAATGTTAAAAAAGGAAAATTTTCAGTTTTTTCCGCCTATGTAGGGAAAAACCTATTTCTTCCCTCCTATGTCTTTCTTTCCTGTGTGTCTCTTTCACTACTCACAGAAAACACTTCTGCTCACCAGATGTGTAGAGGCTTTCCCCCACCCCAGCAAGCAATTCTCAGACACAAGCAGGGTGTCCAAGAATTCAACTCAATTCTGACTTGATCTGCCTGGAGATAGCATCAGATCCTACAGCTCTTACAAGACTGCCTCCTCCCCCACTTCATATGCCAGTCAGTTATCACCTGTGCTTCTGACCAACCAGTTATGGATCAGAGCTTCCAATGACCCCCTCCTCCTTGGGTTCAATTAACTTGCTTGAGCGGCTCACAGAACTCAGGGGAACATTTGCTTATGTCTGTCAGTTCATTAAAGGCTATACAGATGAACAGCCAGATGAAGAGATACATAGGGCAAGGTCTGGTAGAGTCCTGAGCAGGAGTTTCTGTCTCCACGGAGTTGGGGTGCATCACCCTCCCAGTGTGGATGTATTCACCAGCCTGAAAGCTCTCTGAACCCCCTTCTACTGAGATTTTATGGAGGCTTCCTCATGTAGGCATGATCAATTATTAAGTCAGTTTTTAGCCCCTCTCCCCTCTCTGGAGAATGAGGGGTAGGGCTGGAAATTTAAAGCTTCTAATCATGGGCTTGGTCTTTCTGGTGACCAGCCCCTACCTAGGAGCCCATCCAGAGTTGACTCAAAAGAACAAAAGATGCTCCTCCCTCTCTTATCACTTAGGAATTTACAAGTTTCTTAGGAGCCCTGTGTCAGGGATGGGATCAAAGATAAATATTAGAACAAGAGATGTTACTGGTATTCTTATCACTTAGGAAATGACAAGGGTTTTAGGAGCTTTGTGCCAGGAATTGGGGTCAGAGACCAATATATATTTTCTATTATCTCACAAATGTATATATATCAGGACCACCTCATTACACATGCTAGAGAGCAGCATTCACACAGTACTCTATTTAATTGGTGACCTCTGGAGATATTAACTCCAGGCTACAATATAAATGGTTCCCAGTAGAGTTGCATCAGGTAATAGCCCTGGAAAGATCTCCTTCCTACCCTTGACTCCTAACCCTTCAGTCCACTTCCATACTCCCCCTCATCCTCCCTTCTTGGTCAGGCAGTCAAATGTTATCCATTTCTATGTATTCTTTGTAATTTTTTGCATGTATGAGCAATTAAGTTTGTACGTCCTTTTTGTTCTCTTTTCACTGTTTTTTTTTTAACAGTGCTTCTTTAACTTAATATATCTTAGAGACATTTCATATTAACTACATATTCTTTTTAAAGTTGCACAGTAGTAGTTGATTATATAAATGTACCATAATTTATTTAGTGCTTATGCATGTTTGGTATGTCCTGGTTGATATTTAAGGTATTCACAATATTTTGCTTTTGCATAAGTGTGAGTATATAAGAAACATTCCTAGAAGTAGAATTGCCAGGTCCAAGTATGTACTCAATAGATATTACCATATTGTCTCAAATAGAGGTTATGACAATTTATATTTCTACCACAATTTATGAGTGTTCTTTCTCTCACATCCTTATCAAAGCAGAATATAATCAAACTTTTGAACTTTGCCAATTTGATAGGTGATAAGTGGTACTCCAGTAGTATTTTTTTTAAATATTTATTTATTTATTTGGTTGTGCCAGGTCTTAGCTGCAGCCCATGAGCTCCTTAGTTGCGGCAGGCATGCTCCTTAGTTGTGGCACGTGGGCACCTCAGTTGTGGCAAGTGGGCTCCTTAGTTGTGGCATGCGAACTCAGTTGCGGCATGTGGGATCTAGTTCCCTGACCAGGGATCAAACCTGGGCCCCCTGCCTTGGGAGCATGGAGTGTTAACCACTGCACCACCAGGGAAGTCCCAATCCAGCAGTATTTTAATGTGCCTTTTTAACTGTTTCCGACATCCAATATAATAGATTTCAGTCCAGGTTGTTCATTAGAATGGTCAATCTTTTTTTTTTTTTTTTTTGGCGGTGCCACGCCACATGTGGGATCTTAGTTCCCCGACCAGGGATCGAACTCATGCCCCCTGCAATGGAAGCGCGGGGTCTTAACCTCTGGACCACCAGGGAAGTCCCAGAATGGTCAATCTTAACATGAACAATTTCATATGTTGAAGGTTTGCTCTTCTTCAGGCAGGATGTGTTACAGTTCTTATTGGAAAAAAGAACTTACATTTTTATCTCACTATTAAAAGTTCCTTTTTCAAGGAAGCACCTGATAATTATTTGAGTAAGCATTGTTCATTTTTTTAGTCATATGTATTAAAATGTAATTTTCACCAGCAAAATTAAATTCAAATATTATTTTATGATAAATTCAAAATATTTTTAAGTAGATCTTTTTTTAAATACCATGGGGTTTTTATTTAAGTCATGTTGACAATTATTCAGAACCTTGGTCTGCCAATGTGTTTACATGTTCATTGAGAAGAAGCCTGAAGTATGAAGTAGTGGCAATTTTATTTTCATAGTATCTGTGGAAGGGACAATTATAATTTATGTAGTAGACAGAAGAAATAAAGGAGAATGTAAAACATTGTTTTATGAACAAAATATCAAGTATTTTCTTAACGTGCTTAAATTGAATGATATTCTTAAATAGTTTATTTTATATTCATCTGCTGAACTAAACAAGATTGCTCACTTTCTAGGGTTGACTCATCAAGATTTTTTTTTTCCAGGTTGAATTTCAGGCAGGATCTGAAGGCCAGCTTCTTCCTCAGCATTATCTAAATGATCTTGATAGTGCTCTAATCCCTGTGATCCACGGTGGGACCTCCAACTCTACTAGTTTACCATTAGAAATAGAATTAGTATTTTTTATTATTGAAAATCTTTTTTAGTGAAAGGACGTGAGTCGTATTATATATTGCAAACTGATTTGTTAAAACTAACTCCAGCACTAAAGCTGAAATGCCACAAACACTAAAAGTAAATATGTTTGATGTTTGAAACATGTAAGCTTTGCTTTTTAGGCAGGAATGATCTTTTAAAAATCATTAGCACAATATTTAAATCTCCAGAAATTTAAGAGATCCACAGTTTTTGAAGCTTTACACTTTACAAGTACTGAAAAAGACAAGGATTTCTTCTGTCTTTAAAAAATTTGTAGCATTTAACTGTGTTATTTAAATGCTAAGCCAAAGTATCTGCACTTAGGTATACCTCTTTATGCCAAGAATGATTTTAATGAAGGCTCCTTTCAGATGTAACCTTATGAAGGAACTACGTTTTTTGTTTATATGCCAGTTAAATTACTGGTTTCTAAAGTCTGTTAAAAATGTATTTCAATGGCACAGACCAGTTTCCAGATCTTAGACTTATATGGTAATTCTTTGAATAAGGCAGATAACTTATTTGTATAATTGGAGTGGAGACCTACCTCCATGATTAGATAAACTGATTGTTTGCATTAAAATCAGAATTTTGCCTTTTTTCTTTTCAAATTATTATTTTATATATACATATATGGTTTTCTCTTGATTAAATGGGTATTCTTAAAATAATTGTGGGTGCTTCAGGATTTTGTGCTTCTATAATTAAGTATATTGCTTTTATAGCGAGAACATGTGATTTGGTATGTGTTTTCTAAATCTTTAATAATTTATAAATAGGTAATATTTTTGTATTGCAGTGCATTATTTTTCCTCCTTTCCTTCCAAAGTATACCACTGTATATACCACTTCTAAGAGTGATTGACAACAGGCCAGATGACCCTTGAAGTAGTCATTATGTAGCAATAAATGAAGCCTGAAACAGGTGTTTTTTTAACTTCTCCTTTAAAGCTTAAAAGTTTCTTGGCAAGTCTACATATTTTCATTGACACCAATGTATTAAATATAAATTTTAATGAACTACTTACTTTTGCATATTTTAAATTCTTTATATGGTAGTTATTTTTTATAACAGGATATTAACATAAGTTAAATTCTATGTATTTGAAACTGTTACAGAACTTTCTTCTTTACTTCAAATAGAAAAAAATTTTTAAAGTACATTGTGTTAAAAAAGTAATGGTCATATTTTAGTTAATCCTGTCATTTAAGTTATTTAAAATATAATCATTATTTTAATGCTTTTTTTATTCTAATGTGGAATATATATGTTTTTGTATCAGAAACACTCCTGTGTCTCAAGAAAAAGAAACTACACTAAATAGCCCTGTTTTAAGAAAGTATTTATGAAGCATCTCAACCTGAAGACGAAGTCAGGGTTATAACTCAGGTTCTTAGGTCTCAGGCTAGGAAAAAACTGAGAATTTGAATCAGTTTGGTCATATGATTCCTACTGAATCACATCTGTAGTACTAGCCAAAGATACAGCATGGAGAAAAATATCAGTCTTTTGGAAGTAACTACTTCATAAACAATGTAAAATGTTGCAGACATTAAATAAAATTAAGCAACATGTAATAACTTGTGAAATTTGTTGACATCATAAGCAATTGCATATCTAACTCAATTTGTTTTCTTTATATTTTTGTTTATTTTGCAGTATAAGTTAAGGGCACAATCTATGAATACTGAAGTTACTTTAAAATAACCAGAAGGTAGAGGACTCTTCCCATGATGGGATAGCTTTGGATTTGTTTCCATAAAGTCTCTACATTTAATAAAAATTGGAATTACTGTGCCTTTGGAGGCACATTTTAAAGTATTCTTTGTAGATGTACAATATGTTTCTGAATGCATTTGGTCATGTTCTTCACATTGATAATTTAAAATTTTAATTTTTTTAAAGGTGAAGAAATAGAATGGTTCTTTGTACTCAGTCTGCAATGATCTATTTTTGGTCTATGCCTTTTAAGAATACTGTCTTTCCAGAATTTTGAAATATTAAGTAAAATTTAGCCCATTTGCTTTTGCAGCAATCCAGCAGACTTAGTATATGCATATATGCTTGCTATACGCAGAGCACTTTAGTAGGCTTCATTGATTGAAAGATGAATAAAATAGTTCTTTCCCTCTTGGAGATGAATGTGTGAAGCAGATAATTAACAAAGTAAACGTAATTGCTAAAATAGAGATATGACTTCTGAGTAGCTGGTTGGAAAACAATCCAGGAGGATAGCCATACCAATAAAGAGAAGGCGTGGGCGTTAAACTTGTCTAGGCAAGAGCTGAAAATCTGAAGAGTCAGTAATATGTCAAAACATTCAACTTTCCCTTTTAAGGCAATTTACTTTAAAGAGTCTTCTGTGTTGTGTGAATATCTTACCTTATAATTTAATCATAAAAGTAGTAGCCTGACTATGGTGTCTCAATTGCCTAAGTTTATAACAGCCCAGATTTAAATATTGTTTTATAAGTAAAGAATACAACTCTTCTTTTTCTAATAGTAATATAACTTTGATAACTTGACTCAAATTTTAAAAGAAACTATCTTGAAATCTTGAAAATAAACCAGAAACCTCTAAACAATCCTAGGTTTTAACTTTTTTCTTTGTGATTAAAAAAAAAATGCTTCATATTTGTAATATATAAACATTCAAAAATCAGAAAGAAATGTTAAAAACTTAATCAGTGTAAGTCTTACCGCCCACCTTGTATGCATCTACCTTGTTCTTCTCACTCTCCAGTCTCAATAAGAAGTGATTTTTATTATTGTGTATCTTTCCAAGGTTTAGGTGCAGTAGCAGCAAATATGTTTTTATTATCTCCCCTCATTTTTTATACAAAATATAGTGCGCTGTTTACACTGAAGAACACAATGTCATCTCCTCAATTACTTTGATTTATATGGCTTCTATTTAGAATCTTAAAGTTTTCACTGCTTCTCCAACCACTGTGTAATTGATAAAAGCAATCTTAATTGCAGAAAAGCAAGAAGAAAATCCATTACTGGAATTACGACCATATGTTTCTGTAGGAGGACTGTTTTTCTCATAACAAATTTTTACAAAAATACTTGCAATGTTATTTTTTATTTGAGCTATATTGAAAACCTTTATTTTTTTTCCTACCCAACACTAAGCCTCACCATCTAAATTTATCTTTTATCACTTAATTGACATTGACATTGGTGTTCTTTTTGTTTTTTTACATCAGATTTTTAGTAGTTTTAAATCTTCTCTTTATATTCTGTTTTGGATTTAGCTTGGAATGATACACAATTTAATATTTAACACCTTTTGGGAAACATTTTCTGTATTTGCATTGATAAAATTACAGCCATATTTTCATGCTTTTTACAAATGAAGAAATAGGGCTAATTCGAGAGCTTTATTATGAACCTCCGAATATAGTAAAGTTTTTTTTTCTTTCTTTTTTTGTTCTTTTGGTAAAATAAGGTGCTCGTCAGCTTCCAAGATAACCCACAATGATCCCTGCCTCTTGGTTATTCACACCCTTGTGTAGTCACCTCCCACACTGTACCACTGTTGGTCTTTGTGACCAACAGAATATGGAAGAAGGGATGGGATGTCATTTCCAAAATTATGTTATAAAAGTTTCTATGGCTGCCATCTTTGGTGTATTTCTCCCCACTCACTCTCTTCATTTCATCCCTCTCTCTCCACCTCTCCCTCCCTGTCTGTCTGTCTCTTTCTCTTTCTCCTTCTCTTTCTATTGAGTCACTCATTCTTGGGGAAGCCAGCTGCCAGGCAAGTGGAAGGGGATCCTCCAACCCAGTCAGGCCTTCAGACTGCAGCCCCAGCCACAGTTTGACTGCAGCCTCATGAGAACCACCCAACTAAGCCTTTCTCAGATTTCTGAATATCAGATATAAATGTCTGTTGTTTTAAGCTGCTAAATTTTCTGGTGGTTTATTACATGAAGCAACTAATATTAGCTAACTAAAACAAGATACCTATATCTTAGAGCAGCTATAAGTACAAATTTCAAAAAAAAAAAGAAGATTAATTGCTCTGACAAAATTAAGCATAGTTCTTATCAACATTTATGGATTCCATTCCACAAGTAGTATGTGCTAAGTGCAGAGAATACCAAGAGAAAGAGTAGGGTTTGGCCATGTAGGAACAAAGATGCAATTGTGGGAAACTTCCCGTTTCTGGAAATTGCATGTTAGGATATTTAGAGCTATGCCATTGATAAAAACAACCAAAGCTGATTAAAATACAAAAAGCATCTTAAAACATCAAAGAGATTTTTAAGACAGTATGGAACACCCAGTCCAAAAGTAAAGAGAAAAAGAGAAGTGAGCATGGGGCCCTAATATGACAGCCTAATGGGGTAAGGGGGACAGATATCAAAGTTCAAGGCCCACACAAGATGGTGAATCTAACAGGAATTGTGAATCTAACAGAAGAACTTCCCCACAGTAGGCTGAGACTCCCTCAAAGGGTTTTGGCCTTTAGATGAGGATGAATCAGAAATATAAATTATGTAAAATTGTAGCCAAGTTTAGAATTGCCTACATCACCCAAAGACTCTTAAGCATTTAACTTGCTTTAAGGTGGTCCCCCCCCACACACAAACCAAAACAAACAAAAAAAACAGGCACATAAGGAAACTAGATTCCAGAGGCAAGAATTAGTAGAAACAGTTAAATTCATATAGTCTTAGGTATTACATTTATGCTTTCTGTGTTTAAAGAAGTAAAGTCAAGTGTCAAATACCTGTAGAGAATTGGAAACTAAAAAGTGATGGAACTAATTTGGGAAGTAGCTAAATACAAATGTTGCAAGAATATATAAAAACTGAACTTTAAAACTCAGTAAATAGGTTTAAAGGCAGAACAGAATATAACCAATTGGAAGAATTTATAAACTGGAATATAAATCAGGAGAAACTATCCAGAATGCAGCATGGAGAAACAAAAAGATGGAAAGATGGAAAAAACAGGAGACATATAGAGGATACAGTGAGAATTCCCAACATCTGCTTAATTAGCTGCAGAAGGAGAGGGGAGGGTAGAACAGAACAAATATTTTTAGATATAATGTAGACTTTTAAAAATTGATGAAAGACATGCCTCTACAGATTCAAGAAGTTAAACAAATCCCAAACAATAAATAAAAAGGAATCTACACATAGGCACTTTAAAATAGGAACTGCCAGCTGGCACAGACAGAGTCCAAGGAACAGTCTGCTCTCTCTAGTCAGAGGACAGAGAAGGGGGTTGGCGGGCTATGAGACAGAATCCTTTTGAATTTACTTACCTTATTCCAGGAGAGCTGCAGAAAAACAGCAGCACCCCTCCCTCCCTACCATGTCTAAACCCTATGGAGCAATGTGGACTTTCCCTGCCCTACCTAATCTAGAGACAGCAAAAAGGCAGCACCCCCCCTCTACCCACTGTGCAATGGTGGCAGTCAGTGCAGGGCAGAACACTAGCAATGTTGTGGGGAAGCTAAAGCTCTGCCTTCTAGCCAGAACACCAAGAAGGGGTGATCTTAGAACCAGAGAGTGTGAGGAAGATCACTGATAGGAGGGAATTGAAGAAAGGGAACCTCTAAATTTGTATATAAAATCCTGAGATCACCTCCACACTGTGCATGTGTGAAATTGACCAGAAGCAGCCAAGCAAAGGTTTTGAAAACTGATCTACAGTATAGCTCACTATCCAGGTTTCAGACTAGCCACTGGGTGGTGCACAATTTGGGCAGATTAGAATGGCAGTGGAAAGTCACTGAGAACTAAATTTTGGAACCATAGCCCACAGAAAGCAGGCCAGGATGTGTGGTGTGAACTAACTGGATTGACTGCCAGCTAAAACAAGACAAAACAAAAACACTCTTCTGAAGATTTAAACAGGACTGAGAATTTCATAATATTCAAAATACCCAGGAAATAATCCAAAATTATTCAAGACGCAAAACACTAGGGGGAAAAAAAAAACCAAAAACACTAGGGAAATCTAAGTAACTCTCAAGGGAAAAGACAATGAACAAAAAACCAATTCTGAGGTCACCCAAATGTTGGAATTATCAGAAAAAGACAAAAAGAATTATTTTAATCAGGTTCTACAAAGCAAAGGTAAACATTATTGAAATGAATGGAAAGATAGAAGTCTTCACCAAAGAAATCAAAGCTATAAAAAGAACCAAATAGAAATTTTAGAACTGAAGAATACAATAAAAAAATTACTGGAGATGATGGAAGAGTCAGTGAATTTGAAGATACATGAGTAGAAACTATCCAGTCTGAATAACAAAGAGAAAAAAAAAGTGGAAAAAAATGAAGAGCTTTGAGGACATATGGGACAATATTAAAAAGTCTAATATTTGTGTCATAGGAGCTAGCTGAAAACTTCCAAAATCCCATGAGTCTGGGTTTTCATGATTCACTCAACCCTGTAAGTAAACACAGCTAATTGGATGAGTGGCAATAATGCCTGACAGATTTGTTAACTTAAAAAAGAAAATATTTAAGCAACTAAAGGAACCAAGATATAAAGTAATTAAATTCTCAATTCTCAAAAACCCTTTAACTTCAAGCCTGAGGGCCATTTAAAATTCATTGAATTAAATTAGTTTTTTGTTTGTTTTTAATCACAATTTAGGGAGTAGGATCCCTGGTTTTAGCATTAAATTATGTGGAAGTGGGAATCCAGTGCAGAGACTCCCAATTTGGCAGATGACATTTAAACATCTTTTGTCTGCTGAACTGCAGAATAAATCCAGGACAGGAATCAAAGTAAGTGGAAGCTATCAATGTAGGCATATTTAAAAAGAAATTTGAGGCAACCAGAGAGTAAAAATTGACTGCTTTATAGTTACGAGAATTTGCAACTGGGCTGGCAGAAAACTTGTCAATAACAAAACAGAAGCCAGAAAACTATAAAATATATACATTTAATATATATATTTAAGTGCTAGGTGGAAAGTAAATTCTAAGGCCAGCTACACTCTTATTCAAGAGTGAATTGTATGTACTGAATCAAAGGTCACCCACAGATGACCTCATCTTATTCCACTCCTCTAATACACATAATCTCACCACCTGTACCCAGATTGGGTTAATCAGAACTAATATTATACCATTAATTCCTATTTAAATATGTCATCAAAAGCAGCTCCAAACTATCAGGTCAATGCCCATTTTTCACATTCTGATCTTCATAAGGCTCCGTACATCTCCTTTCTTCAGTGTACCATATACCCTTAATACATGAAACTCTTCCTTTGTGCAAAAAGATTAAAAGTAATTAGACACATATTTGCTATGAAATTTTCCAAACACTCAGAAGTAGAGAAAATGGTATGATGAAACTCCACGTACCCAACCTATAACAATCCTCAGATTCAACAATTATCAAGATTTTCCACTTTTGCTTCATCTATCTCTTGATTTCTTTGCTGGAGTATTTTCAAGCAAATCTTAGACATCATTATCTCATGCCACATATTCCACTATGTAGTTCTAAAAAATGGACAGTGAAGAGTAATTTTAATTGAGCCAGTTACTGTAAAATCTATGAAAATATTGACCTAATACGGTTATCAATAGGCCATAAAAACTTTTGTACTGCAACTGATACGATCTAGAACGTGAAAAGACAACCTGCAAAATGGAAGAAAATATTTGTAAATCATGTATCTGTTACGGGACTTGTAGTCAGACTTTATAAAGAATTTTTACAATTCAACAAAACCTCCACAAATAACCTAATTTTAAAAATGTGCAAATAATTTGAATAGACACTTCTCCAAAGAAAATATATAAAAAGCCAACAAGCACTTGAAAATATGTTCAACATTATTAGTCACTAGCGATATACAAATAACGACCACAATGAGATGTTGCTTCATATCCATTTGGATGGCTATAATTAAACAAACAGATAATAACAAGTATTGGTGAGGATGTGGAGAAATTGGAACTCTCATACATTGCTGGTGGGAATGTAAAATGTTGTATGTAGCTGCTTTGCAAAAACTGTTTGGCACTTCCTCAAAAAGTTAAACATAGAGTTACCATATGAACCAGCAATTCCCCTCCTATGTATATACCCAAGAGAAATACATCCGCATAATTCCACACAGAATTTGTACAAGAATGTTTATAGCAGCCAAAATTCATTAGTAGCCAAAAAATGGAAACAATGCAATAGTCCATCCATTAATTGATGAATAGACAAATAAATGTGGTATATGCAAATAATGGAAATTTATTTGGCCACAAAAAAACTTTAATAAAGTACTGATACATGCTACAATATGAACCTTGCAAACATTATGCTAAGTGAAAGAAGCCAGTCACAAAACACTGTATAGTGTATGATCCCATTTAAATGAAATGTCCAGAATGGGCAAATCCATAGAGACAGAAAGTGGATTAGTGGTTCCTTAAGGTTGGGGAGAAAGGGAAGTGACTGCTTTGGATGATGTAAATGTTCTAAAATTGATGGTGTGCTGGTTGCACAATTCTATGACTACACTGAATTGTACCCTGTAAATGTATAACATTTTGTATCATTAGGAAATGCAGATCAAATTCAAGCCTATCAATTGTGTATCTCTAGAAAGATTTTCTTTTTAAGGTCAATGAAGTCATTAAAATTTAGTGTTTTCTGAAACTAAAGAAATCTTTTCGATTGAGCTTGAGAAAATCCAGAGAATACGGAAGCCTTATTGAAGACATATTGAAATAATTACAACTCGTCTGGAAAGACTTACGTATATTAAAATATGAAGAGTTGGGCAAGAAGGGCTGCCATTTGTGCTTTGTGTGAGGTGATGTATTGTCATCCTAATTTTACAACTGACGGATTGAGTGGTATTAGAGTTACAGAACCAGAATATGGCAGTGCTGCATTGCTTATTCAAGTCAGTCTGACTCCACTGGCTCTTTTTCCAGTCCCAGCTTGGCTGTGGAAAGGAGTTAAGGAGGGCAAAGAAGGCAGTGGGTGGGAGAATCCAGTTGCTAGGAGTGTTTCTGAGTGAAAACCGGTAGAGAAGGCAAGAGGGGAAGAGAAAACTTCCAACTTATCACTTCAGTCTCCTTATGCAGAAACGCTCATGTTTATGGAGACAGGATTTCATGTCATTTTTTAGGATGCTACTAAAATTAAAAAGAGAAAATATATCCAATTTGGAAATTCGTACCCCACAGCAGCAACTTGGCGTCTCAACCCAGCTTCTGTCTTCACTGACGCCGCGTTCTTCAGAACTACCCATTTCCTGACTACCTTTCAAAGGAGCAACGCGCGCGACACTAAGACGCGAAAACCATCCGGGAAGACGGCGGGCTGGCGAAACTCGAGCCGCCGCCTCTGCGCGTGCGCACCGCTCCTCGGCCCCTTCCGCCTCCGCCGCGGAAGCTCCTCCTAGGCGGCCGTCGGAGGCCACGGCAAGGTCTCTTCACTGTGGAGTCGGGTTTTCTCGCCACCGGTGACGGGTCTTCGGCGGCACCCACCGCTCAGCGCCTGCGCAGACTGAGGACCACGGTCACCATGACAGCGACCGCCGGGGCCCCTGGTAAGCGGGGCACCCCAGGCTCCGGGTCTGGGACGGTGCTCCACACAGTGGGCTTGCAGTGGACGTTTTCTCCGGCCCGCTGCCGGTAGTTGGGGGCCCTTTGAGAGACTCCTCTGGCTGTACTCCTTCCTCTTCTGGATCTCGTGGTCCGCGTTCTCTACGTGCTCCCAGAATCAAGCGGCCTAGAGCCTTGGTTCCCGGCGTGGGCGGTAAAGAAAAGCTTTTGGGGTGGCAAAGAATGGCAAGAATATTCTGACATTTTGTAAAGGAGTTTTTATGTTTGTTTTAAGAGCAGTTTTAGGTTCCTGGGAATATTGAGCGGAAGATACGGTGATTCTCCATATACCCCTACGTGACATACGCATAACTTACCCATATCAGCCTCCCCCACTAGAGTGGTACTTTTGTTACAGTTGTGAGCCTACACTGATGCATCGTAATTACCCAAAGTCCATACTTTACATTAGGGTTCACTCTTGGTGGTGTACCGTCTGTGGGTTTAGACAAATGTATAATGAATGACACGTTCCATGGTAGGGTATCATACAAAATAGTTTCACCATCCTAGAAATCCTTTGTGCTCCACCGACTTATCCTCCTCCCCCCAACCCCTGACAACCACTGATCTTTTTACTGTCTCCATAGTTTTGTCTTTTCCAGAATGTCGTGTAGTTGGAATTATACAGTATGTAGCCTTTTCACATTGGCTTTTTTTCACTTAGTAATATGCGTTTAAGCTTTCCCCGTGTCTTTTCATGGCTTGAGAGCTCATTCCTTTTTAGAGAGCAATAATATTCTGTTGTCTTGGTGTACCACGGTTTATCCACTCACCTACTGAAGGATATCTTGGTTGCTTACAAGTTTCAACAATTATAAATAAAGCTGCTATAAACATAAGTGTGCAGGTTTTTGTATGGACATGTTTTCAACTCCTTTGAGTAAATATCAAGGTGTATGATTGCCGGATTGTATGGTAGGAGTATGTTTAATTTTGTAAGGAACTGCCAAGCTCTCTTTTAAAGTGGCTGTACCATTTTGCATTCCCACCCACAATGAATAAGAGTTCCTGTTACTCCACATCCTCACCAGCATTTGATATATTAGTGTTCTGGATTTTGGCCATTTTAATAGGTGTGTAGTTATACCTTGTTGTTTTAATGTGTGTTTCTCTGATGACATGGATGTGGAACACCTTTTCATATACTTGCCATCCGTCTGTCTTCTTTGGTAAGGTGTCTGTTAAGGCCTTTGGTCCGTTTTTTAATGCGGTTGCTTTCTTATTGTTGAGTTTTAAGAGTTCTTTATATATTTAGGATAATAGTCCTTTATCATATGTGTCTTTTGCAAATATTTTCTCCCAGTCTGTAGCTTGTCTTTTCATTCTCTTGATGTTACCTTTTGCAGAGCAGAAGTTTTTCATTTTAATGAAATCCAGCTTATCCATTATTTCTTTCACGGATGGTGCGTTTGGTGTTGTATCTAAAAGGTCATTGCCGTGACGTGACCATAGATACAAAAATCTACGAAGGTCATGTAGATTTTCTCCTATATTATCTTCTAGGAGTTTTATCGTTTTGTATTTTACACTTAGGTCTATGATCCATATTGAGTTAATTTTTGTGAAGGTGTGAGGTCTGTGTCTAGATTCCTTTTCTGCATGTGAACGCCAGCACCATTTGTTGAAAAAGCTGTCTTTGTTCCATTGTATTGCCTTTGTTCCTTCATCAAAGATCAGTTAACTCTATTTATGTGGGTCTATTTTGGGGTCTCTCTGTTCTGTTCCATTGATCTATTTGTCTATTCTTTCACCAAAACCACACTATCTTAATTACTGTAGCTTTATAGTAAGTTTTGATGTTGGATAGAGTCATCACTTCATTCTTCTCCTTCAATATTATGTTGACTATTCTGGGTTTTTTGCCCTCCACATACACTTTAGAATCAGTTAGTTGATATCCACAAAATAACTTGGTGGGATTTTGATTGGGATTGCTTGAATCTATAGATCAAGTTGGGAAGAACTAACATCTTGACAATATTGAGTCTTCCTATCCATGAACTATCTCTCCATTTATTTAGTTCTTCTTTGATTTCATTCATTAGAGTAGTTGTCCTCATGTTGATCTTGTACATATTTTGTTAGGTTTATACCTAAGTATTTTAGTTTTGTGGGTTTAATGTAAATGGTATTGTGTTTTCATTTCAAATTCCACGTTCAAGGCTGGTAAATAGGAAAGCTATTGACTCTTGTGTATTGAACTTGAATTCTTCAACCTTGCTATAATCACTTGTTAATTCCAGGAGTTTTGTGTTGATTCTTTTGGATTCTCTGCATAGACAACCATATCTTTGTGAACAAAGCAGTTTCATTTCTTCTTCCCCGTATGTACACCTTTTATTTCTTTTTGTTGTCTTAGTGCATTAGCTGGTACTTCCAGTATAATGTTGAAAAGGAGTGGCGAGGAGGGAGGAGTATTACTTTTTGAGATCTTGGTTGAAATGAAAGGAATGTGACATTTACCTGGCCCGTAATTTCAGCAGATGAAATGAGGAATAGTTTGAGCAGTTCTATTCCTCTTTGGCAATTGGGTGAGGATAGGAAATGTAGACAAAGTGATGTGGCCAAGCATTATTCCAGCTTTTTTTTATGTAGCCTTTAGAAGCTGGTAATTAGTGTGTCTCTGTTGTTTGACCCCAGAGTTAGAGGTCTTTTTTTTTTTCACTTTTTAAAAATTGAAGTATAGTTGATTACAGTGTTGTGCCAATCTTTGCTGCACAGCAAAGTGACTCATTTATACACATACATACATTCTTTTTTAATATTCTTTTCCATTATGGTTTATCCCAGGAGACTGCATGTAGTTCCCTGTGCTATACAGTAGCAGTAGGACCTTCTTGTTTATCCATTCTAAATGTAATAGTTTGCATCTACCAACCCCAAACTCCCAGTCCATCCCTCTCCCTCCCCCCTTCCCCCTTGGCAACCACAAGTCTGATCTCTATGTCTGAGTCTGTTTCTGTTTTGTAGATAGGTTCATTTGTGCCATATTTTATTTTTTATTTTTTTTATTTTATTATTTATTTATTTATTTATTTATTTGGCTGTGTTGGGTCTTCGTTTCTGTGCGAGGGCTTCCTCTAGCTGCGGCAAGCGGGGACCACTCTTCATCGTGGTGCGCGGGCCTCTCACTATCGCAGCCTGTCTTGTTGCGGAGCACAGGCTCCAGACGCGCAGGCTCAGTAGTTGTGGCTCACGGGCCTAGTTGCTCCGCGGCATGTGGATCCTCCTAGACCAGGGCTCGAACCCATGTCCCCTGCATTGGCAGGCAGATTCTCAACCACTGCGCCACCAGGGAAGCCCTGTGCCATATTTTAGATTTGATGTATAAGTGATGTCATATGGTATTTGTCTTTCTCTTTCTGACTTACTTCATTTAGTGTGATAATCTCTAGTTGCATCCATGTTGCTGCAAATGGCATTATTTCATTCTTTTTTTAAAAAATAAATTTATTTATTTTTAATTTATTTTTAATTTTATTTTATTTTTGGCTGCATTGGTCTTTGCTGCTGCACGCAGGCTTTCTCTATTTGCGGCCAGCAGGGGCCACTCTTTGTTGCGGTGCATGGGCTTCTCAGTGCAGTGGGTTCTCCTGCTGCGGAGCACGGGCTCCAGGCGCACAGGCTTCAGTAGTTGTGGTACAAGGGCTCGGTAGTTGTGGCTCATGGGCTCTAGAGCACAGGCTCAGTAGTTGTGGCACACAGACTTAGTTGCTCCACGGCATGTGGGATCTTCCTGGACCAGGGCTCGAACCCATGTTCTGTGCATTGGCAGGCAGATTCTTAACCACTGTGCCACCAGGGAAGCCCTATTTCGTTCTTTTTTTATGGCTGAGTAGTATTCCATTGTATACATATACCACATCTTCTTTATCCATTCATCTGTCAGTGGACATTTAGGTTGTTTCCATGTCTTGGCTATTGTAAGTAGTGCTGCTATGAACATAGGGGTGCATGTATCTTTTTGAGTTATAGTTTTGTCTGGGTATATGCCCAGGAGTGGGATTGCTGGATCATGTAGTAATTCTGTTCTTAGTTTCCTGAGGAACCTCCATACTGCTGCACCAACTTATATTCCCACCAACAGTGTAAGAGGGTTCCCTTTTCTCTGTACCCTCTCCAGCACTTGTTATTTGTAGACTTTTAATGATGGCCATTCTGACTGGTGTGAGGTGGTACCTCATTGTAGTTTTGATTTGCATTTCTCTAATAATTAGTAACGTTGAGCATCTTTTCACATGAGTACTGACAATCTGAATGTTTTCTTTGGAGAAATGTCTATTAAGGTCTTCTGCCCATTTTTTGATTGAGTTGTTCATTTTTTTGTTGTTGAGTTGTATGAGCTTTTTGTATATTTTGCATATTAAGCCCTTGTCCATCGCATCATTTGCAAATATTTTCTCCCATTCCATGGGTCGTGTTTTCACTTTTTTTTTATGGTTTCCTTTGCTGTGCAAAACAGTTAGAGGTGTTTTAAGCCAGGCAGTTCTACTCCAGAAGGTTACAGTATCTTTTACATAAACATAAGTAGTCACATCAGACAGTTTTGGTAATACATTCTTTTTTCAGTTTAAATTTTTTCCTGATTGTAAACATAATACATGCTCATTATAGAACATTTATACAGTAAAGTATATTGAAATAGGAAAAGAGTTTACATAGTGCCCATATTCAGAGGTACCATTAGTTAACTTTTTGGTATATTATCTGACAATCCTGACTTTTAAGAAAATATAGGGAATTCCCTGGTGGTCCAGTAATTAGGACTCTGCACTTCCCCTGCAGGAAGCCTGGGTTTGATCCCTGGTGGGGGAACTAAGATCCCATAAGCCGTGTGACATGGCCAAAAAAAAATACATATAGTTAAGATTGTAGTATACATGCTACCATATACTGTGTTCTCGTTTTTGTTCTTCTCCCACTTCTTTTTTAAACATACAAACTAATTTTTTAGAGCTTTAGTTTTTAGTGGCTTAGAACAACACAAATATATTATCTTATAATTCAGGCGGCCAGAAGTCTGAAATGGGTCTCAGCTAAAAATCAGTGTCAGCATGGCTGCATTCCTTGCAGAGGCTCTAGGGGAGAATCAGTGTCCTTGCCTTTTACTATCGTCTAGAGACTGCTTGAATTCCTTGGCTCATGGTCTTACCCTCCATTTTCAAAGCCAGCAGTTGCTGGTCAAGTCTTTCTAACATTGCATCACACCGACACTGACTCTCCTGCCTTCCCTTTCACTTACAAGGATCTTATAAGATGCTTAATGTGATTAAATTAGGCTCACCTGGAGCCTAATCCAAGCTCCGAGTCAACTGATTAGCAACTTTAATTGCACATGTAACTTTAATTCGCCCTTGCTGTGTAACAACATATTCACAGTTTCCACAGATTAGGATATAGACATCGTGGGGGTGGGGGAGGGATCATTATTCTTCCTACTGCAGTACCTATACATGTTGTTCTCCACCTTGCTTTTTTCTCGCTTAACATATCTTTGAGATTATTCTATATTATACATATGGATCTGCCTCATTCTTACTAATGGCTGCATTGTGTTCCATTGCATGGATATACCATAACTTATTTAGTGAATTCACTGTTGCTGAATATTTAGGTTATTTTCACTCTTTTGCTGTTACAAACAATGCTACAATAAATATCCTTATATCAAATGTGTCATTTCCTACATATTACAAGCATATCTGTCAATGGGATAAGTTTATGAAAGTGGAATTTCTGGGTCAAAGGGTAGATGTATTTTTCTTTTTTTTCTTTTTCTTTTTTTTTAACTTTTTAAAAATCTTTATCGAGATATAATTTGTATACCATACAATTCACTCATTTAAAGCATAGAATTCATTGGTTTTTAGTATATTCAGAGTTGTGTAACCATCACCACAATCAATTTCAGAGCAATTTCATCACCACAGAAAGATGTAAAAATTAGGGGAGGTCACATATAGGAACTCTCTACTTTTTGCTCAGTTTTTTCTATAAACCTGAAGCTGCTCCCACTAAAAGTCTTAATTTTTAAAAATTACAAGTAATTTTGCCTTTCTCCTGGCCCTATTTTCAGAATAACAGTTTACTTAAAATAGTGATAATACCCTAGATTATAGATAATTAGAGTCTGAAATTCTGTGTATATGAAAAGATATATACAGTTGTGGCTAAGTGTAAGGTACAGTTTCACCCATTAACTGGGCAAGGAGAACTTTTTGCTTCAAATGTTTTTAATTTCTGGAATCATGGTATTTTATTATTAATCTGCAAGTTACCCTTATAAAAATTTTGAATCCAGTGTGTTTAGTTGGAAGGTGTCAAGGATACATGTAGCATGCACTATTAACTAACATTTAGTTTTTGTAAGGTAACATGCATGATTACCATTTCTGCGAGATTTTTGGCATATCTCAAAAACTTCATTTTTAACAGCCACATCAATTACATATTTTATCATGAGGATATACTGTGATTTAATTTTTCCCATTGTTGGACATTTCTGTTTTAGCCAGTAGTTACTGTACCTTTTTAAGATGCCTAAGTTAAACATTTAAAAAATGATGCCCATGTATTTTCATCTGAGTCTGAAAGGTTTGTGACTCTCTTGTCTGTGCTAAAAAGGGGCATGTGTTTTGTATAGGAGACTGCTTGGATAGTGGATGCTACAGCTAACTGTTTAGTTTCTTTATTCTGTAGCCCAGTATGCAGAGTGGTTACTGAGTTCCATGCATGTTACTTAGAAGTTATTTTTATATGCCCCTCCATTCTCTTATCAAATTTTACTTTCTCTCAGTGTCTTATCATCAGTTTATGATGGCCATTTTTAGGTTTTTAACTGTTGTTAGGTGGAATTAATAAACAAATAATTAAACGGAAGACAATCTCATGCATAGGGAATTTGCAGCCATTTGGTAGCCACTTAAATGTTTAAACCAATGAACAAGAATTGGCGAGGTAAGATTATAGATACCTCTTTCACTGTTTTTCAGTCTTTTATCCTTCTTATATTGCGATATGGCATAATATGGAGTAGAACTGATTCAAATATTTTAGTCTTGGTTAACTCACACATTTTAATGCCTAATTAAGAAAAAAATCTGGTCTGCCAAAAACTAGTCGATAGTTATGGGAATTACGTATATTTGTACATGCTAGATAAATCTATAAATACTAACTCAGGATTTACTTAGTCACTCATGTAAGTGTTGTTGACATTTATAATTTGAAGGTGAATATGCTTAAATGTGTAATTTAAGATTCTAAATGGTTAATATAAATATAGAATGGAGCCTCAGGTGGAGAAGACAATTAAGTTCTACAAAATTTAGAAGTTTTTTAACATAGCATTGGCTTTATATACATTTTACTTATTTATGGGGCCAGGATTGGAGAAGATACCATGTGAAAATTCCTGCTTTAAAATATCTGCTTACCAGTTTTTTTTTTTCTTCCTACATATTTCCTCACAGTTCTGAGGTTCAGACTATCCTATATGTTTACTAATTATTACTTACATCATAAATAGCATATTTATATATAAATATATATTTTTATACTTGCCACATCTTAATACTTGTTCTTAATTTTTAAAAATCTTATATTTTCCCAGTTTTATTACTTTATTGTTCTCTACCAATATATGCTGTGCCCTTTTTTTATTAAAAAAATTTACCCTATAAAAACTTCTTTTTAATATAAATGCTGTTATTTTAGGATCTTGGAGTGAAAACATACTGGAATATTTTCTCAGAAATAACCAGATCACAACAGAAGATGGCGCCCAGATCATCTGGTATCATGCGGCTAACCACAAGGTGCAAGTGAATGAGGCACTGAGAAGTAAGTCATTAGTTACTTGTATTTACCTTAGATTATAGATGAAGTCAACTCTTTTTAAAAAAAATATCTGGTCATATTTGCAGGTGCCAGAGACTTAGATGATTCAAGTGTAGATTCTTGGCTAACATAAGCATTTTTGTAAAAGATCTCATTTTATTTACAAAATGAACAAGTTTCCATAATGGAAGAATTTTCTCATTTTCCAGAAGTGATTTACCGTTTCTATGCCTTATTTAAAACTCTCATATGTTATTACATTTGCTTATATATTGTAGTGATTTAGGTAAAATTTTTAAGATCAGGGTTGTATGTCGTACATACATATTTTTGTGTCTTTCACAGTGTACTGAGGGGAAACTCAATAAATAGTTGTTGAATGGATGAATGAAGCCATTGAATACTAATTTATAATGCCTTGGGCAATATTTATGCCTAGGCTAGAAACCAAGCCTTTTGGTTTACTAACTCCATCTGTAATCAGATGATTACTATAGCAGTTTAGTTAGCCTTTTCCTATGAAGTACCCCTGTTGGCTGCAGCAGCTCAGGAGAATGAAAGCATATCACCAGAGGGGTAGGGCATAGCTTGAAGTGCCCTATTCCAACAGGAAGAATTCCTTGTAACCTTGTGTTTTATTGTAAAAATTTACACATTTTTTGCATCTTAGTTATGTATCTGGATAATGTATCTAAATATGTATTTCTTTTATTGTAAAGATACTCTTTTATATTGCTTTTCTTTGTTCCTCAAAGGGAAGAACCTTGTCTTCTAATATCCCTAATACCTAAAACAGTGCCTAGCATATAGTAACCAAACAGTGATTATTTAATAAATAATTTTAGCAAAAGCGGTGCTTCAGGAAGATGTTGATTAGTGGCTGCCTGGAGCTGATAGGAATAGGGACTAGAGAGTAAATGCTAATGGGTACAGCGTTTCTTTCTGGGGTGACAAAATTTTTCTGGAATTAGGTGGTGGTGGTGATGGTTGCACAACTTTCTGAATATTCTGCAAACCATTGAATGGTACACTTTATTTTATTTATTTATTTATTTATTTGGTTGCATTGGGTCTTCATTGCTGCGCATGAGCTTTCTCTAGTTGCAGCGAGAGGGGGCTACTCTTCGTTGCAGTGCACGGGTTTCTCATTTTGGTGGCTTCTCTTGTTGCGGATCACGGGCTCTAGGCACGTGGGCTTCAGTAGTTGTGGCTCACGGGCTCTAGAGCGCAGGCTCAGTAGTTGTGGCACGTGGGCTTAGTTGCTTCGCGGCATGTGGGGTCTTCGCGGACCAGGGCTCGAACCCGTGTCCGCTGCATTGGCAGGCGGATTCTTAACCACTGCGCCACCAGGGAAGCCCTGAATGGTACACTTTAAAAGGATGATGTTATAGTATGTGAATTATATATCAATTTTTTTAAATGGAAAAAAGATAGGAATAATACAACTGTTATGTACAGACAATATGGTTGCATATATAGTAAATCAGAAAGATTCTACAGATAAATGATTATAATTCATAGGTTAATTTAGACAGTCTGTCTTTTTTGACAGTATAAAATCAAAACAGAAAATAAATTTTATTTCTATATAACAACTAAAAATTTGGAAAAAATCTTAAAAATTTACAATTTGTAATAGTAAATGCAGAAGCCTCATACCTAGAAATAATTTAATTAACTATGGATCATTTACTTTTAGCCAAGTTTTAAAAATGACTAACGGAAGTCATTTCCAATTGCTGGAAGTCTGGTGTTGATGTGGGAATTTTTTATAGGTTACTTAGTTTTCAGATAATACCCTCTTTACCTTCTCTTAGGCAACAAGAGCCCCAAGTTTTATAGTTTGGGGGATGTTTTTCATCCAGTCCCTTTTCTCAGCTCTGGCTAGTCTTGCAATTTCTTTCTAGTCCAAAGGAAAGAAAACAGATTCCTGGAGACATGTATTTCATTGGTTTATCTTATTTCTCCCAGAATATTTAAATTTAGTACAACTGTTATTAATGAAGCTATTTCTATTTTGATTAACATGTGATACTGGATTTTCAACAATGTGTATGTTTTAAAAAAACAAAGTACAGGAGGAACAGTGTAAGAGTGCCATTTGGTGTTGCATTGTCAACACATCCGACCTCAGAATAGTCAAAATTGTTTAAAAAAGTTATTACATATAATGTAATTTTTTTGTTATAACATTTCTGCATGTAGATTTTTTAAAAATATATATTAAAAGAAACGCTGGTTAAAAAATTGAAATCATCAAGTCTTTTTGAGAATAAAAAATGTAGTTTTTTAAAAAAGGCTTTGTAACATATTTAGGAAAAGTGTGACTATAGTCATCAACTAAATGTATTAAAAAGTATAATAAATTGCTGCATTAGAGCATGTAAACAGTATAGGCAAGATAGATAAGTTTAACTTCATTTCTATAAACATATTTCTTTGAGTTTTGTTTTGAGTGTGAGTAGCAACTATTTGGGGTTTTCTTGTGCAGAAAATCAGAAAAAACAAAGCTGTTTTCTACTGTCTGGCTCTTGTCACAAGCTGGGGCTCCTGTGGTTGGAGTGATAATCTTGATGTGCAGACTTCCTCATCTGGCTCTCCCTGAGTTGGGAAATATGGTGACCAGGCAGTCTCCCAAAGCAGAAGCATTCCCTGACCTTCAGAAGGCTTCTACCCAAGGACCAGGGGTGGGAGAATAGGGAGAGAGGCTGGACAGCTCACAAACATGTCTCCAGGCCAGGCCTCCCTCTCTTCTGTATTAGTCTGTACAACTGCTTATTTGGTGTTTTCACTTAGAGAGTTCTCATGCATCACAAATTTAAATTATTCAAAATGAAATTCTTAATTATGTCTACTAACCTGTACTTCCTATGATCTTTGCTATCTCAGTAAATGGCACCATAATCCACATAGATTCTTTTGTTTGTTTGTTGGTTTGTTTTTGGCCACACCACGCATCTCGCGGGATCTTAGTTCCTTGGCCAGGGCCCACGGCAGTGAAAGTGCCAAGTCCTAACCACTGGAATGCCAGGGAATTCCCCATGTATTCTTAAGCCAGAAATCTGGGAATCATCTAGTCTTTGTTTTCTTTATTTCTTGCATCTGCTCTATTATCCAGACATTATAATTCTATTCCAAAATATATTTTGAATTAGTCCACATCTCTCCATCTCTGTTGTCATCATCCTAGTTCAAGCCACCATGATCTCTTGCCCCTACTGCTTAGCTTCCATTCTTATTCTTTTTTTTTTTTCTTTAATTTATTTATTTATGGCTGTGTTGGGTCTTCGTTTCTTGTGCGAGGGCTTTCTCTAGTTGTGGCGAGCGGGGGCCACTCCTCATCACAGTGCTCCGTTCTTTTTTTTTTTATTTTTATTTTTTATTTTTATTTATTTATGGCTGCGTTGGGTCTTTGTTTCTGTTTGAGGGCTTTCTCTAGTTGTGGCAAGTGGGGGCCACTCTTCGTCGCGGTGCATGGGCGTCTCACTATCGCGGCCTCTCTTGTTGCGGAGCACAGGCTCCAGACGCGCAGGCTCAGTAATTGTGGCTCACGGGCCCAGTTGCTCCGCGGCATGTGCGATCTTCCCAGACCAGGGCTCGAACCCGTGTCCCCTGCATTGGCAGGCAGACTCTCAACCACTGCGCCACCAGGGAAGCCCCATTCTTATTCTTAAAAGAGACCTTCAGGAACATAATTTACATGGGACCTGAGACTCCTTGTCACTGCCATTTAGTGATTTTTTTTTCTATTCATGGGAAACGAATGGAGTTAATAAATGGAGACACTGACTATTACTGTTAAGGAATTCCAAGGCCTATATGCTCCTTTACAACTGCATTGATAGAGAAGATGGAATGCCTACATATATTGTGGTAAGTACCACTTTATTGAGAAGTCATGTTTGCTTAATTTTTATGAAATTAGACAGAAGCTTGACCTATTGCATCTCAAATATAACTCTGTTTAACTTTTTTTGAGAAACTGCAAGCTTTTCTGAAGCAGCTGCACCTTCTTACATTCCCACCAACAGAGTGGATGAGGTTTCTAATCTCCCCATGTCCTTGTCAACATTTGTTATTGTCTTTTTCATTATAGTCTTCCTAGTACTTGTGAATTGGTATCTCATTGTAGTTTAGATTTGCATTTCCCTGAAGGTTAATGATGTTGAGCATCTCTTCATATGCTTATTGGAAAATGGCTTATATATATGCAGCTGGGTAGCTTTTTCAGCCTATTTCCTGCCCATAGAAATGTGAGAGTTCATAGGCTTCTTTTCGTTTTGAACTGTCTCTCTCTTTTTTTTTTTTTCAGGTCCAAGTGGATACAGCTCTATTAAAAACGTCCTAGTCTTTCTATATATCAAATTATAAACCATCCCTTTAATCAAAAACCTTATTGCCGGATCTCTTTGGAGTAGGCCTCTCTCTGCTTGGTCTGCTAGTTAGGGTGCTATGGGATAACACCCTTAAGATTCTATAATGTTCTTTTGTCTAGCTATGTGGGTACCCAAGGCATCATCTTTCTGAAGTCTTAATAAAGGGTCTTGTAGCTGTATCCTTGGTTTGGTCTTGATCCCGAGGCCATGGTTTACTAACAGCATCCTGGATTTGACTTTTGACCTGAGGCTTTCTCCTGCTTTGAGAATCTTTTGCCAGCTGGAAAGAATGGTTTTATTTTCTAACTCAGCACAAGTCCTGAGTTGGAAATATTTCCTCTCTATGCTGCTTAAAATGTAAATAGTTAATTATTTAACTCAGCTCTTTCTTCCCATTCTTTATCATAGGAGCTAAAAGAAACCCCGTTGGCATTTTCAGCATTCTGCCTGGAAACCTCCTTAGCCAAATCCACAAATTTACTAGGCACCCTCTCTATCTTCCACCAGTTGCTACAAGTGCCAACATTATCAAAAGTTTCACCACTACGTGAAAAGAATTTCCTCACTGCTCTTCTAACTTGCTTTAACAGTGCCTTTCTAGAATCTGCTGGATCCCAAAACCAGTGTCACAGGTTTCAGGTTTTTGTTATGGCAGGGCCCCACTTCCAGGTAGCTATTTATGTTTGTTTTCTATTGCTGTGTAATAAACTACCCCCAAAACTTTGTGGCTTAAAATGACGATGATTTATCATTTTTCACGGTTTTGTGGGTCAGCTAGTGGTTCTTCTGTTGCATGTGGTATAGAGTGGGAGCACTCATGTTGCTGCATTTGGCTGGGAGCGCAGCTGGGCCTGGAAATTCTAAAATGGCCTCACTCACGTGTCAGAGACCTTAATGCTATCTGTCGGGCAGGAAGTCTTAGTTTTCTTCCATGAGGCTTCTCTTTCTCCATGTGGTTTCTGAGTCTTCAGTAGTCTTACCTGAACTTCTTTACATGGTACCTGGCTTTCAAGAGGATAAAAGCAGAACCTGCCAGGCCTTTTAAGGGCTTGGCTTAGAACTGAGAGTTTTACTTCTACTACCTTCCACTGGTCAAAGCAAGTCACAAAACCAGCCCAGACTCAAGGGGAGGAGAAAGAGATGAGAGAGGCACGTACGTATGGGAGGAATTGTTGTCAGCCATCTTTGGACTTAGTCTCTCAGAGCCTGCTAAGCACACTCACACTAAGTGGCTGGTGAAGCTCTTTACTCATTCCAGGGATGTGTGCTTTTAAATAGTAGCCAAGCTTTAGGTCAAGGAACTGAATCTATAACATACAATTTCAAACATAAACAATAAACATCTGTAGTTTCTAATTTGAGGAGTGAGAAGATAAAAGTACTATTTTTGTTCTCAGAAGCGTCAACAAATACTTATTAAGCCTCCCTTTGTATTCTCACTTTGCCATATACTGGGAAGAAATTAAATATTAGGACAACAGCTTGAGTGTGACCTAGGCAAAGGTATTGAACTCCTCACTGCCTGTTTGCTCACGTGTAACAAATAAGTGCAACATGTAAGGCTTGACATAGTACCTGGCACTTAGTCTTTACTCAGTAAATTTTATTTTCTTTCCTCCCTTTTATCTTCCTCAAAAGGGTACTGAATATGCCATCTCCTACAGTCTCTATTTTATTAGCATTAACGTAAGTTCTTTTATTTGGACAGGTACTGCTCATATGATAGAGGCTGATGTCATTTTTCCAAGCGATGGATCAGAACATGGCCAGCCAATCATGGCTCATCCTCCTGAAACAAACAGTGATAATACTTTACAGGAATGGCTGGCTGAAGTTATAAAAAGCAATAAAGGCATCAAACTGGATTTTAAGAGGTATTTGTACAAACATGTTCAGTCTCCTAGTTGTTATAGAATAACAATATGGAAAAAAATCAGTAACTTCATATATCTGTGCCTGACTAAATAACTTTATACTTTATCTAAACTGAAAATGGAATTGCAAACTAATATGTTTCAGGAATGGACCAAAGACACACTGAGTTGTTTGCTAAAATTGTTTCTTGGGAACCGTTTAAGGCTAAAATTAAGTAAATTTTTATAAAGGAAGTTATCATAAGTGACCATTGTAATAGTGGAATGGTAAATTTAAAATACCACTTTCATTAAAAAGTAGTTCGAGAGAGAGATTTGGCAGTAGTTGGGGTAGTTAATGCATTTCCTACTTGATTTGTGTTATTATATTTGTGGAAGGGGAATTATCTAGAATTCTTTAATAACTGAAGAGTTTCTTAAAAATAATATTTTGGAAACATTGATAATGAAGAGAGCAAGATTAAGTGGTGTTTCCTTCCCTGTGGCTGTCATGGAAAATTTTACTTCTGTGGTATTTTGGCAGTATAAAAATTATAGGGAAAGCCAGGAATTTATTGTGACACCATAAAAGCTCACCATAAGGCCCATGAAGGCAACTGCTATGAAAATCTAGGATGTGTGGTAATCCTGCCTTACCTTTCAACAATATTTTAAAATTGAATTATCTCAAGAAATTAATAAGGATTTGGAGCTCTTACTCACAGGGTTTTTAAGATTACTCTAATCAGTTGTTGTGGGCCTGAGTGTACCAGTCAACCTCTTTACACTGTTGGTGAATGAAAGCTGTTTCAAGATCTTAAAGCTTTTAGAGTGGTGAATGGTCCAACTCCATTTTCTCGACAAAGAAACTTAGTCCTAGAGAGGTTAAGTGACAGTAGCTAAGCTTGAGAGCTGAGCTAGGACCAGATCCCAGGTTTCCTGGAGCCAGTCCAGTGTTCTCTGTACTGTGAAATAAAGCATTTAATCATTAATGCTTGGTGAGCCGAATTTTAGAGCTCCTTGCCTTTTCACGTGCTCAGGTTTTTTTTGATGTTTACTATTGCCCGTAGACTTGCTCTCTGTAATATATTCTTCGGCTCCTCACCAGTCAGACCAGCTCCTTCATTCCTAAACGCTAGCAGCTACCACTGAAAGGCTGTGCCATTAGAAAGAGTTTTGGTCATAACATATTTGAAGGGGAATGAATTTAACTAACAATTATATAAGCACTTATTGTGTGTCAGACACTGTTCTAAGAGCATTAAATGTGTAAATTCATTTAGTCTTCATAACAATCCTAAGAAGTAGGTTATTCCTATTCTCATTTTCCAGATGAGGGAACAGAGGCAGAGAGGGGTAAGTAGCCTGCTTGTGGTCACGTAATCGGTAGGAGAGCTGCCAGCCTGGCTGAAGAGTTCACACTCTGAACCGGAACTCTGCACTACGTCTGTAAGAGTAGCTGAATGACCTAATAGTCAAATTTTAATAGTTCTTGTTTTGTGCCTCTGAGTTATTTTGTTTGTATACACGTAATAACTAAGTAATATATGATGATTTAAAATTTGTATCTGGAATTTTACCATAGAATGTAATTTTAAATGGTTTATTATCATTTTAAGTATGATTTTTATTTTGTTAGCCCCAATTTCTAAATGAAGTTAATAGGAAAATAGGTACTAAGAAGTTTGACTTACCAAGTAACTTTTTAGAAAAAAAATCTATTCTATAAGAGCTAAGTTTATATTCTTCCCTGGAATTTCCTAAATAAGTACTACCAAAAAGAAATTTTAGGTAGTATACTGATTAGGACCCTCCTCTTCAAATGATCATTTTGGCAAACCTTTTGTCAGTTCTTTATGGGAAACTTAATACTAATACATGTAAGGATTGAGAACGTTATCCACTGATATTTTTAATTAGAATTACATGGAATTTATAGATTAATTGGGAACGAAGTGTAATTTTGCAATATTTATAATATTGAGTCTTCCAGGCTAGGAACATAGTATGTTATTCTTTGTAGTAAACATTGTATCTTGGGCTTCCCTGGTGGCGCAGTGGTTGAGAATCTGCCTGCTAATGCAGGGGACACGGGTTCGAGCCCTGGTCTGGGGAGATCCCACATGCCGCGGAGCAACTAGGCCCGTGAGCCACAACTACTGAGCCTGCGCGTCTGGAGCCTGTGCTCCGCAACAAGAGAGGCCACGATAGTGAGAGGCCCGCCCACCGCGATGAAGAGTGGCCCCCGCTCGCCGCAACTAGAGAAAGCCCTCACACAGAAATGAAGACCCAACACAGCCAAAAATAAATAAATAAATAAATTAATAAAACAAAAAACAAAAAACAAAAACATTGTATCTTGCTCTTGGGCAAAGTTCATCCTCAGTCTTTTTTTTTTTTTCCCAAAAATGTTATGGCTTTTCCTCCACATTTACTCTTCCAGAGGAATTTTATTAATTATTTTGTAAAGCTCCAGAAAATTAAAACTACAACAAAAAGTTGTTTTCTTCTTAGTAAAGTTTTGTGTTTTTCTTAATATACGTTTTTTTTTTCTTATTTAAGTTTCTGGTAAGGGAAAATGACATTACTATAGTCTATATTAGTGATAATTAAAATATTTACATATAAAACAGAATATGTACATTAAATTCTTATTTCATTATGTTCTGTCTTAGCTCTGTATGTCTAACTGTGCAGTGTTTTGCATGTAGTAGACACTTCATATATGCTGGTGGAATTTCAGTTTGGGAGAGAATATGCTGAGACTAGATATCAGATGGCGAACCATTGTTAAACAGCCTGATGTCAGCTTACTAAATTGAGAAAGCATAAGAAGCTTCCTCCCAAATGTAAACTGGAAATTAGTGTTCAACCCAACCTCCACAGACACCAGATTTCTTAAGAAATAAGAATCCTTTCTGGAAAAGGAGAGGAGACATGCGGGGATTAGTTCAAGGTTACCTCCCACTCCACCCATGAAGAGCAGAACCCCATGGGGACTTGGCTGCTGCTGTGGGACTTGCAGACAAGCAAGCTTTGGAGTAATAGATACAAGTTGTTTGCTACTAAAAATGGGGGAATTTTGTAGGAAGTACAGCTGGCCAGATCTCAGAATTGTGGTTTTTAACACGGCATTGATACCATTCAAGGCAGAAAGCATTTGAGACAGAGAAACGACAGCATCTAAATTAGAGTCTGTAAGGTCTAGCATTAGAGTTTATCAATCCACTAAAATCTAGGGCCTCCATTTCAGGGGCATAAGAGTGAGAAAAAAGCAGTTTATTACATGGGAGCAGAGTGAAAGAGAGGCTGGTTTCCTCTGGTTTTAGTGAACAGTATCCTTGCTCACTAATAAATATGACCCTATAAATAATGAAGTTATCAGTTTCTGCTCTTAAAGTAGGAGGCCCAAAAGGAGTGAGGTGAAGAGTGGTAGAAGCATAGGCAGAAGGACTCCAATCCATTAAGAAGAAAAATGGAAATGTGAGGAGAGGTGCTGAATGTTCTCGCTTCCAGTATCCGTCTCCCAGATTCTTAGCCTCCCATCGCTGTATTCACTAAAAGCTAATTTTCTTAGAAATGAACATAGGCCTTAAAGGTTCAGAAGACATTCAGAATTATAAGTAGTGTAGCTTTCCAATAAAGTTTGTGTATGTATTTTTAATCAGTAAAAATTATGTAGGCTGATTAAAATCTTGTTTCAAGATATATGTGTCCGTTAGAAAAGATGTAGGGAAGTAAAAAGACTGAAGCTGCTTTTTACTTTAAAAGTAACTAAAATAGGGCTTCCCTGGTGGCGCAGTGGTTGAGAATCTGCCTGCCAATACGGGGGACACGGGTTCGAGCCCTGGTCCGGGAAGATCCCACATGCCGCGGAGCGGCTAGGCCCGTGAGCCACAGCTACTGAGCCTGCGCGTCTGGAGCCTGTGCTCTGCAACATGAGAGGCCGCGATAGTGAGAGGCCCGCGCACCGCGATGAAGAGTGGCCCCCGCTTGCCGCAACTAGAGAAAGCCCTCGCACAGAAACGAAGACCCAACACAGCCGTAAATAAATAAATAAATAATTAAAAAAAAAAAAAAAAAGTAACTAAAATATAGTTGTCTCTTGTTTCCAGGAAAGGTGTTTACAATAAAGGAAAAAATGAAGTTTATAAAAGCTTTAAAGAAATGTTATAATTTTACACTTGGCAATCATTTTTAGCAATGTGTTTATGTGTCCAGACTCACACAAGTATGCATGAAGGAAAAGAGGCCCTTTTCTCCAAGGTCATGAGCTGGTATTAGAGACATGGGGCCTGAGTGCACTTTGGGTATTTTCATAAACTTGAATTTGCAGGTTATGAGTGTATTTAATTTTTAAATCTTATTTATACATTCTCTGATGAGTGAATGTTTGTGTCTTTTCATAAATTGTTTTTATACTGAGTGATCCTAATACAGAGTTTTGAAACCTCTGTCTACATGTAGTGTCATTATTCATACATTTGTAGACCCTTTTAGGTACCTTCATGAATAGTAAGTATAAATCAGCATTTTAAGATATGGCACATGTTAGCTTTCCCCTCTAGTGCTATCTGCTCTTTGATTTTGTTTAATTCAGGCATTATGGTATTATACTTTTATTATGAATTTGACAACATTAAAGCCACCAGTCTAAAAGAACTTTTTACTTTTACTTTAGGAATATATCTCATTGACAACAAATTGTTTTTAGTCTGGCAGCTGTAGAACCATCCATGATGCTCTTGGAAAATGTGAAGAGGCATCTGAAGCGTCCAGTGTGGATTAATGCTGATATTCTTCCTGGTCCAAATGGAAATAGCAGAGTAGTGGATGCAAAACCTTTTATAGACACTGTGACATCCTTCTTTCCAGATGTGACATTTTCCCTAGGTTGGACAACAGGATGGCATCCTGAGAAAGTCAATGAAGGTGATAATTTTTTAAATGTATTCCTTTTTGGTCAAATTAAAATATACTCAAATATAAAAATAATACCTTTAATACAAAAGCAAAAACACATTCTACAAAATCTAAGAGCCTAATGGAGAGAAAGGTCTGGCCCTAAAGATGTGTGTATGACTCTTCCTTCTGTTATTTCAGATAGATACTCATTCATTGGTGACATTCTGTCGCCAAGCTTGCATGGAAAATATTTATTTGCAAGGTCTAGAATAACCAAAGCTGCCTCTTTACATACACAAACGAATCCTGAATTGGTCTCTTTGAACTTGTAGAACATTCTATACTCTTTTCTTCTTTCCTTTTACTTTGGAGCAAACTCCCTATGTCAGATGAAAGATAGAGAAGTGGTAATTAAAACTTCTCAAGTAATGTGAGGCCAGAAGTCGGTGGGTGTACGGTTGAACAGCACAGATTCTGTTCCCTAGACATTAGAAGGAGCTCCAAATGTAGGCTGCTGGAACCTTGGTGCCCTTAAGCTCTCTTTGGCTAGACAGGGGGTATGTGAGACCATGAGACTCTCTCTTCTAGGCTGGATTTCTTCTTTCTCTTTATGTACTCTTACAGATGGACCTGATATTCAGCTTCTTTCTCCTGGCTGAAACTTACTACGCTATTTGGATTCATCTTTCTATTTATTCATACATTCCTAGGTAGTGATTTTCCAGTAAACAGCCATTAAGCAAACAGATGCTCTGGGACACCTGAACACATGGTAAAAATAATTAACCAAGAAGTTATTTAGAGCCAGTGGAGATGTTAGCCTTTATCTTGTGTTCAGGGCATTCTTTTTACTTATTTGCTACTATTGTTTTTAGATGTAAAGTTTTAAAATCTAACATGAGGTTAGAGTAACTGCTATCTGGTGAGTAGTGACATTTAGGTTATAACCCCCTGGACCAACAACTGATGTGATTGAGAAAAAAATAATATGCTTTAAATTTGTTCTATTTTAATTTTCTAATCATTTTAATTTTTATTAGTTTCAGTAAAGAATATAGCATATAATTCAGAGTGTTTAAAGAAGGTAAACTAGAAACAATTTAATAGCCTCCATACTGATTCTAATCTTTTAGTCACGATTTAGTCTAACTCTGGCTTTAATCTCAGGCTTGAACCGAGTCAAACCATATCTGAGTCTTTAAGTTAATGTTGGTATTGAATGTTTCCAGGCTGCTTTTCCCCCACTGGCCTCTGGTCGTTACCAACATGTGTTTTATCCTCCCTTACTTTTTCTGCTACAAAATTTAGAAAAGAGTTTATAAGTTTTTAAGTAATGTAAGTATAGCTTCTGTTAGCAACCCCTTTTTCTAATTAAAAAGATATAATTTTCCAGATTTTAAAGGAAAGCAGACCTTTCCCTTCTTTCATGAGGCATTTAGCTGCTAAACTAATGTATTCACATAGGCTTTTTGTAAATTGTTCCTTTACTGACCAGTACTTTTTACAACCTATGGATACTTTTGATAGAGTGTAGGGGCTATTTTTAAAATATAGATTTTTTTCTGAAGCTGTTTATAAACAGGCAGATATGTTTTCCACAATGTCTAAACATGATTTAAAACATAAAACACATATATAAAAGTCAATTTTAACACTATTTCTATTTTAGATAAAATGTATAAGTAATTTGGACTAGACCCCCACCCCCCCAAAAAAATTGAAGTTAATTATTACTTAAACAGCTAGTAAATACTCTTTCTTTCTCTCGGAAAAGAAAACTTAACAACAAGCGGAAGATCTAAGTTTATCGAGAATATTAATGATGCAGAGCCTTAGAATCTTTAAAGTAAATATAATGTCAGAATTTCCTTTTTTGTACTTGAGAGATTAATAAATTCCTTTCTAATGTTTTAATTTTTTGTTTATTGCTCTAGGTCACTTGTGACATGACTTTAGATTTAATTTTTTATCTACATTTTCCACTCAAAATTTTTTCTTGCATTAAGTGGTATTTTAATTTCTCTGAATCCAAATGGAAATGTTTATGAATTACCTATGAATTTACCTATTCATATGTAATTGAGTTTTTTACTTAATTGACTTGTAGGACTTTGGTTAGAAAAGTTAAATATCTTTCTTTTCATTTCAGGTTACAGTTGGATAATGGTGAAAGAGATGGAATATATATGTAATGAACTAAATCAGCTTGTAACATTTCCTGTCAGAGCAGCATTAGTCAGGCAGTCTTGTTCTCAGTTACTTTGGCTGTTAAAGCAATCAAACAGGTACGTGTAAGTTTTACAATATAGTGTGTGCATGTGAGTGTGTGTGAGAGACAGAAAGAAGATGGAAACTGATTATGTAAAGACAATGTGTGTGAGAGAAAGAGACAGAGAATGAACACTGATTCTGTAAGTGCTCGGACTTCCTCACTGGAATGAAGATCCTTGATGAACCTTAACATCATGTCTTTCACCTCTATTCTTCACAAAAGCTTTTGCACATAGTAGGTGCCCAGTAAATGTTTGTCATTTTTTTCATTATGTTATACATTCACAAAAAGTTATAAGTGGGTAAAATAATTTCCCTTTGAATTCTGTCATAATTCCAGAAGTCTTTCCCATATAAAAGTTTTATTTATTTATTATTTTTTTTAATTATTATTTTTTTTTTTGGCCGTGCAGCTTGTGGGATCTTAGTTCCCTGACCAGGGATTGAACCTCAACCCTCGGCAGTGAAAGCACCAAGCCCTTACCACTGGACCGCCAGGGAATTCCCAAAATTTTATTATTTTAATATGTAATAAAAATTGGTTGGGCCATATATTAAATATTATAAAGCTACAAATATTGAAATAGTTTTGATACTGTCTTTTCAGTAGACTAGTCAATAGAACAGCAGGGAATGTCCAGAAATAAACCCAGCTCTATCATGGAACTTAGAACAGGAAAAAGCTGGTATTTCAGATCATTGGAGCAAAAGTTCAATAACTTGTGTTGGGACAACAGGCCAACATTGGAGGAAAAACAAAGTTAACATCTTTCCTTAATCCTTCCTCCAAAATAAATTCCAGATGAATTAAAGACTTGAACAACAAACATTAAATGCATAAAAAAACCACAAGTGATGATTCTTTTTTTATATAGTTTCAGAATGGAGAAGACCCTTCTTAGTAAGGCACAAAACCCAGAAGCTATAAAAGGAAAGTTTGATACATTTGAATACATAAAAATAGGTTCTGGTAAAACTATCCTCAACACATAGGTCAAATAGTTGTAAAGAATTCTAACAAATAAAGAATGATCACAAATCATCCAGAAAAAAGACCCTGTTTGATAATTCACTATATTGTAGAGAGTAAGGAAGCATATACTCAAACATTAAAGAAGTATCCACATTCCTGTGGGTACTGAGTTTTTACTAAATGCTTTTTTCAGTTTCTATGAAAATAACCGTATTTTCTCCCTTTATCTATTAATAAAATAAATTTTATTAATATCTTATATATTGAACCATCCACACATTTACAGAATAAACCCCACTTGATCAGAATTTATCATTCTTTTAATGTACTGCTGAATTTTATTGCTAATATTTTAGTTAGGATTTCAGCATTTGAAAGTGAGATTGGTTTGTAGTTTTTTTTCTTTCTCAGTTTTAGGTATCAATATCATGGATATTTCATTAAAAAAACTAGGGACCTTTCTTTCTTTTTACATTTTCTGGGATGTTAAAAGTAACATTCAAATGAGGCCTGTACCTGAGTTTTCATAAACTCAACATTGAAACCATCTAAACCTGGTGCTTTGGGGAAAGCTTAACTTACACGTCTTTTCTATTTCTTACATGGTAAATGGTTGATTTTCTGTATGGTAGCCAATTTTGATATATTGTATTTTCCTAGAAAATTGTTTATCTCACCTAAGTTTTAAGATTTATTTACACACAGATGATTAAAATAGTTTTCTTTTGGCTTCTTCTGTGTCTCTAAAATAATTTCCTTATTTTGTTTATCTGAGTTTTCTCCCTTGTGTCTTGATTAAACTAGAAAATGATTTATCTCTCTTTTTTTTGAAAATGAACTCTTGGATTATTTATTTTTCTGGTTTATGGTTTACTAATTTCTGCTTTTTATCTTTTAAAATTCTTTTCATGTAGTTTCTTCTAATTTCTTGAGTTAGATGCTTATTTTCATTTTTTATATTTATTAATATATTTATATTTATTAACATAAATATTTAAGACTATACTTTTTTCTCTGACCACTGCTGTAGCTGTATCTTATTGTTTCTTATGTGTAGGTTTTCATCACTGTTAATTTATAAATATTCTGCAATTGTGGTTTTTTCTCCTTTGTCTCAAAAGTTGTTTTAAGAGAAAAGTTTTTAGGCACTGAGATAGTAGAATTATTTTATTTTGGATTGGTTAATAGTTTTCTAGGTTTATTGTATAGTAATCAGATAATGTCTATATTATTTCTACTTCGTAGACTTTATTAAGGTTTTATTAATGGTTTGATATATGGATATTTGTATGAGTTCATGTATTTTATGAGGATATAGTTTGGCTGTTATAACAGAAACCTAAATTAACAATAGCTTAAACTTAAGTTTGTTTCTGTCTCACATAACTGGAAAAGCATAAATAGGCCAGGGCGGATTTGATGCCTTCACAGCGTCAGGGACCCAAAATCCTTCTGTCTTGGTACTTGTTTTCCTTAGGATATTGACCTCATCTATATGGTCAGATTGATTACTGCCATGTCTGAGTTTTAGTTGGTAGGATGGAGGGAAAAAGAGGCTCAGGGCCTGTCCCTGTTCTTCAAGGGCATTGGACACACTCATTGGCTTGCACACACTCATTGGCTTTAAGTTAGTCATATGCCTATACCTAGCTGCAGGGGAAGCTGGGATATGTAGCTATTATTCTGTACAGTCTTATGCCTAGTTAGAATTCAGGGGATTGCTATAAGACAGAAAGGAGACTGGATATTAGAATAAAACTACTAGTTTCTGTGACAGGTTAATAACATACATTATTAGTTACGTTATTTAAGTCGTTCGTGCCTTACTCTTTGCTTTTAAAAATATTTTTAATGTAATTCTTTGAATAAGTAATATAATCACAAGGTTTAAAAACCAATGAACAGAGTTATACTGTGAAAAGCCTTTCTCCCATTCACCCAGTCCTGCCCAACCTCACAAACCACAGTTGGCAGTTTCTTGTTCAACCACATGAGTAGTTTCTTTATGCATATAAAAGTGAATACAAGTATAGATTCTTATTTTCCCCTCCTTTTTAAAACAAAAGGTATCATATTATATACCTTGCTTCTGTTCTGTTCTTTGCTTTTTTTTTTTTTTTTTTTTTAACTTAGCAGTACATCTTGGAGCTTTTTTCAAGGTTCCTCATTTTCCTTTTCTAGGTGCATCGTATTTATGTATGTACTATAATTTATTTAACCAGCCTCCCCATTGATGAACATAAAGGGTGTTTTTAATCTTTGATATTACAAACAATGCTATAATGAATAACCTTATGAGTGTGCCATTTTGCATGTGTGCAAATATTTGGCATCTTTAATTTTTTGGCTACTTGCTCTCTTATGGACTAAGAGAGTTAAAGTCTCCAACTATTAAAGTGTTTTTGTCTGCTTCCTCTTCTGCCTTCATAATTTTTGCTTATTAAGTGCTCATGATATGTTATTTGGACCATATTCATATAGGTTTTATTATCTTCATGAAGAATTATACCTTATTATTAAAAGTTCTCCTTCTTGATCTTGTTTAATGATATTTTTTACCTAAATTCGCGTTGTCTTTCTTTTTGTTTGGCTTGAATAACTTTGCTTTATCTTTTCTTTGAAAAATAAATTTATAAAGTTTTATTTTTCATTCACTGTTTTAAGGCTGATTTATTGTCATTCAAAAAAATAATTTTAAACATACAGAAAAGTTGCATAAAACTACTACATCTCCTTTACCCAGATTCCCAAATTGTTTAACCATTCTCTCTCCCTCCATCCCTCTCTCTGCCCCCACCTCTCTTTCTCTCTTTTTTTCTATGTTTTTTTTTTTCTATCATGATGCCTCATATCCTTAAGTACTGCAGTGTACACCTCCCCACACGAGGATGCACTCCTGTATTACTAGTATGCAGCCTTCCAACCAGGAAATCAGCATTGAGGCAACACTGCCATGCAGTCTGCAGACCCCATTCAGATTTATCAACCATTCCAGCAATCCTTCTTATTTCCTTGTGGGCCAAGAAACTCTCCAGGAACATGCATTGCATTTAGTTTGCATCAGTCTCCTTCAAAATAGTTAGTTCCTCAGTTTTTCCCTTCCTCTCGTACACATGACAGTCTTCAAGACTACAGGCCTTTTATTATGAAAAATGTCCTTAATTTCGGTCAGTTCAATATTTCCTCGTGACAGACCTCAGGTCTTGCATTCTTGGCAAGCTCATCATGTACTTGTCCCAGTTCTCAAATCAGTCACTTCTTCAAGGATCCCTGCTTGATTATAGCGGCAGGTGGTATTTAGAAAGCAAAATCTGGGATTTTAGTATAATCATTGCTCCTAGGGTGTCAGTGCTTCCAGGACCTCTCAATGGACAGAGCTGGAAAATATATGTGTATGTATATGTGTAGTTATGGTCTGTGTATGTATATATGTATGTATATAAAAACACACCTATATAGACCTACATACATATACACACCCCTACATATATGTCTATAAACATTTCTGTATCTGTGTGTGTGTGTACCTGTGTGTGTGTGTGTGTGTGTGTGTGTGTGTGTGTGTTTAACCAACCCATGAGTTCATACTGATATTTCCAATTTCAACCCAACCCCTCAGGGTTCTTTCTAGCCTTCTTTCTTTCCATGTTGTTAAATTCCTTATCAGATGCCTAGATACCTAGCTCTCATTAATCTAATCTAACAGTCTTTCTTTTAAAAGAAGAGTTTAACTTATTTACATTCATTTATAACACAGATATGTTTGGTCTTGTTTATGTCATTTAAAAGAAAAACTAGCATATTTGCTATTTCTATAGCTTTAAAAAGCATTTCACTGTAGCTGTTTTCTTTTTTTTTTTTTTTTTAATAAATTTATTTATTTATTTGTTTATTTTTGGCTGAGTTGGGTCTTTGTTGCTGCACGCGGACTTTCTCTAGTTGCGGCGAGCAGGGGCTGCTTCTCGTTGCAGTGGTTTCTCTTGTTGCGGAGCACGGGCTCTAGGCACGCGGGCTCAGCAGTTGTGGCTCACGGGCTCCAGAGCGCAGGTTCAGTAGTTGTGGCGCACGGGCTTAGTTGCTCTGCGGTATGTGGGATCTTCCCGGTCCAGGACTCGAACCCATGTTGCCTGCGTTGACAGGCGGATTCTTAACCATTGCGCCACCAGGGAAGCCCTGTTTTCTTTCTTTTGTATTGTTAATTCTGAATATTTGGTAAGTTAGTTTTTTTTTCCTATTTGTTATTTCTTACTGCTACTTTATAAAATATGCTTAATCTACTTCTTTACAAGTGCCCGTTAACTTCCATGAGCAATAATAAAATTAGTGTATTTCTTCACCCCCCTCTCACCGAATTTGAGTTGACTGTACTCTCTTTATTAATGTCCAACTTTGTACTTCATATTGAATGATAGATTGGCTGGCTGTAAAATTCTTGGCTCACAATGCCTTTTGGATTTTGAAGTCATTGCCCTTCTCCTTTCTTTTTTTTTTTTATATAAATTTATTTATTTTTTTGGCTACATTGGGTCTTCGTTGCTGTGCGTGGGCTTTCTCTAGTTGCGGCGAGCAGGGGCTACTCTTCGTTGCGGTGCTTGGGCTTCTCATTGCGGTGGTTTCTCTTGTTGTGAAGCACGGGCTGTAGGTGCGCAGGCTTCAGTAGTTGTGGCACGCAGGCTCAGTAGTTGTGGCACATGGGCTCAGTAGTTGTGGCTCGTGGGCTCTAGAGTGCAGACTCAGTAGTTGTGGTGCACTGGCTTAGTTGCTCCACAGCATGTGGGATCTTCCCGGACCAGGGCTCAAACCCATGTCCCCTGCATTGGCAGGCAGATTCTTAACCACTGTGTCACGAAGGAAGCCCTGCTCTTCTGCTTTCTTTTTTTTTAATTTATTTATTTTATTTATTTATTTTTGGCTGCATTGGGTCTTCATTGCTGTGTGCAGGCTTTCTCTAGTTGTGGCGAGCGGGGGCTACTCTTCATTACGGTGCGTGGGCTTCTTATTGCAGTGGCTTGTCTTGTTGCGGAGCACGGGCTCAGGGAGCAAGCTTCAGTAGTTGTGGCACGTGGGCTCAGTAGTTGTGGCTCGCGGGCTCTAGAACTCAGGCTCAGTAGTTGTGGCGCACAGGCTTAGTTGCTCCGTGGCATGTGGGATCTTCCCAGACCAGGGCTTGAACCCTTGTCCCCTGCATTGGCAGGCGGATTCTTAACCACTGTGCCACCAGGGAAAGCCCCTCTTCTGCTTTCTAATGTGAGTGTTGATGTGGCAAAGTGTGAAGCCAGCCTGATTATTTGTTTGCCCTTATAAGCGACTTGATTTTGGAGGGGGGAAATGGGGGAAACTGAATGTAGAAAGGATTCTTTATCTTTGAGGCCTAGTAATTTTACTAGAATATGTCTCAGTATGGACCATTCTATACCAGTTTTTTCAGCGATGTGGAGTTTTTTTCAATATATAGATTTAAATGCTCTTCTTTTCTGTAATATTTGTCTGAATTGTATTTTTAAATACTTGTTCTGTTGCCTTTGTAACACTATGTTTTCTCTTTCAGAAACTCCAGTTATGAATATGTAGATCTCCTTTGCCTGTCTTTGGTATCCATTGTTTTCTCTTTAGTCTTTCTTTCCTTTTTATTTGTTTGCATTTTATTTTACTTTATTTTATAATTTGTCTTCTCTGACCCTTACAATACGTTCAACAATGTCTGTTCTCTCTAGTCTAGTATACCTTCAGATTTCACCATATTCTGTAATAGTATTAATTTTCCACTTCTTTCCTAAGATCTGCCAATTAATATTTTATCATCTCTTTTCTGTTGTCTTGAAACTTCTTCCATGAATTTGTATCTCTGCTTTGTGCTCTTCAAAGAGGCAGCTGCATCATTTAAAAAATATGTGGGTTATGGCTTTCATCTGTTTTGTGGCTTTTTTTTTTAATAGTTTTATATCTGTTTCAGCTATCTGATAGTTTTTTTTTAAATCTTTATTGGAGTATAATTGCTTTACAATGGTGTGTTAGTTTCTGCTAGTTTCTTTTTAATGATGAGGTTTTTATTTCTCCATCTGCCATGTGTTTTTCCTTATATTTTCTTGTACTCTCTTGTATAAAATCTCTGCCAAATTTATTCTGATTATCTGCTTTAAAGAAAGTGAGGTGTTTTTTTTGTTTTGTTTTGTTTTTAAAGTTACTTTTTTTCTTTTTTTATATGAATGGCTGGATTTTATTTATTTATTTATTTTTGGCTGTGTTGGGTCTTCGTTTCTGTGCGAGGGCTTTCTCTAGTTGCGGCAAGCGGGGGGTCACTCTTCATCGTGTTGCGTGGGCCTCTCACTGTCGCGGCCTCTCTTGTTGCGGAGCATAGGCTCCAGACGCGCAGGCTCGGTAGTTGTGGCTCACGGGCCCAGTTGCTCCGCGGCATGTGGGATCCTCCCAGACCAGGGCTCGAACCCGTGTCCCCTGCATTGGCAGGCAGATTCTCAACCACTGCGCCACCAGGGAAGCCCAAGTGAGGTGTTTTTTAGACCAGCTAGTTGCCTAAAGTTCATAGTGGAGAGGGATCAGGACTATGCTCCTTATGACCCAGAGAGTCTTACGTGTGACTTGTTTAGCCTTTAACTTCTCCCCAGTCAATGGAGATAAGCAGTTGTGGTGTCTCTAGGTAAGATCTTTCACGTGTCTCTTAAATTTAAACTTTTGGGTTTTCACAGGAACAGTCTGATTCCTACAACTATGGCTTTCCTGTTCTATTTCTTTGTTTCCACTGCTTTTTGAGACCAAATCTAATCCAGGAAAGCTCCCACTTGTAGTTCAAGGACACCATTCCCACTGTGCGAAGTGTTTCGGTGGGATATGCCTCTCATCCAGAAGAGTCTCTTATAGGCTTTCTCTGTAATCTGCATACATGAGCAAACTCTCTCCACCTCCTTAACATGTGGCCTTAATTTCTGTTGCTGTTAGAAACCTTCTCACCTGTTTTGTAATTTGCACTTTCAGTTCTTTCTTAATTTCATTGAAGATGGGGTTTCTATTTTCATTCTTTTGTTCTTTTTGTTACTTTCAGGTGATACTAGGAGAAAAAGGAGGCAGTGCTGACTTTAGGCTGCCATGTTCAAATAGGATGATCCTGCCATCCCATTTCTTTTATTACTTACTGCCTCAGTTTCCTCACCTTCCACTTCTGTGTAGTCAGTTACTCTCCTGAAATTTCTCATTTGAAGATCATACTTTGTTCAAGCCAAATTCTTAACCTCTGCAACATTGGAGTACTGCTGGTCCCCCTCTTCAGTTTGAAACTCCCTTGTCCTTTGGCTCCATGGCATTGCACTAAGTGGATTCTTCTACTTCTCTGTCTAGTTTGTTTTTTTTTGGGGGGGGGGGTCCTATTTTTGTTATTGTTGATTTGTTTTGGAACTCTGTCCCTAATTTTGGGTTTCTCTTCATCTCTTTCAGAGTCTTTTATTAAATATGAAAGGTGTAAACAACAAAGCTTTTTTAAAAATTTTATTTTATTGAAGTATAGTTGATTTAGAATGTGTTAATTTCTACTGTACAGCAAAGTGATTCATTTATACATATATACATATATATATATATATACACACATATACATATACACACACATGCATATATATACATTCTTTTTCATATTCTTTTCCATTATGGTTTATCACAGGATATTGAATATAGTTCCCTGTGCTATACAGTAGGACCTTGTTGTTTATCCATTCTGTATATAATAGTTTGCATCTGCTAATTCCAAACTCCCAATCCATCCCTCTTCCAGGCTCCCTCCCCCTTAGCAACTGCCAAGTCTGTTCTCTATATCAGTGAGTCTGTTCCTATTTCATAGGTAAGTTCATTATAAATTCTGTATTAGAGCCCTTTTGATTTACAAAAATCTTCCACAACTCTGTGCCTAACCTGTTCATGTTCTTCATGGTATCTTTTGATGGAAGGAATTTCTGAATTTTAATGTGTTCAGATTACTCGAACATATCCTTCATGGCTAGTGATTTTTGTGTCTTGTTTAAGAATTCTTTCCCATCCCCAATGTTACAAAAATTTCTCTAGTAATATATTCCATTAAAGCTTTGTTGTTTACCATTAATAAAGGAAACTGAAGATGATTCAAAGAAATGGAAAGATATCCCATGCTCTTGGATTGGAAGGATTAACATTATTAAAATGGCCATACTACCCAAAACAATCTACAGATTTAATGCAATCCCTATCAAATTACCCATGGCATTTTTTACAGAACTAGAACAATTAAAAGACCCAGAATTGCCAAAGCAATCCTGAGGAAAAAGAACAAAGCAGGAGGCATAACACTCCCAGGCTTCAGACAATACTACAAAGCTACAGTAATCAAAATAGTGTGGTATTAGCACAAAAACAGACATACAGATCAATGGGACAGAATAGAGAGCCCAGAAGTAAACCCACACGCCTACGGTCAGTTAATCCTCAACAAAGGAAGCAAGAATATACAATCGGGAAAATACAGTCTCTTCAGCAAGCGGTGTTGGGAAAGTTGGACAGCCACATGCAAATCAGTGAAGCTAGAATACACCCTCACACCATATACAAAAATAAACTCAAAATGGCTTAAAGACTTAAATATAAGACATAACACCATAAAACTCCTAGAAGAGAACACAGGCAAAACATTCAACATCATTCAGTTTATTCTATTATTGAATGACATTTGGATTATTTCATGGTTTTGGCTATTGCAAAGATTGCTGCTGTGAACATTCATATATATAAATGTACACACACACACACACACACACACACACACACACATATCCTGGTGCAAATGTGCCTGCATTTATAAAGGTTATATCAGAAAGGAATTTCTAGAAATAGAATTTCTAGATCATAGGGTATTCATATTTTCAGCTTTAGTAGATACTGCTAAACTGTTTTCCAAAGAAAATGCATAAACTGTAGCTACATGTTTTAACTTGGATAAATGTCACAAACAATATTCAGCAAAAGAAGCAAGACCAAAAAAATTATATCCTGTATGATTCCATTTATATAAAATTCATTAACAGGCAAAAATTAAACTGTATTGTCTAGGATGGTTATACAGGTGGTAAATAAAGCAAGAAGACGGCAACCCAAAAGACAAGGTTGTTTGGACTCCGGGGGAAAGGCGAGGTTGTGATGGGGCAGTGATATACAGGTGTCTCCTGAGGTGCTGGCAGTGTTTTTTCTTGATTTGTGTTTTGTTACACTGGAGTTCATTTTATAATAATTTGTTAAAACTTACATTTATGTTTTATGCATCTTTTCCTATACATGTTACTTCACAATGAAAAGAGCTTTAAAAATGAAACCTGAGAATTGATTTGAATGAACGCATTTAAAATACCCTTAGTCAATTTTATTTTTCCTACTTTTAGTTTAAATTCAGTAGCGGGAGGATTAAAAGAGGCAAAATGACACTGGAAATAAAATGAATGGCTTCTTTTAACCTAAATTCATATCTGTCTTTTTATAATGTTTGTCACCATGGTGCTCAAATAAAGTAATAAAAATGCCATTTTAGCAAAAATATAAGTTTTTAAAGTAATTCTCTTTTTTTTTTTTCTGTGTTCCCTACTGTAGTTTAAAATTCTTTTTGGTTTGTCACATAATACTACTATGGAACAAAATCCAAAGTACTTTCCTTTGTTACATTTCCAGAATGGTGTCATCATCCTTAAGGACAGTAATGTGTCAGTATAACAAGAATATATACATTGGTTAGACTGTTTCTTATCATTAGCAGAAGAACTGCTTTGGAGATTTTCCCTGGATTCAGACATGTTTATGAGGAAAATAAAATGAAAATACTTAACAGCTTCGCATTTCTCTAAACTCTTAGAGTAATGTAATAGTAATGTCACAGGAAGAAATGAAAATATACGATTTAAGTAACATTACACTTCTGAAAATATTCTTATATCCATAATAAATCTGCATATATTATTATTGCTTTTTAACTCCAGAAATAGATCTAGGTTTATTCTGTTTGGCATTCTTAGTGACATCTCTTGGCATTCTTGTATCTCATACAGAATACCCCCAGAAGGGATAGCGGGGCCACTTATAAGTGAATGTGAATGTTGGGAACGTCAGTGACATTTGTGTCTCTTCACTGTCCCTTCCAGTCGTGCTTTTGACTGTGGCCTGGCTACTGAAGAAACGAGGTTAGAGCTGTGGTTTTTGTGTAGGGAACAGATTCCTTGATCAGCAACACAATCTCCTCAGTTCTTTTGTCCAAAATCGGACCCATTTCTAGTGCTACCAGTCTGGGTTTCTAAAGCCATTTAACATTAATTCAGATACGGCGGGTACCTAATTTAGGCAACAGCAGTGTGAATTTTATTCTGTCTAGTCCCTTTGATGTTGATGAAGGAATGAAACAGGAAAATATAGTTCCACCAGTGCTAATTAATTTTTTCTTCTGTGTGAATTTGGGTTAGAGACAAACGAGAGTAACTGTTTTAGGCTTATTGGAATTCTTCATCACTGTTTCTTATCTTTCTCTTTTAACTATATAATTCTGTTTTATTTTAATGCAGGTACAGCCTGACTGTTTGGACTGGAAATAACGATAGCTATTCCACTGAAGATTTACTTTTTATTAGAGGCCATTTTGACAAAAAAAGAGTTTTCTATGACATCTTGGAACCACAAAACCATGAATTTAAACAAGCCATTGGAATCAAAATTAATCTCTAAGATGAAAATTCTGCTAAATTATTTCATGTTTTGGTTTCATAATCCTTCTTTGCTTTGGTCTGAATTGATTACCATATAAATTATGATGATTGATTTATGTTCCAGTTCATCCAATCAAAAAACACTTATTGAGTGCTTACTCTGTTAGGCTTATGTCCTTATAATACTGTACTTACCTAAAATATTTGGAAAGAAGAGATTTCATTGGGCTAGTATAACAATAATTTAGGAAAATGAATCTTTAAAACTCTTTATAAAAAAATTTTGGTATACTGAAGATAATTGAACGAATCCACATGTCATACAGCTATTAAATCACATTTTGTTGGCACTAGCATTATAGAGATTTCATAAAAATATGCCATCCTCTTCCCTTTTTCCTGGAGAACTAGTTATTCAGAGACTACAAAAGAGTAAGAGGGCTTTAAAAATGTTTTTAACTTTCACAAGGATGAGCAGCTTTCTTATAACAAGATCAAGTTTATTTACCGAAAACAATACGGATTAAATTAGATGTATCTAGAACTTCCATATTTTTGGGAGTATGCCGACAGCCATATATGTTTTTTGTATTCTTTGTTTTGATCATAATATCTAGAGTGAGCAAAATACTATCGGAGAGCAGAATTTTAATCCTGGTAATATATCATTTGATTTTCAAGTTTCTCACCAACATCACCTTGGTTCAGGCCCTTGTTCTACTACTAGAATTTCAAAAACTAGTTCTTCATGACTTCATTCCTCATAGTCTACTCAAAGATACCCTGAATATTTCTGCTGGAAAAAAAAAAACTTTTAAAAAACACCTCTTTATGCCAAATCAGAAATCTCTAGGGGATTCTTAAATTCAACTTTATTGAATTTTACTCTTTCAAGACCCTTCCTAATATGGTCCCACTCTAAAAGTTAATTCAGTGTCCTCAACACAGTCCTTCATTTCAAAAACAACGACACCATCAGTAGTCTCCAGATCTTACTTTAACAGTTAATTTCAACTAATATTTTTCACTAATTGTGTCATACATAGTAGTTATGTCTCCTCAGCTAGATTATGAAGTCCTTTATGGTAAGAGAGCATTCTTAATTGTCTTTACAGTGCCTGGCATAGTCCTGAGCAAGGTATTCAGAAAAACATGTTGCTTCTTTGATTTATTGAAAAGTAATTTACCAATGAATGTCCTAAGATACGTAATTTATCTTTTATCAACCATTTTCTCCCAGTGAATAAAGTAGTGCGATGTAGAGAAAAAAGCTTGGGTTTTGAATTCAGATAGACTTCCCTTACAGCACCACCTGTGTCCCTTAATAGCCATAGATTTGGGGAAATACTTAACCTCACTGAGTCTTGATTTCTTCATCTATAAAATGGGGGAGGGGCGCAGAGGATGAGGCTTCTCTTGTAGGGTTGTTGTGAAGGTTAAGGGAGATTCATGCAATGGAAGCTTGTAGCTCAATGCTCATCACATAGCAAGTGCTCAACAGATAGTTCCCTTCTTTTAGACTTATCATGTGATCATATCCATTGTAGATAGATAGATAACAGTAAGACATATAACATGAACATTGTACACATATAAATACTTCAAGAAAATGATCATATTTCCACTTTAAATTTTAGCTACAACTGAATATGGTGCTATTTGTCAAGTAAAACCTAAAACTTCACTTTCTATGGTTGTTTGCCAACAGCAAAAGATGCAATTTCATAATTATAAAACGTTAATAATTGCAACAAATAACTCTTAAAATTATAGTAAAAAGTAATGTTTACATTATAAATGTTCTAAAATGACCATGCTTTGCTTTTACAAAGAGAGCTGAATTTATAAATGCATTGCATTTTAATTAAGTTTGAAATCAAATTCATTTGACCAGAAGATTAACTTTACTACTTTATTCTTAATAATATTTTTTAAAGTATTAGTCTTAAGGCAAAATGCCTTTATATTGAGAAATTTATCAACTAAGTGTCATTTAGATTAAGATTTAAAGCTATATTTTAAAGTGTTCTCAGGAATAAAAATTAAGAGAATTATAAAATGTACTCTGTTGAAAAGTAAATTTTTAAAAAAATATTTATTTATTTACTTATTTATTTGGCTGCGTCGGGTCTTAGTTACAGAACGCGGGATCTTCATTGCAGCATGCAGGATCTTTCGTTATGGTGCGTGGGCTCTTTGTTGCAGCACGCAGGCTTCTTTAGTTGTGGCATGCGGGCTCCAGAGCACGCAGGCTCAGTAGTTGTGGCACACAGCCTCTCTAGTTGTGGCAGGCGGGCTCAGTAGTTGCAGTGCATGGGCTTAGTTGCCCCGTGGCATGTGGGATCTTAGTTCCCTGACCAGGAATCGAACCCATGTCCCATTCATTGGAAGGTGGATTCTTAACCACTGGACCACCAGGGAAGTCCCAAAAAGTAAAATTTTAATGGATTTTGGTCCCTATGGAAAAAGGAAGACATTGATTCCTACTTCACACCATATACAAAAAATAATTAGAGTTGACTCTTAGGCCTAAAAGTGAAAGCTAAAACTATAAAGCATTTAGAAGAGAATAAAGGAGAATGTTTTCATGACTTCGGAGTAGGCAATTATTTCTTTCCTTTTTTAAATTTCAGCTTTATTGAGATATAATTGACATATAAAATTGTAAGATATTATTATGAAATACTTGGGAAGAAGTTCACAGACACAAAAGTAAGTAAATGGTTTAGTACCACCTATTTTTTTCTCTCCAGCTTCTTAGGTCTAATGTATTGCTGTTAAGATCCCATAGCATCCAAGTGCTGTTTCCCAAGCCTGGCAGGGCAATCCTAGTCCTAGAAGATAGTTTTGTACAAGATCCAATTTTTCAAAAAATCAGAGCTTTTAAAGATGCAGTAGCTTATGGCCCTGTAAGAGTGATGTGATTGCTAATCAACCAGATACATACTCATTTATCCAGTTGAAAACTGTTGCAAGTTATTCAGAACAGGTTGTTTATTTGCTTGTTTGTTGGAGCTAGGGTCTTGGATTTTTCCTTGTAATTAAAAAAAACTAAATACCTAGTGAATATATAGAAAAACGCTATATTCCTCATCTTGAAATTTAAGATGGGAGCCTACCTAATATGAGCTTACTATCTTCTTACAATCATAAATTCATGAATCCATGCAAGGAAAATAGTTGTGTGTTAAAAAGAGAGATGAGAATAGTAGCACTGAAGTACTTTTTAATCTAGAAAATGGGAGTATAATGAATTAGTGAAACCAAGAAGAGCTGATAACCAGGTCTTGGAAGAAGTGGGGCGGGATCCAGGAGCTCTTGGCACCCCAGCAGCTGGAACTCAGGGTCTTTGTTCCAGTGTCCCCCATGAGTGTCACTCTTACCCTTCACTGTGATTGCTTCTCTCTCTTCTTCGTACCTTTGGACTGCCATCCTTTGGTCCAGGGACCTTAATTTGTCCAGTCACTTGTGTCTTTCATGAGGGAGACATGTAACAGGACTTCAGGGCTCAATAGGAACTCTGGGGGGGAGGGAAGGGGACATCTAATTAATGTATGATAAGCTAAGGTTGTGCAAATAATTCAGAAATGATTCCTACCTCAAGGATCTTACCATCTAGTAGGGGGAGAGAGACTTGTTAACAGTAAGTTGGAGATTTGCTGTAACTCCTATGATGGAACTATATACCAGGTTGTGGTGAGAGACAGCAGTATTTTCTAATTGGGAGAGAATACTTAAGTTGTGTTAAGTAAGATTCACCAGGTAGACAGAGCGAAGGGCCTTTCAGACAGAGGCACGTGAGCAAAGGAACTCTTAAGTGGAAAAGAGCCTGATCTGACTTGTTCAAAAAAGTTTGTGGAGGCACTGTATTTCGAAGCTGAACATTTAGGCAGGGACCAGATTCACTTTCCAAGCTAAGGAGTTTGTTCCTTTTCTCTCAGGCTGTGGGAATCATCATACCATTTTAAGCAGGGAAGCGTTACCAGTTTTGAGTGTTGCAAAGGTGATTCCAGTGGCATGAGAAGGAGCCTTAGAATTCTTGAAGAGAAAGGAGATGATGCCCTGAATTAACGTGGTAACAAAAGGGGATGGGAAGGCTCAAGAAACAGAGGAAAGGTTAAGAAGGAAGAACTTGTAAGAGTTTGTAAACTAGTTGAATGGGAAGTATGGGGGAGAAGGAAGAGTCTAATATACATATTTTGGGCTTGGGTACCAGAGCGTCAGGTGGTGCTACTGACCCAAACAGGATAGAACAGAGGCCAGGTGTAGTGATATTTCTCAGTGATTTGTTGACATTGCTACTTTATACCAATTTGGAAAGAAAAATGAAAACCCCATCTTCCTGCCTCTGAACTCACCTCCCACTCTGACTTCAGAAAGGATGCTCTTTAATTCTATCGGTTTCTTAAAGAACTACAGCCCCCTGCCCCCGTAATTGCTACTTTACTACATATTTTTAATTATGTCATAATTTTAAACAATGAAAGCTACCCCCCCCCCCAGCCTCAGTCTAACCATCAGAGTAGACAGAAAACAGGCAGGCCTTGAAAAGGGCTCACCCAGCCTCCTGTCCTCTAGGGAGGCTCTTTTGTTTCTATGCTTCTGCTTGTGAAAGGGACCAGTCTCACTAAATCTGGCAGCTGAGTTGTTCCAGATTTGGTTGTTGCTACAGAATTTTCATAAAGGCTGGTCATTGTCCCTTTCTTCTTTATCCCTTTCTTGGGGTCACATCATGTAGTAAGAATTCAGAAAATTCAATTGAAATATTTGCTGTGAGAGTCTGTTGCCACTTGTGAATTCAAGAGCTAATCAAAAAATTCTGAATTAAAGTTGAAGGGCGTGACCTCTTCACAGAGCCTGTTGAGCTCTGCCCGTAAGTCAAGGTTCCTGTAAAGAGTCTTTCAAGACTTCCCCAGGGCTTTCTCCTGATGTACATCCTCTGCTAGATTACAATTATTTTATGCATTTGTATTTTGCCCTCAACTGTGCTGTTCTGGGGGGAAGAAATTACTCATTTTTATGATACCTGGTCAGAATAGGCCTTTATCAAATGATGGATGGATGGATGACACAAAACCTCAATAATTCTCTTAGGCCAACTGTTCTTATACTGTGGCCCACAAACCCCTCAGTTCCCCTGAGATGCTTTTAGAAGATGGATGAGGTCAAAGCAACTTGTGAAATTGCCTGTTTCACTGTGTTGACATTTGCAGTGATGGTGGAAAAAAGAATGTCAGGTTAAATTGTGGATGCCTTAGTATGAATCAAATTCATGGCATCAGCTATCAATCATATTCTTCACTGCCCCACACACTAGAAACAAAAAAGACATAGGAATATCATCAATGATTCAGCAAAAATTATTAATTTTAGTAAATCTTGACCCGGAGTACACATCTTTTTAATATATCATGTGACAGAATGTGAGTTAAGCATAGTACAATTCTGCTGTATACTGAAGTTCAGTGGTTGTATTAAAGAAAACCCCTTGTTGCAAACTGAACTAGCCATTTTTTTCATGAAAAAAATATTTATACTTGAAAGAACAACTGACAGACCAGTTACTTAGTCTTGGGTATTTGGCAGATATTTTCTCAAAAATGAACAGAGCAAGCTTGTCGCTTGAAGGAAAAGAACTGACAGTATCTGCTGCCAATGATGAAACCTGAATTTTTACATGAAAAATTAGAATTTGACTAAACTTGAACCCATCATTGTGAGCTTGACAATTCCCAATACTTAAAAGACTTTGATATCAGTGGTGATATTAATAAATACTACTTTTTTATGGTATATAGTGAAATGTGTCAACACTTGGAAGGTCTGCATAACTCAAGGAATCAATATTTTCCAAATGACTCATGCACAATATTATAAGGTCTTGCTTGGGTAAGGAATCCATTCAAAGTGCGAGACAGAGCAGTGAAATTTAGTGTAACAGAAAATGGAAGTTCCTTGGTGTGGTTTCAGATTCTACATTATAACTAGCCTTCTAAGAAACTACCACTTACCAAGCTTGAGTATAGTATCAAGGAAAACTATCTACAATTATCTGAAAAGCCTATTATTTCTTCCTTTTTCAACTGCATATCTGTGTGAAGCCATATTTTCTTCATATGCTTCAACTAAACATTACAACAGATTGAAGCAGAAACACAGAAGAGAATCCAGCTGTTTTCTATTAAGCCAAACATTAAAGAGATTTGCAAAAACATAAAACACTGCCACTCTTCTCACTAAATATATTTTGGAAAATGTAGTTATTTTTCGTAAAATACTTATGCTAACATGTAATGGGTTTGTCACTTTAAAACAATATTTTAAAAATTCTCAGTTTTAAATTTTAATGTAGTAAACATACACATAACCTAGATTTTTTTAAAAAGCAAAAAACAACAACAAAAAGCCTTTGAGGTCCTGATTTTTAAGACTGTTAAGGACTTTTTTTTTTTTTTTTTTTTTGGCCGTGCTGGGTCTTAGTTGCGGGACGCGGGATCTTTGTTGCAGGGATCTTCATTGCAGCATGCGGGATCTTTAGTTGCGGCATGCAGGATCTTTAGTTCCCTTACCAGAGATCGAACTCGAGCCCCCGGCATTGGGAGTGCGGAGTCTTAACCACTGTACCACCAGAGAAGTCCCAAAGACTGTAAGGAGTTCTAAGACCAAAAAGTGTGAATGTCTCAAAATGTTATAGGTGTTCAGCATATATGGATTAAAGGTTAATGCCATTTCTGCTTTAATCATTCTAGCATTGTTTAAGCTATAAAATGTGTGTAGTACATTTAAATATATTCTGCATCTCTATGTATTCAGTTCTTGAAAAAGTTTTATTAGTCTCTTTTTTTTTTACATTTTTTCATCTTGGATGCACTGCACGGCTTGTGGGATCTTAGTTCCCTGACCAGGGATCAAACCCAGGCCCTCAGCAGTGAAAGCTCAGAGTCCTAACCACCGGACTGCCAGGGAATTTCCTATTAGTCTTTAAATTGAAAAAATATATATGCAGGTGGTTTTTAAAAATTCAAACAGTGCAAAAGTATATTTAAGTTGTTTTTGAGTTAAAAGGGATGTATTAAATAAATGACCTATTTGGAACTTAGTAGGGGAAAGAGAATAATTATAACCATTGTCTCACCAATTTATCAAAGTTTTCTAGTTTTTCAAAATTCCTTATCCTCATATTTATGATGATAAGAAGCAACAAAAATTTGGAATGCATACTATATGCCAGGCATTGTTCTAAAGAGCCTATGTGACATGCTATGGTCACTGATGAAGATACTGTCTCCTGATACTCTCTTCAAAGCTGAATCCTTAGGTGCCAAAGCTGCCCTATGAGTTGGAACTTTCTTTGTGTGAGCCATGCAGTCCTTGTTCTGATAATGATTATCTTATTTCTGGACGATATTTTCCATTTTGATCCAATTGATACTGCTTTAGGTACTGTCTTGGTCAGAAACATTTTGGATGCAATAATAGAATCCTACTCAAATTAACTCCAATAACTGAGGCTAGGGAGGAAGTTACCATAAGGAGACATATCCAGAAAATTAAGGGAAAAGCTGAACATCTAGGCTGCAGGAAGGCTAAGAACTAAGACCACTGTCCTAGGCAAGAACTCAGACAGGGTCGTCAGCAGTGGGAGGTCATGGCTCCAGTGCTCCACAGAACAAATTCAGATTACTGAGAGAAAGCCCCATTGGTTCATCCCAGTTTGTTCCTTTCAGTCACTTGTCCATCCTTGGTCCACTTTGCTGTTGGGGAGGAAGGGAACCAGTGGGGTCATATGACACCTTAGGCTGTCCCTTCCAACAGCTGTGGGCAGAAATGTCAAGCATGTACCTAGTGGTGTACCTCCATCTCTTCATTCTTGAGAATTCTGAGGCATTGATGCTTCTGCCTGTGTGGGATTGTGATAACCTATATTTACCACTGGCTATGATAATACAAGGGAGTCCCCAGTGAATTGCTCAAATTCCACCCATACTCCTTCCAGCTCCTATTTGTAGTACTGAGAATTATTCCAATGAACATCATGACCCCTTTTTCTCTTATGAAGGAGCCTGGGATGACTAGATGGTTATCACAGTTTCCATTTCAGAGGACTGTGATAGAATCCCTTGGTGGAACTGTTCTTCCCTTGGATGTCAGATTCTTCATATTTATAGGACCCAAAGCTGCAGGGATAATATAGCAATTTTTTTTTTTTGGAAATGGAGAAGATCCTTTTTGAAATGTGTTGCCTGACAATCAAAATTTAAATTTGCGCCACTAAAACTAACACTTAATAAATGTGAAAATAAAGCTAAGAAGTCATGTGGATGATTGAAATTCAAAAATGTAATTTCCAATGTGATACACCATATTAACAAACTGAAGGATAAAAACCATATGATAATCTCAATATATGCAGAAAAAGCTTTTGACAAAATTCAACACCCGTTTATGATAAAAACCCTCCAGAAAGTAGGCATCGAGGGAACCTCAACATAATAAAGGCCATAGATGACAAACCCACAGCCAACATCGTTCTCAATGGTGAAAAACTGAAACCATTTCCTCTAAGATCAGGAACAAGACAAGGCTGCCCACTCTCACCACTATTATTCAACATAGTTTTGGAATTTTTAGCCACAGAAATCAGAGAAGAAAAAGAAATAAAAGGAATCCAAATCAGAAAAGGAGAAGTAAAACTATCACTGTTTGCAGATGATGTGATACTATACATAGAGAATCCTAAAGATGCTGCCAGAAAACTACTAGAGCTAATCAATGAATCTGGTAAAGTAGCAGGATACAAAATTAATGCACAGAAATCTCTTGCATTCTTATACACTAATGATGAAAAATCTGAAAGAGAAATTAAGGAAACACTCCCATTTACCATTGCAACAAAAAGAATAAAATACCTAGGAATAAACCTACCTAGGGAGACAAAAGACCTGTATGCAGAAAACTATAAGACACTGAAGAAAGAAATTAAAGATGATACCAACAGATGGAGAGATATACCATGTTCTTGGATTGGAAGAATCAATATTGTGAAAATGACTATACTACTCAAAACAATCTACAGATTTGGTGCAATCCCTATCAAACTACCAATGGCATTTTTCACAGAACTAGAACAAAAAATTTCACCATTTGTATGGCAACTCAAAAGACCCCAAAGAGCCAAAGCAATCTTGAGAAAGAAAAACGGAGCTGGACGAACCAGGCTCCTGGACTTCAGACTATATTACAAAGCTACAGTAATCAAGACAGTATGGTACTGGCACAAAAACAGAAACATAGATCAATGGAACAAGATAGAAAGCCCAGAGATAAACCCATGTACGTATGGTCAACTAATCTGTGACAAAGGAGGCAAAGATATACAATGGAGAAAAGACAGTCTCTTCAATAAGTGGTGCTGGGAAAACTGGACAGCTACATGTAAAAGAATGAAATTAGAACACTCCCTAACACCATACACAAAAATAAACTCAAACTGGATTAAAGACCTAAATGTAAGGCCAGACACTATAAAACTCTTAGAGGAAAACATAGGCAGAACACTCTATGACATAAATCAGAGCAAGATCCTTTTTGACCCACCTCCTAGAGAAATGGAAATAAAACCAAAAATAAACAAGTGGGACCTAATGAAACTTAAAAGCTTTTGCACAGCAAAGGAAACCATAAACAAGAAAAAAACACAACCCTCAGAATGGGAGAAAATATTTGCAAATGAAGCAACTGACAAAGGATTAATCTCCGAAATATACAAGTATCTCATGCAGCTCAATATCAAAAAACAACCCAATCCAAAAATGGGCAGAAGACCTGAATAGACGTTTCTCCAAAGAAGATATACAGATTGCCAACAAACACATGAAAGGATGCTCAACATCACTAATCATTAGAGAAATGCAAATCAAAACTACAATGAGGTATCATCTCACACCGGTCAGAATGGCCATCATCAAAAGATCTAGAAACAATAAATGCTGGAGAGGGTGTGGAGATAAGGGAACCCTCTTGCACTGTTGGTGGGAATGTAAATTGATACAGCCACTATGGAGACCAGTATGGAGGTTCCTTAAAAATCTAAAAATAGAACTACCATATGACCTAGCAATCCCACTGCTGGGCATATACCTTGAGAAAACCATAATTGAAAAAGAGACATGTACCACAATGTTCACTGCAGCACTATTTACAATAGCCAGGACATGGAAGCAACCTAAGTGTCCACTGACAGATGAATGGATAAAGAAGATGTGGCACATATATACAATGGAATATTACTCAGCCATAAAAAGAAATGAAATTGAACTATTTGTAGTGAGGTGGATGGACCTAGAGTCTGTCATATGGAGTGAAGTAAGTCAGAAAGAGAAAAACAAATACTGTATGCTAACACACATATATCGAATCTAAAGAAAACAAATGGTTCTGATGAACCTAGGGACAGGACAGGAATAAAGATGCAGATGTAGAAAATGGACTTGAGGACACAGGGAGGGAGAAGGGTAAGCTGGGACAAAGTGAGAGAGTAGCATTGACATATGTACACTACCAAATGTAAAATAGATAGCTAGTGGGAAGCAGCTGCATAGCACAGGGAGATCAGCTCGGTGCTTTGTGACTGCCTAGAGGGGTGGGATAGGGAGGGTGGGAGGGAGGTGCAAGAGGGAGGGGATATGGGGATATATGTATATGTATAGCTGATTCACTTTGTTATACAGCAGAAACTAACACAACATTGTAAAGCAATTATACTCCAATAAAGATGTTTAAAAAAAATGTAATTTCAATCATTAGTTTTCAACTTGTCCCAATGAATCTAGAATTGTTAATAAGTAAAGCTTGTCTCAAACAACCTTCAAAATTGAGAAGAGGGCCTCCCTGGTGGCACAGTGGTTGAGAATCTGCCTGCCAATGCAGGGGACACAGGTTCGAGCCCTGGTCTGGGAAGATCCCACATGCCGCGGAGCAACTAGGCCCGTGAGCCACAATTACTGAGCCTGCGCGTCTGGAGCCTGTGCTCCGCAACAAGAGAGAGGCCGAGATAATGAGAGGCCCGCGCACCGCGATGAAGAGTGGCCCCCGCTTGCCGCAGCTGGAGAAAGCCCTCGCACGGAAACGAAGATCCAACACAGCCATAAATAAATAAATAAATAAATAAATAAATAATTTAAAAAAAATTGAGAAGACTTTAAAGCCTATTCAATAAAGAGAATCTCTTTTGTTAAATCTCTGATCAACATCTATCCTCAGCCTATTTCCAAAAGTGGTTCTTATCTTCCTAGGATAGACTTTTCCATAGATGGACAGCTCTAGTAGGTAAAAGAGTTGAAATATTTCTGTAACTTCAAATTTCTAGTTCTAGTTTTTCTTAATCTGGAGGATTCAGACTAAGTCAGTCATCAGTCCTTTCAGTACTTAAGGTCAGCTGTCTAATCTCAATTGAGTCCCACAGGATGACTTTACAACCAGGCTCAAACAACCACAGTCCCTAAAATGTTCCTAGGATTGACACAAGACTAAAAATTCTTCCAAATATGGCCAACAAAGTTTTAATCCTATTAAATATTCTTTTCATGTTGGGATGAGAATAGCAACAAATGTTATTCTTTCTTAGTTTTCTATTTACTCAAAGTAACATACGTGGCACAATTTCTCTTCAGATTATGTTGAAATATTTATCATTAGTATTTGAGATAAGCAAAAATCACTGATACTCCAAATGGCATTTAAATCTTTATTGATACCATTTTGTTTATGAACTAATCTAGCTACATATTCTTCCAAACTGTACCCTTACAACGTAAAGCCAAGAACTTTTCTCAATATTAAAACTTGCGAAAAGGGTTTAGGTTACCTATAAACATCAGGTACAATTCTAAGTTCTGAATCAAAAAATACTTCTAGTGCAATTAATATTAAGGTTTTTCAAAACATTAAATGGAAAACTTAGTTACTTTTTTCAAATAAAAGCCACAAGAAATTAAATAATTACTATGTACATAACAATTTGCTTATATCAAATTGTAAAGAAAAGCATCATGCCAGTTGCTAGGATCTCAAATTAATGCACTCAGGTTTTGTACAGTTTGATTTATTCTTTGTGGTAAAACTGCTAGATTGAAATAAAGTCTCTCTATAAACACTATGCTTTGAAATCATATAGATAATAGAGTCATTTTATAATATTTTATGGTTCTAGCATGGTATTCATTTACTTTGTTAGAAGTTATTCACAGGTCCTAAATACTAGATGATTGGAATGTCACACAAGGAAATTATCCTTGTTATTCTAATTATATAAATGTCTAATAATTATATATCGAAAAAAAGATATTGTTTAATATTGACCGAATATTTAATACATTTTGTACTTAAATTTCTACTGGCTTTCTTAATTTTAGCTAACCTAAGGTAATCTAATCAGTTTTTCTTTTTTACAACCAAAGCAAGCATTTAGTTTCTATTTGTGATAAATCCCAAACTTTTTTTTTTTTTGTCTTTAAAAAGACAAGAACACTTTGATAATAAGAAAACGAGAAATGCTTTTTAAATTTTGTATTATCTTGTTATTGGGAACATATGAATAAGCTTCAAAAAACAATAACAGGAACTAAAAGATATGGAGAAGGAAGAATTCCATAAAATAACATTAAAAAACAAAGCAAAGCAAAAAACAGCACACAAACACTTGGCACAGATTATTACTAGCTTATAAAACTCGGATCTGCCATTTTTGACACTTATTAAGCTGACAACACATATTAGCTGCCTCATCTACTATAATGGTTGACCTTTTAAAATGTTAATTAGATTGTCACCTACCTGCAGTCAACATTTTTCAAGAATTAGTTCATTCTTTCTTTGTAGCGTAGGCTTATTGATCATAGAACACTATAGCTGTTTATGTTTTCTTTTATGCTGTTGGCATCATGGAAAATTACAATCATGAAATGCTTTTTAAAAATTGATTTGAACACAATGTTTCCTAATAAAATATTTGGCAAATCTGAAATTTTTAAAATTATCTCCAACATATGTGACCTTCTTTCTTTGCTTATTTTTGTTTAAATTAAAAACTTGAACCACATGAAGGTTGTTAAGTATTGAAGGTTTTGAAAAAAATAGTTTTAATTTTGTTTGAGAGAATTCCCTTAGCAAAAGCTATCTATTATTTGTATATCCACAGTGCCTAATATGATGATACACAGTACATTTTGATACCCCTATTATGGACTAACCACTTAAAAGATTTAAAAGGATGAATGTTTGAATTTTCTTCTCTAGTTCCATGTTTCTCTGGTATAGACATGTGAACAAAATGTATTTGCTAGCTGTCTCTTAAAAATGAACTAATTGCTTAATTTGTTCTGTTTGCAATGATTGTCTCCTTAACAACATTTTTTTACTTTTGAATTCTTTGGGGAAAATAGGAACTGTTGGCATAAGCATTTTTTGACCACAAGAAAGAAGGCTGGAAATCTTGTTGGTGACATTGATATCTGAGACGGGAGGGTGAGGATTCACATTTAAGGGTGGCAGAAATCCTGGTCTGGTTTGTGTAATGCTGTGATCTAAAGGGAAAGCTCCTGAACCACGCCTTTCTAAAAGGGCATGATTTCTCCTGCTCGGGGGACCTGGTGGGATATTCTCCAACAATTCTTTGGATCCTGACAACAAAGAAGAAGATGGTGAGAGGATCTTTTTCTTTCCTATAAGTGTTTTGCCATCATCTAAAGTTGCAGGGATAAGACCAGCTGAGAGCTGGGAATCAGAGCTATAGTGATTTGCTCCCGAGTTTCTTTTTTGAACTATACTTCTTAAGGTGGAAGTAAATATTGTCTGGTTAGAGTCTGGGTCCCGGTCAACTGGGATGTCAATGCATTGCTGATTTCCTTCTGAAAAAAATGATTGATAATTTATTTCCTCATATGACATCTTTCTTGAGCTGGCCTGATCAAAGGCTCTTAACAAATGTGCAGTGTCTTTTATATCAATACTTTGGTGCCTAGTGATGAATCGCTTGGAAAGTGCCAGCCCATTGGTTTTGTAGGATAATTCTTCCTCTGGAGTAATATCCTGGAGCTCCTCTTGTAATGAGGCCACTCTGTTCTGGTGCATTAATGAGGGGGGACTCTTGATCCAGTGTGGAGCCTGAGGTAGTTTGGGCCCGTTAGGGGCCACACGAGGCTTCCTCAAAGGGGAGCTTGGGTCCCCCATATCATCACTGCTTCCTGCGGGTTCCAGATCTTTAAAGGCAAAAAGTGTCATTTCAGTTTCAGAAGAATGTGATAGTGGCAATGAGGCTGTTTTTAAGTCTATTTCTGAAGGAGTGGCACAGGTGGCTGGGGAATAACGCTCATCCATATCCAAAGGAGGCATATTTAAGTACTGTTTGGTAGTGTGCCTGCCAGAGGGCGATTTTGCTGTCGTTATGATAATGACCTCTTTCCCTTTTGCCTTGCAAGCACTAAGTAGGATTTTCAGGGTCTCTCTGTCTTCTGAATTTATAGCATAAACAAGGGCCGAGTAACTAGAGTGGTCTTGCAAGCTGAGGTCAGCCCCACTCTCTAGGAGCAAAGAAACAACTTCAGGACCAGCTTTTTCTAAGCAAGCATGCATCAAAGCAGTTTTCCCAGATTTGTCCTGTATGTTGGGATCAGCATTGTTTTCTAATAGGTATTTAACCATTTTGGCTTTACTGACACTCTGGTGATCAACATGTTTGGTCTTACAAGCAATCATTAAAGGTGTTTCCCCTCGGTCATTGCTCTCATTAATGTAGGCGCCACCTTCCAGCAAGAGTCTTGTAAGGCGAAGCCGGCTCTGATGGACCGCTTTGATCAGGGAATTTCCATCACTGGAAATTTCTATACCTTCATCCATCTTCAAAAGTCAGAATCAATACCTGGTTAGCAAAGAAGATGAAGAACAAAAGATTAGCCAGAATCAATGTCCCAATTTATATTCATGTTGTTATTCACAATTAATTTCTGAAATATGTATAGATAAAGAAGACATAAATAAGATTATGTTATTAATAAATATAGAGCAAAATTTGAAAAATTTAGAATAGTAACAACCTTTAGGGAAGTTCAAACTAAAATTTACTTTCCCAAAATCTTCACTGAATATTTATGACATAACACTAGCCTAGTACTTCTCTAAATCCCACATCAATTAAACAATAATCCACTTAGTTTCCACCTGTGAAAAATATTTTTAAAATAATATTAAAATGCAAATTTAAGCAAAAAAGCCAAAATTCTGTGTAACTGCAACTGAATCAACTAAAATAGAACATGTTTATGATAGCTTAATACAAAAAACTTCTTAGTATTAATTACTTAAACATGCTTTTCAGTTAAATAATGCAATTAAGATCTAAATTTTCAATTTGAGGGGCATTTCGGTGTTTCTTTTTTTTCCACTTTTAGAATCAAACTCAGCTCTTCCTCATATTTACACTAACTTGAGTGATTTCTTTCAATTCTAGAATTGCATGCAGTTCTCTCAATTTCATTCCCATGGGTTTAACACTTCCCTTAGCAAACGTCATCCCAGGGACAGTTTGGACTTTGGCTTATTTTGAATTTATTTATTTATTTATTTATTTATTTTTGGCTGTGTTGGGTCTTCGTTTCTGTGCGAGGGCTTTCTCTAGTTGTGGCAAGCGGGGGCCACTCTTCATCGCGGTGCGCGGGCCTCTCACTGTCGCGGCCTCTCTTGTTGCGGAGCACAGGCTCCAGACGCACAGGCTCAGTAGTTGTGGCTCACGGGCCCAGTTGCTCCACGGCATGTGGGATCTTCCCAGACCAGGGCTCGAACCCGTGTCCCCTGCATTGGCAGGCAGATTCTCAACCACTGCACCACCAGGGAAGCCCCGATGTTTCTTTTAAAGGATGAAAAATATTTGGACTACAAGATGTTAAAATAACTGACATAATGCCTGGAATTCACACTGAGATAGGAATGGTGAGCATGCGTTCATGCATTTTTCTTGATTCCATTACTTAAATTATACACTGACTAGGTTATGGGGTTAGCAACATACTATTGAGTTAAATTTTGACAGTTGCTCCAAAAAAGTTTTCTAGGCTAGAAACAAGTGAAGACATATAGACTTTAAAAACACTTTATTATCATTAAAACTGAAAATTATTTATGTTTAATTTATTTAAATAATTTAGATTCAGGAATTCCCTGGCGGTCCAGTGGTTAGGGCTCTGTGCTCTCACTGCTGAGGGCCTGGGTTCAATCCCTGGTTGGGGAACTAATATCCCACAAGTCATGCAGCATGGCCAATAAATAAATAAATAAATACATAAATACAAATTTAGATTTAAACTTATTCAACAGATAATTTCATTAGGTGATAAGAGTTATGTCTTTATCGAGAGCCAAGGAAATGTTAGTCTTGTAACAGTCCTTAGAGCTGGGGAGAAAAATCAAATAAAAGTTTGTATAATATTTAAATCTATTTCATTGAATTGTGTAGCTTTGAGAAATCAAGAAGTATTATTTATTCTACTCATTTACTTTTAAAATAAAGAATATGGGACATGAATTTCTATTGTATAGTAGAATAGATACGGGGTCCCCAATCCCCGGGCCACGGACCAGTACCAGTCTGTGCTGTGGCTTGTTAGGAACCAGGTCACACAGCAGGAGGTGCGTGGCAGGCAAGCAAGCGAAGCTTCATCTGTATTTACAGCTGCTCCCCATCGCTCACATTACCGCCTGAGCTCCACCTCCTGTCAGATGAGCAGCGGCTTTAGATTCTCATAGGAGTGTGAACCCTACTCTGAACTGTGCATGCAAGTGATCTAGGTTGCACTCCTTATGAGAATCTAATGCCTAATGATCTGAGGTGGAGCTGAGGCGGTGATGCTAGCGCTGGGGAGCTGCTGCAAATACAGATTATCATTAGCAGAGAGGTCTGACTGCACAGAGACCATAATAAATCAATTGCTTGCAGACTCATATCAAAACCCTATCAGTGAGTGGCAAGTGACAATTAAGCTGCATCTGGTGGCAGGCTTTATAGTGGCAAGTGAGTTGATGTACTTCAATTGTACAGCTGCATCTGGTGGCAGGTTTTAAGTCAGAATCTGATACTTATTTTAGTCCGCATGTGGCCTGCCCATTGTTTTATTTACCACTTCCGTCCACGCCTCTTTCCCCGCACTGCGCACTTGGCTCAGTCACAGTTTTGGTAAGCCCACAAGCTAACCGTAGCCAAAATGAGTAAAAAACAAACGTTGCTGGAGAGCTTCTTTGAAAAGGGGAAAAGACACAATGATGAGACAGCAGAAGACTCTTAATTAAGATTGCCAACAAAAAGAAAGCTGCATTTAAAAGAAAATACCAAGAGTCCTACTTAAATTACAGGTTCACTGCAACAGGTGATTCACATTCTTCAAGCCCGCTCTGTATAATATGTGGCTGGCTATCCAAGGAAGCCATGAAACCTTCAAAACTGCTTTGCCACATGGAGACCAAGCACCCTGCATTAAAAGACAAGCCTTTGGACGTTTTCAAAAGAAAAAAACGTGAACACGAAAAACAGAAGCAATTATTGAAGGCCACCACTTCATCAAATTTGTCTGCACTGAAAGCATCATTCTTAGTGGCTAACTGCATTGCTAAAGCTAAGAAGCCCTTTACTATTGGTGAAGAGTTGATCCTGCCTGCTGCTAAGGACATTTGTCATGAACTTTTAGGATAGGCTGCAGTTCAAAAGGTGGCACGTGTTCCTCTTTCGGCTAGCACCATAACTAGATGAATTGATGAAATAGCAGAGGATACTAAGGCACAATTGTTAGGATTAATGAGTCACCGTAGTACGCAATCCAGGTTGACAAGTATACTGATGTTGACAACAAGGCAACAATGCTTGTTTTTGTGTGATATATTTTTCAGGAGGATGTGCATGATATGTTATGTGCACTTTTTTTGCCAACCAACACCACAGCTGCAGAACTATTCAACTCTTTGAATGATTGCATATCAGGAAAACTGAATTGGTCATTTTGTGTTGGTATATGCATGGACAGAGCGGCTGCCATGACTGGACGGCTTTCTGGTTTCACTACTTGGGTCAAAGAGGTCGCTTCTGAATGTGAGTCTATGCACTGTGTCATCCCTAGAGAAATGCTGGCTAGCCGAAAAATGTCACCTGAACTTAACAACATTTCACAGGATGTGCTTAAAATTATCAACCACATTAAAGTACATGCCCTTAACTCGTGTCTGTTCGCACAGCTCTGTGAGGAGATGGACGCAGAGTACACACATCTTTTCGTATACACAGAAGTGAGATGGCTTTCTAAAGGTAGATCACTGGCCAGAGTTTTTGAGTTATGAGAGCCACTCCAGAGATTTCTTTTAGAAAAACAGTTACCACTGGCAGCACATTTCAGTGACACAGAATGGGTCGCAAAACTTGCTTACTTGGGCTTCCCTAGTGGCGCAGTGGTTGGGAATCCGCCTTCCAGTGCAGCGGACACGGGTTCGAGCCCCAGTCTGGGAAGATCCCACATGCTGCAGAGCAACCAAGCCCGTGAGCCACAACTACTGAGCCCACGTGCCACAACTACTGAAGCCCGTGTGCATCGAGCCCATGCTCCAAAACAGAAGCCACCGTGATGAGAAGCCCGCGCACCGCAACGAAGAGTAGCCCCCACTCGCCACGACTAGAGAAAGCCTGCGCGCAGCAACGAACACCCAACACAGCCAAAAAATACATAAATTAAATAAATAAATTTATTTTTTAAAAAAACAACAAAAAAAAAACTTGCTTACTTGTGTGATGTATACAACCCGCTCAACGAACTCAATCTGTCACTTCAGGGGAGAATGACAACTGTGTTCAAGTCGGCAGGTAAAGTGGCTGCATTCAAAGCCAAACTGGAATTATGGGGGTGACAAGCGAACATTAGGATTTTTGACATGTTTCAAACATTAGCAGAGATTTTGAAAGAGACTGAGCCAGGGCCTTCTTTCTCCCAGCTGGTGCATGATCACCTATCTCAGCTTTCAAAAGAGTTTGAGCATTACTTCCCAACTACAAAAGACCCCCGAACTGGGAAGGAATGGATACGTGACCCATTTGTGAATAAGCCAGGTGAATCAACTTTGTCCAAGCTACAAGAGGATCTACTGCTTGAGACTGCAAATGATGGTGGCCTTAAAAGTATGTTGGAAATAACTTCAAATCTCCATACATTCTGGATTAAAGTCAAGGTGGAATATCCTGAGATTGCCACAAAAGCACTGAAAAGCCTGCTTCCATTTCCAACATCCTATCTTTGTGAAGCAGGGTTTTCTGCAGTGACAGCGACCAAAACGAGATCACGGAGGAGACTGGACATAAGCAACACACTTCGGGTCACTGTCTCCCATCACCCCCAGACGGGACCATCTAGTTGCAGGAAAACAAGCTCAGGGCTCCCACTGATTCTGCATTATGGTAACTTGTATAATTATTTCATTATATATTACAATGTAATAATAATAGAAATAAAGTGCACGATAAATGTAATGCACTTGAATCATCCTGAAACCATTCCCCTCCTACCAGAGTCCGTGGAAAAATTGTCTTCCACGAAACTGGTCCCTGGTGCCAAAAAGTTGGGAACCGCTGGAATAGATAATAAATATAATGACTTCTTAAAAGAAAGAAGAGATAAAGAGAGCAGAAAGAAAGTGAAGAAAAAGGGAAAGACAGACATGCACATAGAAATTAATTCAATTGTTAAACAGTTATAAGCTCCTAATATGTGCTGGGCACTGAGCTACAAAGGTATAGGCCCTAGCCCTGAAGAGGTTACACAGCTGTTTGGAAGAGTTACTGTCTAAGCAGCTGGTTATGAGTTAAAGTCATGAGAACACACAGACTTTAATGGTTTGAGGACGGAAGGGGCTTCACAGAGGCCAGCCATTTGAGCTAAACCTTGAAGACTGCGAAAGAGTTCGGCAGGCAGAAAAAGGAGGAAAGGAAAAGTAGAGAACACTCCTTGTGCAAAGACCTAGAGGCTTAAAATAGCACAATTATTTATCACAAATCAGGCTCTACACCATACTACAACCAAACTTTAGGAAAATATTTTAGCAGATGATTATCGTTACGGTGATGTGGCAGAACACATACATCTAATTTTGCCCCTTCCTGAAACCCCCTAAAAGTAAAGATTTTTTTCTAAAAAAACATAAACTCACAAAGATAGCAGGAAAAGGAGAGAAGATGACAAACAACATTTTGAAAGCCAGAAAGCAGATGGGCCAGTGGTAACTGGCTGAGCCAACCTGAAAAGGCTGTGCCTCGAGTCATCGGTGGCAGAGTTGAGAACTAAGCCCGTGTACACTACAGAATCCTCGAAAGAGGCGGCAGCAGGAGGCTCTATAACTAGGGGGTGGAGAGTACAGCTAAATAAGGAGGGCTAGGAGAAAAGCTGTTAGAGAGGCAGTTGGATCCCTAGGTCTTGCTCCGGGAAGTGCCGTGGTCCTACCTTGGACCAGCAGAAGCAGCATTACCTGAAACTTGTTAAATATGCAAAATCTCAGGCTCCATCCCAGATCTACTGAGTCAGAGCCTACAGTTCAACTAGATCCCCAGGTGATTTGCATGCACATTGAAGTTTGAGAAGTGCTCCTCCACTCCAAGCCACTAGGAGATAGAAGACTGCCCCTCTTCCACCTCAAAAGATGTCCAGTGGTTTATTCTCCAGAAATGGTGAAACAGAGAGTCTCTGGACTGAGAGACACTAGGCATGTTTGAGGACAAGAAAATAGGAGAATAAGTGATGGTATGTTTACTGACCACTGAGTGAAGGGACTCACAGCCTTCTACCCCAACTCAGCTCCGAGAACGATGGCAGCCATATCTTTATCCTTTAGAAGAAAACTATAGAAGAAACTGCTATACTCTTCTCTCAAGAATCTGACCTACCAAGGAGAAAATACCTAAGAGTACTGATCACAGGGATTCCCCAACATGCCACCCAGATCATCCCACAGTGTGGCTTAAAGGTCACTCATGTGAAAAAGCTTCACATTAGGTTTTTAATCCAAGCCCTTTAATCATGAGCATGAAAACAAAAAAGCCTCTTACATTAAAGACAGAGAGCAGAACTAATAGAAAAATCAACTTGGAGAAGACAGATATTAGTCCGAAAAATGAAAACTTCAAAACCTCATTATCCTCAAAGGGATAAGACGATGTTGTAACCATGAAACAGGGATAAGAGTCTATTAAAAAGAATATTCAGAGATCATAAAAAGCTCTCAAAAGAGAAAAACATGATACAAACTGCAAAACTCAATAGAAGGGTTGAATAGTAACATTGATAAAAATCTCTAACACAGTCAAGCAAAAAGAATAGAGAGAAAAAAAACAAGAAAATTAGAGGACTAGATCAGGAAATCCAAGATCCAACTAATAGAAGTTCTTGCAAGAGAAAATAGTGGGGGTGGAGGAAGGGGTGAGCAGGAGAGGAAATGATGAATAAGATCAAGAAAATTTTTTAGACATGAGGGACATTAATTCCCAAATTGAAAGGGCCCAAAGAGAACATAGCACAATGGATGAAGACAGACCCTGACCATGGCACATGGTTGTAAATTTCCAGAACACTGAGAACAGAGGAGATTTAGGCAACGGAGGAATATTTTTTTTAAATCTGAAGGAAAAATGATTCCCAGCTTAGAATTCTCTACCTAGCCAAACCATCAGTCAAGAATTGGGATACACTCTCAAGAACCTACTGAAGAATATAATCTATCAGGATGAAATGGTGGAACAAGAAAGAAGAAACGAGATCTGGAGATCATCATAGAGGAAAGGCACCGAAAATCCCCAAGAAGATGGTGAGAGGAGATGCCAGGGTAATGGATGTGCACAGACATCCTCTCTGAGATCATGCTGCCATTTTACCATCTTGTTAACTGAGGACCAAATGCCCAGGTCAGCCTGATCTCAGTTCTTTAATTGACTTGCTTTGTCCCGACCACATCTCTGCTCTCCCCTCCATACCCTGCTTTCTGGGGCAGCCACTGGCACTCGTTTCAGCCCTACTCAAATGTTCTCCTTTGACCTGCTCTGAGACCTGGGGATAAGTCATGGTGAGCTTAGGAGGAGAAAGACTCAAAACCCATTGCCTTTGCATATCCACTATCTGCTCTACACTGCAGCCCGCCAGAAGCCCTATCATGGTAAGTCCCACGTTTCCCAGGACTCACTCATGACCTTGCCCAGAGGGGCTCTTGTAAATGCTCAGGAATGCTGAGCTGAACTCAGATCCGGAGACTGTTCAACTTATGTTCTCCTGAGAAATTTTGCCGTATATTGTTAATATTGATCTTTCTTTATTCATCTAATTTTGTGCTTTCTACCCAGTTTTCCAAAAATAAACAATTAATTTACTTAAGGATCACATGCAAGTGGGAAACTCAGAAAACATAAAAAGCAAAGGAACGATTTACACAATAGTCAAGACTAAGTTACCTCTTGGTGAGGGTTAAGGAGAACAATGCAATTTGGAAGGGACACACAGAGGCTTTTAAGGTTCAGGTAATGTCCTGTTTCTCAACCTGGGTGGTGTGTATATAGGTGTCCGTTTTATTATTATTCTTCAAACGGTATATATTTCATGTACTCACCTGTATGATATTATTATTCTCTTCTGTAAAATGGGACATGTACACAAAAAAGAACACAGCATTTATGTAAGAATGTTTCATAATTAAAATTTATAAAGAGCCATAGTAAGTCTTAATTTTTACAACAAAAATCACTTTTTGTGGTGTTATCAATAGAATTTATACCTAGACTTTCAGATTGATAACAGTATCAATCATGTAAAAACACCTTTGACCAAAAGTAGCATTTGATAAACAGATATTCAAATGAGAACCAGTTGCCAGATACCAGATTTCAATATTAAACTTTCATATAGTTTCTAGTATGGGGGACAATGTTGTTTTAAAAAAAGTCTTAAAAGAATCTTTTGGAAAGACATTCAAACCTTTTCACTTATCCTCATGTAAAGATCTTTCTCCACAGTGCTAAACCCGGCCACTTCCTGCCATAACTTTCCCTTCCACACTCGGCATCCGGAGGTTCTGGGAGAAAAAGGGGGGCTGGCTGCGATGCCTGAGGGGGGCAGAGGCCCCGCCGTGGTCCTGTGGAAAGGGAGGGTGCTATGGGCTCCAGGGCCTCAGAGAAGCTGGGCAAGTGACACCACTAGCCTGTGGCAACTAGCGAATATATCTACAATGAGGCCGTAGGCAGACCTAGCCCCTTAGTACTGCAGGGCTGTCAAGCAAAAACAACAAAGGCTTACTTACACTTTGCTCATTATAAAGACTTCTAAGGCCCACTGGATTGCTCACTTTTTAAATTGTTCACATTTAATAGAGCAATTTTGAAACTGTTTAAGCATTAAATTTTTCAGAAAAAAAAGTTATCAGGTACTTTATCTTCCATGTGTATACATGTTAGGTTTCCTAGTGTCTCATTTTGTAATCAGTACTTTACTGGAATAATCCCCTTGTCTTCATGCCTTCACCCTCTTTCAGTCCATTCTCTTATCTCACCTTATCCATTTGCACGTCAAAAACGCCTATATTGAAGTTGATTTATTTACTCTTCATAGAGGTAAGCCCCACCTGGGATGAAAACCACGTCTCTAGCCTACAATGATCCTAGTTCAGAAATGTTCCCGCCCTCTGTGTCCTCCTGTGAAACATCCTTACTGGGCACCTAGTGCTAATACTGTACTAACATTCAGTCAGACTCTTACAATCTAGCTTCTAAATGATTCCCCAGTTCAGTTACACCTTCCAAACAGAGAGCAGTTCAACTGGAGAAAGTATGAAAGTCAGGTAGACCCAGATTTCCATCCTGACCCTCCTAATTACTAGCTGTTGCCCTGGTCAAATCTCTCAGCCTCTCAGAGTCTTGAGCTCCCCATCTGTGGAAGACAATCATGAAACATTCATCCCCTGGGGGCTGGTAATGAAATCAGACAACATCTAGAAAAAGACTTTCCTGTTGCGCCTTCATACTCACTGCGTTCTTCTTTTTAAAATTTTTATCTCAGAATTTAGCTATCTTTTATTTTTATCATGTCTCTAATCCACAGGCTATTTAAATAACATAAAATATTTAAAATGTTGTTTTTTTAGAATCTGTAAATAATGGTTTGTAAATATAAATGGAACCTAATAAGTGAGCTATGGAAAAAGATATCCTTTAAGTGCATTTTCCTTATAATTTCCAAATACAATAATTTCTGCATTATTATAAGATGTTAATTATTAAACAGCTGGATAAATTGCTTTTGATTTTAAAATTAGAATGCCTTTAACTTTGCTTGTAATTCATCATGGCATATTGCTCTACTCTTTTAGTGCCTCTCTCCATCTCCCAAGGCCCCACTAAAATTACAGTTTAGTTATTTTTTTTAAAAGATATCTATTCTGAAGAACACAGAAAACTGGAAGAGAGATATCATCAGATGACCAATTTCAAACAAGCTGTGGAGACAGAGGCGGGGGTGGTGGTGTGGTAAACTGCCTTAGCATAGCAGAGGCTACAACATAAAGCCCCCAGGAGGTGGCCCCCATGAGAAGGAAGCCAGCTTACCCACAGGACCCCGGAAGCTTAGGACATGGAGGTTCCAAACAACACCGAAAGTGGCAATGAGGCACGGGGCTGAACATGACAGGATGGTTGGATAGAACAACCGGACCCCCAGAACTTTACCCCACCCCAAGCAGACAACCACTCTCTTAGGCAAGAAAACAAAGATTCATTCTCTGAACAGATTGATCAGGTAGGCTCCAACCTTGGAAGCTGTGTGCTGAAAACGAGAGAAAGTGAGTCTACAGGCTGACTGGTGAAATTCCCAGCTACCACGGGACTGGAAGGCAGGAAAAAGAAGTAAAAAGCACTGGATCTTAGAATTATGAGCCCTACTAAAAATATCTGTCGATAAATGAAGCAATTCAAACTATAACTACATTCACCCCTCCAGACACCCACTCTACATGGAAATAGAAAGTTACCTGAAAACATTATTCAAAATTTCATACTTCACTTATGTCTTTTCTCTCCCTGGACGAGTTTTCTGTCAGCCAGCTGTCAGTTCCTACTGAAGGAAATCAAAGCTATTCAGAGCTACATAAATACCTATAATTTGTTCCACACATCTCTCCCATTTGGAGTCTAGTTTTTTAATTCCTTGTTAAGAAAGACATCCCCACAGTGTTTGTGCAGTTAATCATATTTCACTGATTATGACTCTGTAAAGTGTCTGGAGTGGATTCGGTGCACGGCAATCCAGTGTGTGGTGTGTGTGTGTGTGTGTGTGTGTGTGTGCGCGCGTGTGCGTGCAGGAAGCAGTCTACCCTGCAAGGACTGCTGAGGTTGGAAAGGCTGCAGCACTCACCTGGTCTGCCCCATTCTGTGCAGGTGAGGTGGCTGAGGAGGGAAAGGTACTCTTTCTCTTACTCACCTGCTTGCCAGGACTTAACTAGATGTTCCTGTGTCCCTTCTCTTATGTCTCCTTGCTTCTTACAAAGTAGGGTTCTGTTTTGAGTACCTAATTTGTGTGGTATCTAACACGGCAGTGCCACATGGGCCGAGGTGCTTTACAAGCTATCTTGGAGATGATAGGCTTGGTGTTTCCTGTGACTTTTTCTCCCCAAGCCACTCTCAGTTTTTCTGTCATTCAGAAAGAAATTTTATTTTCCTCTGAGCCTCTTACTCCACCTCCAGATAGGATTTATGCTCCCTCCCAAAAAGCTACTTATCTGGCCATGGTGGGGGAGGGCAGCAAGGGGGTGGAAATTAACAAATGGGTTTCAAGTTCAAAATTCAGCCCCTCACCTTTGCCCCAGGATGCCCTCTGTGCTGCCCACAAGGGGATCAGAGGAGGCAGCAGACTGTGTATCAAAGCCTGGGGCTCTGTCTCCTCTCAAGTTACCGGCTCTTGAGAAGTTGTTCCTTTGAGCCTCTGTTTCCTCATTCCTAAAGTGGGAATAATACCTACTTTACTGAAGATGACTGAGAGGAGTTTAGAAGATCCTAATATATTTGCCACTTAGGAATTCAATAATGTCAGGTTCTAAACATATTATCACTAAACGTGAATGCTCTGGGCTAATGGGGTCTGAGAATGGGGGCTAAGGTGCCTATACCAACAGTTTCTCCACCTTCTGTGGGCATAAGATCACATGGAGAGTTTGTTAATAAGATTCCAGGCTCCACTCCCAATAGGGGGTGCTTCCCGTGCATGCTCGGAAAGAATCTGTGACAAACTCTTCATTCTTCATCCCAGTCCCACTACCTATTAGCTATCAATCCCTGCCTCAGGCTCCCACCAAGCTGTCTCCATCATCACCTCCAGGCCACCTGATGCTCAACTCTCCCGCACACGAGTGAAGGGCAGAGATGCCTGCCACGCCTAGAGAGGGGCAAAGGGAGCCCACAGGCTCAGAAAAGAGTACAGCCTTGAGTTAGAACAGGCCAGGTACTGGAGGTCTACTGTCCTACCCTTCCCAGACAGGTCTGAGAAAGTCCAGAGTTGTAGTGGGCAGCCCAGGCCAGGATGCAGAGGCCAGCTGCACCTGGAATGAGGCAAGCCTGCCTGCCACAAGCAAAATATATGTCTTCTCCCCATGCAAGGAAAGGGTCAGAGCCAGAACAAAAGATGCAGCTGAGACTGTCCCAGGAAACATAGTGACTTGCCAGGAAAAGTGTTCTCCGGCACCAGCTTGAAAGAACTATTTAGAAACTGCCCAAGAGGGAGGAGTAGCTGGTAAGGTTTGCTGTCTTTCCCACACGTACCCAAAAGGGCTGGTTACTTCTAGTTACTTCAGCTGTCCCCCAGGTCCCTGGGGCTGGGCCCTGGGGGAGCTGCACTCCCACCCCCACCCCCTTCCCAGCGCACACACATAAAGACACGCCAACCTATACCTCCAAGTCTCAGGGAACCAAGGTGATGGGATTTCTAGGCTGCTGAGGATTCTGGCAGCGTCTTCACAGCCCTCGCTGGCTCAGCTTTTCCTGAGAGCGGGGAGGGAGCGAGCCCGAGGTGCTGTCGGAGAAGGGCAAAGGAAGGTGACTGAGGCGACAGCACCGGGACACCGATGGGGGCGGGGTGCGCGTTTCGTCGCCTCGTCTCGGAGCCAAGGCACAGCTGGCGGGCTGAGGCGATCGCCGTCCACGAGAAGGGGTTCTGCCCAGAGCCGCTGCGGAGCGGTCCCCGCACCGCCCGCCTGGAGGACACGGTCCTCCTTTGGGAAATGGCACGCCCGATGGGAGCAGCCATTGCCCCCATGCTTAGGCAGGCGCACCTCTGGACCCCAGTTATCCGACAAGGGGACTGGGGTCCTGATGCCAAAGCTGTGCGCCCCCAACAGCTCCGGGGACCCGGCTGCCCGCACCTGTGTGGCTCGCATTTGTGGAGACAGTGGCTGCAAACGGCTCCGCAGCCCACTCTGGCCCGTCCCCGGCGCCCAGCCTGCACCTCCCGCCGCCAGGCGGCCGGAGACACCTGCGGAGACACGTCCAAGTCCGCCCCTCCGACCCGCGCGCTCTTCCGGCCGAGCGCGCGCCGCTCCCGCTGCGGCGCCGACCCGCGCCCGCGAGGCCCCTGCCCCGGATCCTCTCAGACATCCCGCGGCCGCCGGCTACCCTCATCACGTCCCCAGCGCTGCAAGGCCGAGAAGGAGGCGAAACCCGCATGCCGGCGGGGTCCAAGCCCGCACCGCCGCAAAGCCCGAGCCAAGAACGGGCGGGGACTGCGGGAGGCGCGAGAATGGGCTCCGTGGAGCGGCCCGGAATGGTGGGGCAGAGTCTTTGGACAGGGCCCTGCACCCCGAAGGCCTTCAGTGGGCGCCAGGTCTCTGCAGGGTCAGGGTGTGCGGGAGGTGCCGGCTCCCAGGGCCTGAGCGGACCGGGCGGGGCGCACGGAGGCCGCTGGGCCCTGGCTGCGCTCTCCTCGCCCTCCTCCCGGCAGCCAACACGCAAACCAAAGTTTCCCGAAGTGCAGCTCGCACAGCCAGGGCCTCACACTGACCTGGGACGCGCTGTCGAGTCGGCGGGGCGCCTCCCGCCTCCCCGGTTCCGCTTGGACTCTCCGTGCCTGTGGCCCCGGGGCGCCGTCCGGTATGGGATGTGGTCTTCGGCGGCTCGAGTCGCAGATCCCGGTAGGTGCCGCCGTGTCCCCGCCCCCACCCGGCGGAGAGATGCGGGCGTCTGACCCCGCGCGGTGAAGCGTCGTAGCGGGGGCCAGGAGGCGCGCACCTCGCCAGACGCCCGGGCTGCACGGCGTTTCCGTTGGGAGTGACGCGCCGGTTCGCGGCTGTGCTGCAGGTGTGGGCGGCGGCCCCGGGGGCCAAAGTGTGGCCACTGAAGCCCCGCCTTCTGTCCCCACGAGTATCCGCCCTCCCCCCATTCCCACACCCCAACCCGGCCACCGCGCTTTGGCCTGAGCGACTTGGCCCAGAGCAAGGGCGGCAGCGTCTTTCCTACAGCAGGCCGTCGGCCACCCCTCTATAACGGCCCTTGGTCCCCCAGCCCGTCCACATTTGCATCCCTCCCCCGCTGTTCATCTCCACCCGGGTGGTCCGTGTGTGTGTCCCCCACGGGTCTCTCTTCCCCCTTCCCGTCCCTGTACCCTCTTTTGGTAAAGCCAGAGCCTCACTTCAGGTTGAGGCATTCGTGAGAGCAACCGTTCTTCTTTTGTTTTGATGAGTTTATAACTTCATTATACTATTATTAAAACATTAATACATATTAAAATTCCACAACGTATATTTTATGTATTAAACTCCACTGTGGAATTAAAGAGAGATGAAATTAAGAAGCAGCAATGATCTTAACTCATTTATAAGGGATCATCTGGTGAAGAAAAGACTATGACCTTTTGCTGTTGTTGTTCAGATGATGTCAATTTAAAATAATTTGTAGTTTTGACTTCTCTAAGGGGGAAAGTACACTGATCTCTGAGCAGGCTTCCTTTATTTAGGAAAATAATCCGCTAAATTTGGCCCTTTAGTAAGTATATGTTAAGCAAGTTCACAGGTCATTTTAACCCAGAGTTGGTCTCTACAGAGCTGGAGTCTTAGATCTGGGTTGACCATTGCCCACAACCGTTTGTTTGGGAAGGTCGGGGGTTCACAGGAGGGGATTGGGCAAATTTGCATGAAGGCACCGGTCTCCTTTCCCCCATTAAAAAAGTTTTTAATAATGTATAGTAGATGTTTAATAGGTGCACATTTCACAATTTCAATGATTTTGCTCAAACTAAAGCATCGTTAAGATCAAGAGACAGAATATTACCAGCTCTCCAGAAGACTGTCTCATATTTCTTCCTTCCAGGGGGCAGAGTAGTGGCTTCAACCAGCCTAGATTACTTTGGCTTGTATTTGCACTTTATAGCAATTGAATCATACAGAATATACTCTGTTTCTGGCTTCTTTCACTCAACATTATGTTGAAGAGGTGCGTACTGTCTATGGATTTAGCTTGTTCATTCTTTTTGCTGTACAGTATTCCACTGCGTGAATGTACCGGGATTTACTCATTTTATTACTGATACGCATTGGGGTAATTCTCAGGTTTGGGACATTACAAATAATGCTGCTAGGAACATTATAGCAGATGTCTTTGGTGAACATATACACACATTTCTGTTGGGTACGTACCTAGGAGTGGAATTGTGAGTCATGAAGCAGGCATATGTTCAGCTTCTGCAGATATTGCCAAACAGTTTTTCAAAGTAAGTGATATAATTTTCACTCCTATTTTATTAGTTTCTTATTGCTGCTTGTAACAAATTACCACAAGCTTAGCATAAAACAACACAAGTTTATTCTCTTACAGTTCTGGAGGTCATATCTAAACTGGGTTTTCCATGACTAAAAGTGTTGGCAGGGCTGAGTTACTTCTGGAGGTTCTAAAGGATAATCCATTTCCTTGCCTTTTGTAGTTTCTAGAGGCTGCCTCCATTCCTTGGCTGGTAGCCCCTTATTCCCTTCATATCTCAGGGTCTCTCTCTCTCTCAACTCTGCTTCTGTTATCACATGTCTTTGTCTCCCTCTGCTTCCTTCTATCCTCTTGCTTCACTCTCATAAGGACCTTTGTGATTATACTGGGCCCACTCAGATAGTCCAGAATAATCTCCTATGTCAAGATCCTTAGTTTAATCACATCTTGCAAAGTTCCTTTTGTAACATATCCATAGATTCCAGGGATTAGGATGTGAACCTCTTTGGGGAGGGCATTATTCAGCCTACTACACCTGTCATCTGGGTATTGGAACATGTTGGATGGATGGAGAGAGGCTGGACTGGGGGAAAAAAGGGCAATGAAGCCCTGGGATACAGTTCACCTGGAGGATTAGTGCTGTTGACTTGGGTGCTGTGACAGGGCTCATAGGCAGGAGAGGGAGGCTGATGCTGGAACATCACAATCCTGGCACCACCAACACATCTGAGGCAAGAGGCTTTCATATAGGGAATGAGAGTGCAGGTCAATTTGGGCCTGGGTACCTCGCTGAGTGAAACGTTAGGGAAGGCAGACTGTCCTTTGTGGGAGTTGGGAACAACAAGAAAACAATGGAGAACAGATCAGATTTTGCACCGTGGGCAAGGTCCTCTCAGTGGGTGGTACCCCCAGCCCGTGTCATGTCCCTGTCCATCCTCCAGGCCCTGGGGACTGACCTGTTTCGGGGCTGATGGTGGAACTGTGGGGACTGACTTCCCACATAGGTGAGGTGAGGTGAGGATGAGGTGGGATGGAAGAGCTTGTTAATCTAGGCAGGCGTGCCCTGCCTTCACCGTAACTTGAATGTTGAAGGGAGATGACTTTAACAGTCAGGGCTTGAGGATGAGGACATATAGTTTCTACCTACTTCTGGCCTCATTTTAGTCCAGCAAACACACCTTGAAAGAAACAGGACAGATGTTATTATCTCCACTTTACCTATGAGAGCAGCAGGGCTCCAAGCGGCCCTCTAATTTACTCGAGGAGCCTCAGGAATGGAACCAAGAACAGAATGAGACTTGCAGCTCTTCCTGTCGTCCTTGGCGCTGCTCCACCTCCCTACTGTGTGAGATTCACTGAGACGCAAGGTGATGGGAGCTGAGAGGCAGAACTGACCCAAGGTGTGCAAACCCAATTCAACACATCCTACTTTGTGGGTGATAAAGCGGGATGATCTGGAATATGAAACATGCTGTCCTCATGGTTTTATACCATTAACAATATGTTTTGGTGGGGTTTTAGGAACAAGTAAAAGTTGATGCCTGTGTTTGATAAGCATCTTGATCTGAAATCCCTCCATCTACTTTTTGCCTTCCAGAAATAAGCTGAACACTTTGGTTTACTGGTGGAACCCCTCCAGCTCTCTTAAAAATTGTGGTTATACTAGAATTCATTTACTATCTATTTAATTCTGATCTCAAGACAGAGAGGAGGGGCTTCCCTGGTGCCACAGTGGTTAAGAATCCACCTGCCAATGCAGGGGACACGGGTTTGAACCCTGGTCCAGGAGGATCCCACATACCATGGAGCAATGAAGCCCGTGCGCCACAACTAATGAGCCTGTGCTCTAGAACCCGTGCGCCACAACTACTGAGCCCAAGTGCCACAACTACTGAAGCCCACGCACCGCAACAAAGAGCAGCCCCGGCTCACCCCAACTAAAGAAAGCCTGTGCGCAGCAACGAAGACCCAACACAGCCAAACATAAATAAATGAATAAGTAAATAAATTTATTTAAAAAAAAAGAATACTTTAACTTGTCTAGGAGGCATCAGGGAAGGCTTCTCAAATGAGGTAACGTTTCCAGTGAGACCTGAAGGGCAAGTAGGTATCATATCAGTGAAGAGTAGAGGGGCTTTTACATGGAGAGAAACTTCTCGTCTATTTAAGCCGTTGTCATTGGAGGGTCTCTGTTACATGCATCCATATCTATTTCATGATGAATATATTCTTTGTACCAGAACAAAGGGTGGACCAGTGCAGGGAGGCACTTTGTGTGCCAGGATAAAGGACTCTGGGTTGCTAGCTGCTTCTCTTTAGGGAGGTTTTCTTTGGTTGTCCCCTGAATATCTTAAAAACATAACAAAAACCAAAGGCCTCTTACTCACTGATACCCCTGCAGTTCCTCAGACAAGTTCTGTGAGCTTACTGCATATTCTGGAAGACTGTCTCAGTCCTTGAGCTTGTTGACAAAACTCTCTTCTATTACATTGGCCTTGGGAGGGGTCCCACTTAACGGCAGCAATCCAGTGGGAACCTTCCTGCCTTCTTGTTCTCAGGGTGGAAGAACTGTTTCTTAGGCTTAGAGGATTTGTTCTAGAAAGAGGCTGAGAAACTTAGCTCTAGTGTCTCTTCTGACATCTGTCACCTAAACTCCAGATACCTCAGAAATCCCAACTGATCTATAAAACCAGGACAGTGCAACGACTTAAGGAAACTAACATCAGCTCTGTGAAGAACTTTAGACCAGAACGAAATACCAAATAGTATTATTTTTACTTTAAAACTCAGTGACAACCTATGTTCAGAAGGAAGATGTGTTTTTTCTTCCGATGATTCATTATTCATTCCAAATACTCATTTTGTCATGCAGATGACATGACATCAAAATATGAGCCATGTAAATATGAAAAGCCAGCTCAGTAAGTTAGTCAGCATACTGATGAATATGTTTTCATTTACTGGACCAACTACTGATTCATGTAAATCAACGAAGAGATGAAGTAATGCTGGAATAATTGATCAGATGTAAACCTCTTGATAACATGATTAACGTCTTAGATACGCCTTCAAGATGTGTTAAGTTTATAATCATAAGTGAGAAAACTATGTGTCATTTTGCATTGTCCAGCATCCAAACACCTTTTCTATTTTGGCAAATCCAAGATGAGTGGAAGCCAGGATCTGACTTCCCACTCTGGAACATGGACCGGAGCAGATAATTCCCCTTTGGACTCCTTAGACCTGTGTGTGGACATTTGAGCAAGGTTCAGCCAATCAGAGGCTCTTTACTGAGACTCTGAGTCTTCAGGGAGTGATAACAAGGCTAGAGACAGCTAGGGATCACTCAGAGTGGCTGGATGGACTTGAGACTTCGGTGGATGGTGACAAGCATCCAGGGCAGAGATGCCAGAGGCAGAACCCTACACTTACTGAACCTCTGGTGGAATCTTGCCTGTGCCATACACCCCTGAGTTCCTGTTTCCAAGGCTGATTCTCCAGTCTTCCTGAAATTCTTTGAAATATCAGGTATCTTTCAAATAAATTTCTTTTCTGTATAAGTTAGCCTGTGTTGGTTTTATTATTTGGAGAAACACTGGCTGATATACACTCTATGTGAGAGTAAGATACAGGGTATTATTCTGTACCTGGTCCAATTCTAGATCAGGAAGAATTAATTTAAAAAAACTACAGTTACTTTTAGGGTCCAACTGACAGGAAAGCATGTATTTTACAAAAGATGTTGCATTCTAACGTTTGTTCAGTGCACTTAATTGCTACTCACCCTTTTAACACACAAACGACTAATCAGGGACAAGCCACAGTCTCCAAGAGCCTGACAGAAAGGCAGTGGTATTTTAGAATTCAAAAGGATCTTTGAAACCATCTCATCCAAACCCGTCATTTTGCAAATAAGAAAATTGAGAGTCAGGCTGGCTAAATGATTTACCCAAATTGTATAGCCACTTTGTGAAAGAGCAGGGGTTATAATCAGATACCACTCCTGGAGAAAAGATGGGGTGGGTGGGGAAGGGAGAGGCAAAGACAGGTATCCAGTTTGCAGAACTGAGATCTAAAAGTGTGTGTTTGGTTACGAGGCCAGGGCAGTCACAGAATCAGGTCACGAGGTCAGAGAATTGCCACACAGAAAAGTTGAGTAGGTGTTGAGTTGCTGCTGGAATGCAGGATTGGCTAAAACAGGGTAGGCTCAGAGACAGGGTAATACCTGAATTTTTCCTCTTGTCCCAAACATGTGTGGACAAGGAGCCTAAGTGTTTAAACACTTTTTTTTTCAACCCTGTGGGAACTTGTCACCTTTCTAAAACTCTCATGAATCCAGCTGCACTTCTGGAACTTTGGTCCCTTCTTCTTTTGGTCATGATGTTGAAATGCCTAGTAGAATTTCATTGCAATTGGACATGTCACCAGTCGGTGACACTATCTGGCCATTAGGGAGAATTATTCCTTCAGTTTAAGGTATTTGCTTTACATGTTGGGCAGATATTAGTTATATGCTCCCCCTGCCAAAAAATAAATAAATAATAGATCACTTCAAAGGACAGAATTTGTCTCATTCAGGCTTGAAAATTGGTAATTAAAATAAAACTGCTTTCTCAGGCATTACTACCATGCAGCATGCTTTTTTTTTTTGTGCTTCACAAACATAATTTTTTATTTGCTATGTGGAATAAAGACTAGGGAAGGGAGACACAAAAGTTAGACACACCAGTTAGGAGGGTATTGTATTACAAGGGTACAAAATAATAGGAAAGGGCAATTACAAAGGTAATTAGGAGAGAAAGCCAGTTTAGGAAATTGTATTTCTTTCTAATTGATAGACTTCCAAGAATAGTTTTTTGGTTTTTTTTTTAACATCTTTATTGGAGTATAATTGCTTTACAATGGTGTGTTAGTTTCTGCTGTATAACAAAGTGAATCAGCTATATGTATACATATATCCCCATATCTCCTCCCTCTTGAACCTCCCTCCCACCCTCCCTATCCCACCCCTCTAGGTGGTCACAAAGCACCAAGCTGATCTCCCTGTGCTATGCAGCTGCTTCCCACTAGCTATCTATTTTACATTTGGTAGTGTATATATATGTCAATGCTACTCTCTCACTTCGTCCCAGCTTACGCTTACCCCTCCCCATGTCCTCAAGTCCATTCTCTACGTCTGCATCTTTATTCCTGTCCTGTCCCTAGGTTCATCAGAACCTTTTTTTTTTTTTCAGATTTCATATATATGTGTTAGCATATGGTATTTGTTTTTCCCTTTCTGACTTACCTCACTCTGTATGACAGACTCTAGGTCCATCCACCTAACTACAAATAGTTCAATTTCATTTCATTTTATGGCTGAGTAATATTCCATTGTATATACGTGCCACATCTTCTTTATCCATTCATCTCTCGATGGACACTTAGGTTGCTTCCATGTCCTGGCTATTGTAAATAGTGCTGCAATGAACATTGTGGTACATGTCTCTTTTTGAATTATGGTTTTCTCAGGGTATATGCCCAGCAGTGAGGTTGCTGGCTTATATGGTAGTTCTATTTTTAGATTTTTAAGAAACCTCTGTACTGTTCTCCACAGTGGCTGTATCAATTTACATTCCCACCAACAGTGCAAGAGGGTTCCCTTTTCTCCACACCCTCTCCAGCATTTATTGTTTCTAGATTTTTTGATGATGGCCATTCTGACCGGTGTGAGGTGATACCTCACTGTAGTTTTGATTTGCATTTCTCTAATGATTAGTGATGTTGAGCATCCTTTCATGTGTTTGTTGGCAATCTGTATATCTTCTTTGGAGAAATGTCTATTTAGGTCTTCTGCCCATTTTTGGATTGGGTTGTTTGTTTTTTTGATATTGAGCTGCATAGGCTGTTTGTATATTTTGGAGATTAATCCTTTGTCAGTTGCTTCGTTTGCAAATATTTTCTCCGATTCTGAGAGTTGTCTTTTTGTTTTGTTTATGGTTTCCTTTGCTGTGCAAAAGCTTTTAAGTTTCATTAGGTCCCATTTGTTTATTTTTGCTTTTATTTCCATTTCTCTAGGAGGTGGGTCAAGAAGGATCTTGCTGTGATTTATGTTATAGAGTGTTCTGCCTATGTTTTCCTCTAAGAGTTTTATAGTGTCTGGCCTTACATTTAGGTCTTTAATCCAGTTTGAGTTTATTTTTGTGTATGGTGTTAGGGAGTGTTCTAATTTCATTCTTTTACATGTAGCTGTCCAGTTTTCCCAGCACCACTTATTGAAGAGGCTGTCTTTTCTCCATTGTATATTCTTGCCTCCTTTATCAAAGATAAGGTGACCATATGTGCGTGGGTTTATCTCTGGGCTTTCTATCCTGTTCCATTGATCTGTATTTCTGTTTTTGAGCCAGTACCATACTGTCTTGATTACTGTAGCTTTGTAGTATAGTCTGAAGTCAGGGAGCCTGATTCCTCCAGTTCCATTTTTCTTTCTCAAGATTGCTTTGGCTATTCGGGGTCTTTTGTGTTTACATACAAATTGTAAAAAATTTTTTTCTAGTTCTGTGAAAAATACCATTGGTAGTTTGATAGGGATTGCACTGAATCTGTAGATTGCTTTGGGTAGTAGAGTCGTTTTCACAATGTTGATTCTTCCAGTGCAAGAACATGGTATATCTCTCCATCTGTTTGTATAGTCTTTAATTTCTTTCATCAGTGTCTTATAGTTTTTTCTGATTCAGGTCTTTTGTCTCCTGGGGTGGGTTTATTCCCAGGTATTTTATTCTTTTTGTTGCGATGGTAAATGGGAGTGTTTCCTTAATTTCTCTTTCAGATTTTTTGTCGTTAGTGTATAGGAATGCAAGAGATTTCTGTGCATTAATTTTGTATCCTGCTACTTTACCAAATTCATTGATTAGCTCTAGTAGTTTTCTGGTAGCATCTTTAGGATTCTCTATGTATAGTATCATGTCATCTGAAAACAGTGACAGTTTTACTTCTTTTCTGATTTGAATTCCGTTTATTTCTTTTTCTTCTCTGATTGCTATGGCTAAAAATTCCAAACTATGTTGAATAATAGCAGTGAGAGTGCGCAGCCTTGTCTTCTTCCTGATCTTAGAGGAAATGGTTTCAGTTTTTCACCATTGAGAATGATGTTGGCTGTGGGTTTGTCATATATGGCCTTTGTTATGTTGAGGTAGACTCCCTCTATGCCCAATTTCTGGAGAGTTTTTATCAAAAATGGGTGTTGAATTTTGTCGAAAGTTTTTCTGCATCTATTGAGATCATCATATGATTTTTATCCTTCAATTTGTTAATATGGTTTATCACATTGATTGATTTGTGTATATTGAAGAATACTTGCATTCCTTGGATAAACTCCACTTGATCAGGGTGTATGATCCTTTTAATGTGCTATTGGATTCTGTTTGCAAGTATTTTGTTGAGGATTTTTGCATCTATGTTTATCAGTGGTACTGGCCTGTAGTTTTCTTTTTTTGTGACATCTTTGTCTGGTTTTGGTTTCAGAGTGATGGTGGCCTCATAGAATGAGTTTGGGAGTGTTCCTCCCTCTGCTATGTTTTGGAAGAGTTTGAGAAGGATAGGTGTTAGCACTTCTCTAAATGTTTGATAGAATTCGCCTGTGAAGCCATCTGGTCCTGGGCTTTTGTTTGTTGGAAGATTTTAAATCACAGTTTCAATTTCAGTGCTTGTGATTGGTCTGTTTATACTTTCTATTTCTTCCTGGTTCAGTCTCAGAAGGTTGTGCTTTTCTAAGAATTTCTCCATTTCTTCCCTGTTGTCCATTTTATTGGCATATTGTTGCTTGTAGTAATCTCTCATGATCCTTTGTATATCTGCAGTGTCAGTTGTTACTTTTCCTTTTTCATTTCTAATTCTGTTGATTTGAGTCTTCCTCCTTTTTTTCTTGATGAGTCTGGCTAATGGTTTATCAATTTTGTTTATCTTCTCAAAGATCTAGCTTTTAGTTTTATTGATCTTTGCTATCATTTCCTTCATTTCTTTTTCATTTATTTCTGATCTGATCTTTATGATTTCTCTCCTGCTAACTTTGGGGTTGTTTTTGTTCTTCTTTATCTAATTGCTTTAGGTGTAAGGTTAGGTTTTTTATTTGAGATTTTTCTTGTTTCTTGAGGTGGGATTGTATTGCTATAAACTTCCCTCTTAGGACTGCTTTTGCTGCATCCCATAAGTTTTGGGTCATCGTGTATTGACTGTCATTTGTTTCTAGGTATTTTTTGATTTCCTCTTTGATTTCTTCAGTGATCTCTTGGTTATTTAGTAGCGTATCGTTTAGCCTGCATGTGTTTGTATTTTTTACAGTTTTCTTCCTGTAATTGATATCTAGTCTCATAGTGTTGTGGTCAGAAAAGATACTTGGTATGATTTCAAGTTTCTTAAATTTACCAAGGCTTGATTTGTGACCCAAGATATGATCTATCCTGGAGAATGTTCCACGAGCACTTGGGAAGAAAGTATATTCTGTTGTTTTTGGATGAAATGTCCTATAAATATCAATTAAGTCCATCTTGTTTTTTTTTTTTTTTTTTTTTTTTTATAACTGCCTTTTTTTTTTTTTTTTTTTTTAAAAGGATTTTCTTATTTATTTATTTATTTATTTTTGGCTGTGTTGGGTCTTCGGTTCGTGCGAGGGCTTTCTCCAGTTGCGGCAAGCGGGGGCCACTCTTCATCGCGGTGCGGGGACCGCTCTTCATCGCGGTGCGCGGGCCTTTCTCTATCGCGGCCCCTCCCGTCGCGGGGCACAGGCTCCAGACGTGCAGGCTCAGCAATTGTGGCTCACGGGCCCAGCTGCTCCGTGGCATGTGGGATCTTCCCAGACCAGGGCTCGAACCCGTGTCCCCTGCATTAGCAGGCAGATTCTCAACCACTGCGCCACCAGGGAAGCCCCCATCTTGTTTAATGTGTCATTTAAAGCTTGTGTTTCCTTATTTATCTTCATTTTGGATGATCTGACCATTGGTGAAAGTGGGGTGTTAAAGTCCCCTACTATGATTGTGTTACTGTTAATTTCCCCTTTTACGGCTGTTAACATTTGCCTTATGTATTGAGGTGTTCCTATGTTGGGTGCATAAATATTTACAATTGTTATATCTTCTTCTTGGATTCATCCCTTGATCATTATGTAGTGTCCTCCTTTTTCCTTGTAATAGTCTTTATTTTAAAGTCCATTTTGTCTGATATGAGAATTGCTACTCCAGCTTTTTTTTGATTGTCATTTGCATGGAATATCTTTTTCCATCCCCTCACTTTCAGTCTGTTTGTGTCCCTACGTCTGAAGTGGGTCTTTTGTAGACAGCATATGTACAGGTCTTGTTTTTGTATCCGTTCAGCCAGTCTATGTCTTTTGGTTGGAGCATTTAATCCATTTACATGTAAGGTAATTATTGATATGTATTTTCCTATTACTATTTTCTTAATTGTTTTGGGTTTGTTATTGTAGGTCTTTTCCTTCTCTTGTGTTTCCTGCCTAGAGAAGTTCCTTTAGCATTTGTTGTAAAGCTGGTTTGGTGGTACTGAATTCTCTTAACTTTTGCTTGTCTGTAAAGGTTTTAATTTTTCTGTCAAATCTGAATGAGATCCTTGCTGGGTAGAGTAATCTTGGTTGTAGGTTTTTCCTTTTCATCACTTTAAATATGTCCTGCCACTCCCTTCTGGCTTGCAGTTTCTGCTGAAAGATTAGCTGTTAACTTTATGGGGATTCCCTTGTATGTTATTTGTTGCTTTTCCCTTGCTGCTTTTAATATTCTTTCTTTGTATTTAATTTTTGATAGTTTGATTAATATGTGACTTGGTGTGTTTTTCCTTGGATTTATCCTGTATGGGACTCTCTGTGCTTCCTGGACTTGACTGACTATTTCTTTCCCATGTTAGGGAAGTTTTCGACTATAATCTCTTCAAATATTTTCTCAGAACCTTTCTTTTTCTCTTTTTCTTCTGGGACCCCTACAATTTGAATGTTGGTGTGTTTAATGTTGTCCCAGAGGTCTCTGAGACTGTCCTCATTTCTTTTCATTTTTTTCTTTATTCTGCTCTGCAGTAGTTATTTCCATTGTTTTATCTTCCAGGTCTCTTATCCGTTCTGCTGCCTCAGTTATTCTGCTATCGATTCCTTCTAGAGAATTTTTAATTTCATTTATTGTGTTGTTCATCATTGTTTGTTTGCTCTTTACTTCTTCTAGGTCCTTGTTAAACGTTTCTTGTATTTTCTCCATTCTATTTCCAAGATTTTGGATCATCTTTACTATCATTACTCTGAATTCTTTTTCAGGTAGACTGCCTATTTACTCTTCATTTGTTTGGTTTGGTGGGTTTTTACCTTGCTCCTTCATCTGCTGTGTATTTCCTTGTCTTCTCATTTTGTTTAACTTACTGTGTTTGGGGTCTCCTTTTCACAGGCTGCAGGTTTGTAGTTCCCGTTGTTTTTGGTGTCTGCTCCCAGTAGATGTGGTTGGTTCAGTGGGTTGTGTAAGTTTCCTGGTGGAGGGGACTGTTGCCTGTGTTCTGGTGGGTGGGGCTGGATCTTCTCTTTCTGGTGGGCAAGCCTGCGTCCAGTGGTGTGTTTTGGGGTGTCTGTGAACCTACTATGATTTTAGGGAGCCTCTCTGTTAATGGGTGGCGTTGTGTTCCTATGTTGCTAGTTGATTGGCATGAGGCGTCCAGCATTGGAGTTTGCTCGTCATTGCATGGAGCTGGGTCTTAGCATTGAGATGGAGATCTCTGGGAAAGCTTTCGCCGATTGATATTACGTGGGGCTAGGAGGTCTCTGGTTGTCCAATGCCCTGAACTCGGCTCTCCCACCTCAGAGGCTCAGGCCTGACACCAGCCCAGAGCACCGAGACCCTTTCAGCCACACGGCAGGTAGGAGACAGCTAAATATGCAAGTATCTCAATGGCTTCTTAAGTGATGGGGAAGATGTGATGCATGAAGGAATCCAATTCAAGTCTCACAGCTTAGTTCTGTGATCTTGGACCAGGCAGTTAACTTCTGTGTGCCTCAGATTTCCTTTCGTGCAGCACCTCCTCGCCCCAAAGGCCCAGTCAGGTGTGAGGGAAGGGCTGTCGCTCACAGGCTGTGCAGGGAGGAAGCCTGGGAAGCTGGCGCAGGATGCTGGCGCAGGACCAAACTCCAGCATGCTTTAATGTTATGTTATTGACAGATGGGATGTGTCGAAATCACTGATGTGCTTCAGGATAGCTCATCTCTTCTGCATGCTCTTGCCATTTAGAGTTTCTTTTTGTCTATCATTTGGTTTATGCCCAATATAGATCTTCTTACTATTTTTTAAAGTTACATTGCTGGATGAGCAAATGACCTGCAGTGGAAAAAAAAAACCTCTTTCCAAACCAAGCTGGTGACTATGTAGGGGATGGTGGTATCCTAGTACAGAGAAGACTAGAGAATCCTGGCAAAACTAGGACAAACTTTAGTGGGGAAAGTCCAGCAATATGTTACTCCAGGAAAAAGGAGTGTTCAAAGAAGGACCGTTCCTGCTGACGTTTTACCTCCTACTTAACAAATATGTAGAAGGAAGAAAGAAAACTAAGAAATGATCACCTGATTAAGATACAATATTTTAAAATATTTTTTAACTTTGAAAATATTTGGTGAGTGTTTTTACATCGCAGTGTGATGAAAATAGCTGTTATATTCTGTATTAAAGTAATGTTTAGGTCATAATAATCATTGAAGAATATGATACTTTGATAGTTCATGGATTTAAGTCAAGGATGTGCTATTTCTTAAGCAATGGGGAGTTTAATAACTAGAATATTAACAATTAATGTTGCTTTCAGTTTTGTTTCTAATTCAAGGAAATCATTTTAAGCATGAAATGTTAAAATGGATTATGAGGCCTTCGTACTAATGTAATATAGTCCATGTCTCTAAGTTCTGTGGAAAAATACACAGAACCTGTCAATGCTTCTTGGAAAAGAAAACCACCTTTTCTGTGATTTTCTGGTGGCTGAATTTTAAGTGTTCCTTGATCCCAGTTAAAACTGATTATGCTTAGGTAAGAGAGTTCACCCAGGATATTCTCTGCAGACAGTTTTCAGGATCTTATGCAAGGTAAGGCGATGACTGAATTGTAGTTTGAAAAGAACAGGAAGATGTTTCCAACATACTAATTGGTTCTGGTTTACCATCATGAGCAGCATTCAGTAAGGAGTTAGTTAATGAGTATGGATGGAGTCACCATCGCCACTGGTCAAATCATTTCTTGGAAATGGACCGGACACATTCCTTCCTCTGATCCTTTGTTTGCTCATTTTGTCCTTTCTGCCCCCTCTTTTCCTCTCTACTTTTCTAAATCTTACATCTCTTTGGAAACCTAGCTCACCTCCTGCATGGAGCCTTGGCCAACCATCCCAACCACCATGGCATATTCCTTTTTAGAATTCCTATGATACTTACATGGTAATAGTCATTTGGTCTTTAGTTTGTATGTAGATTATTCTTTACGTGCCTTACCTTCTTAGCAAAATTCTAAGCTCTTTAAGGTCCAGAGTCATATCTTAGATCTCTGAATCACTGCTGGTACCACCTCAGTACAGGCAATGAGCACTGGATGACTGATCAACAACTCCATTCAGCATGATGGTTCATTTTAAACTCTGCAGAGAGAAGAAACCAGCATGCAGGGAAGAGAGCTGCTTTCAGATTTCCAAATCCAGACTCAGCCTAAAAGTCATGTTGGAATTCCTGAGATATCCCCACATAATAACTACCCTCTTAGCTTAAGCTAACATGAGAATGTTTCTGCTCTTTCCTTCAAAGACACATGGAACTGACAAAATTAAATTAGGTCCTGGAATGTAATTGTAAAAGGCAATGTACAACTTCTCAGATAATCTTTTTTTTATATATAAATTTATTTATTTTATTTATTTATTTTTGGCTGTGTTGGGTCTTCATTGCTGCACAAGGGCTTTCTCTAGTTGCATCAAGTGGGGGCTTCTCTTCCTTCCGGTGTGTGGGCTTCTCACTGCGGTAGATTCTCCTGCTGCTGAGCATGGGCTCTAGGCCCACAGGCTTCAGTAGTTGTGGCTCGCGGGCTCTAGAGCGTGGACTCTAGAAAACAGGCTAAGTAGTTGTGGCGCACGGGCTTAGTTGCTCTGAGTCATGTGGGATCTTCCCGGAACAGGGCTCGAACCTGTGACCCCTGCATTGGCAGGCAGATTCTTAACCACTTCGCCACCAGGGAAGCCCCTCAGATAATCTTTGACGATATCACTGTTGGGAGCAGGAAGCTTTGGGGGGTCCTGGAATAGATTAAATGACTTGGAAAGCTTTTACTGAGAGTCTTTTGAGTGTTGGGCAAGATTTTAGTTATGAGTATAGCAGATGCTTTTGGTGCCTTATGTCACATCCCCTTGGATCACCTCTAATTTCAGCCAGGTCTCCATTACCTAGTAGTGACCTTAGGAATGTGCCCTTTAAATACTTTCTGTCCTTTCTTGCTTTATTCTCTCACTTCTTCTTCCTAGGATCGCATTCCACCTGTTTCCAGACCTTGTCGAGGGGGAACTTGAACTAAGACAAATAAATATATAGGATATGATATTTGCCCATAGACATCTTATAAGTTTAGATGGAGTATTTGGACACACATTGTTGGAAACAGTAAAATGAAAATAAAAGGCAGACTTCAATTCAATGACACACAAGTAGTACAGGGTCTAGTACTTTATAGTTGATATAGATTTTATTAAATTTTAGTAGTAATTCTTACAGCTCTGATAACTCTAACCAGGAAGATTTGGTTCTTCCAGAACTATTATTTCTTTTGATATTTTATTAATCTCATATACCACTGAAGCACTCTGTTCTTAGCAAAGTATGAAGAGGTGGGATTGGGTACGTTTTGTACTGTATCCTTAGTGATCTGTAATTGTATCCTGCCATTCAAATGCTATTCTGTTCAACTTTACAGAGCTTAAACATTCCTTAACATTTTGCTTTTCCTAATACTAAATGGAACACTTAGGTCTTCATAAAATTATCTTGGAACATGTCATGGGAGTAATCGAAATGAATTGAAGTTATGATTTTGTACTTGGGAGCAATTGTTTTAAAGGACAAAGAAAAGGAATTTAATTTTTTGTTGCCAAACCAATATAACAATATTAAGAACAATTTGATGAATAAAAACATCATCAATAGAGAAAACATACTAAACTTGTTATTTTAATTTTATAGATTTTTGTGCTTGGCCATGATACAGATATATCTTTTACACAGTTGTAGCTTTCATAAAATTTTGTATTCAGTCCTTTATCGAGAGAATTTTGGAGCATTAAGAAGTCATCTTGAGAGATTTGCTAGTCACATGTAGTTTCCTGGGATTATATACAGTCAGCAGTCCTTCATCATCAAGGCTATTTTCCTGATAACCTTTCTTGAATCACCTAATCTGTTTTATAGTCTCGTTTAGACTAGGGAATCTTGATTTCCATATTTATGAAAGAGGTCACTATAGAATGCCTCAAAATAGCAAGCTTTTAAAATGTTTAAATTTTTTTTTAGCTTTGTTGAACAGAAATATGTATTATGAAAGCAGGACATTGTTTGGATTTGCATTTCAGAGTCTGGGCAAGACCCTTCTTTACTGCTACACTTTGATTTTTACTTTCTTACAAATCCTATGAAGATAACTTATCATCAGAGACGATGATGTGCCTTACTGTGGGTCTTTAAAATTTATTTTTGCTGTGCTTTCAGTGGTAGGACCTTTTACTATGAACACTCCCATCCTTCAATTCTAGGAATTTTTCTTTCATTATTTCTTTGATAATTTATTTGTTTCCCCTTCTCTGTTCTATTTGTCTGGGTCTCCTATTTTTAGCATGTTAATATTGGATTAATCATATGTATAATTTCTCTCCTATTATTCATCCCTTTGTCTTTTTCTACTTTTGGTAGGATTTACTCATATTTATCTTTCAACTTCATAAGAGATTGTTTTCATTACTAATGTCATATTTTAAATTTTTATTAGTTTGGTTTTAATAACTGAGGTTTACTGAAAATATCAAACGAAAGTACTTCATACACACAGTTGTCAGCAGAACCCAGGCAGCTCAGCAGTATAATAAAAGGTGGTTTATCCAGCAGTCTGTTGAAGGGGGATGCTGCTAAGGATGCTTGAGCATAGCCATAGTACATTTGTGGGGGGTGTGTGTGTGTGTGTGTGTGTGTGTGTGTGTGTGTGTGTGTGAACTATCATCATATCTTTTAGTTTCCAAGAACTCTTTTTTGGCATCTGAATATTCTTTTTCTATAGCATCATCCTCTTGTTTCACAGATATATTATCTTATTTAATCTCTAAGGCTATTAATAAGATCATTTTGAAATTTTTTTCTCTTTTTGTTATTTCCAAGTTCATATTTTCCACATCACATTGTCACAATTTTGAATCTAATGGGAGAGAGTCTTCAAAAATGTAAGGAATATTCCCAGAGTTTAATCTCATTACCTCTGATTGGCTCAAGTCAGGTTATTTGCTTATTCTCGAACCAGTCACTGTGTAGGGCAATCACAGTTTTCCATTTGATTGGGAGTGGATCGATGTTCTTTCCTAGAGCTAGATAGAGAGTTGGCTCTATCAGAACTGAGAGTAAGATAGAAGTGGGCCTTCAAAGAAAACTAGGGGGCTGTTACTAGGAAAAGAGCAAAGGGATATTGGATGGCCACAAAAATAGCAAATATGCTTACCACAGCACCTGGTACAGGGGTTTCCTCTGTAACAACCTGGCCTAGAGCTCAAAAGTTAGTGTCAAAAAAAAAAAAAAAAGTTAGTGTCAGAATTCCTGCAGTGACCAGCTACTCACAATTTCAAGGCAACCCAGTCTATTCCCAGGTAATATTGCTTTTTTAAGAACTGAGGTATAGTTGATATACAATATTATATAGGTTTCAGGTGTACAACATAGTGATTCACAATTTTTAAAGGTTATATTCCATTTATAGTTATTATAAAATATTGGCTATATTCCCTGTGTTGTACACTATATCCTTGTAGCTTATTCATTTTACACATAGTTGTTAGTACCTCTTTATCCCCTACCCCTATCTTGCCCCTCGCCCCTTCCCTCTCCCTACTGGTAACCACTAGTTTGTTCTCTATATCTGTGAGTCTGTTTCTTTTTTGTTATATTCACTGATTTCTTTTATTTTTTAGATTCCACATGCAAGTGACATCATACAATAATTGTCTTTCTCTGTCTGACTTTTTTCACTTGGCATAATATCCTCCAAGTCAATTCATGTTGTTAAAAATGGCAAAAATTCATTCTTCTTTATGGCTGAATAGTATTCCATTGTGTGTGTGTGTGTGTGTGTGTGTGTGTGTGTTTATCTCCATTCCTTAGGTTGCTTAGATGGACACTTAGGTTGCTTCCATATATTGGCAATTGTAAATAATGCTGCTATGAACATTGGGGTGCATGTATCTTTTTTAATTAGTGTTTTCATTTTCTTTGAATATATGCCCAGGAGTGGAATTGCTGGGTCATATGGTAGTTCTATTTTTAGTTTTTTGAGAAACCTCCATACTGTTTTCCACAGTGACTGCACCAATTTATATCCCTACCAACAATGTATGAGGGTTCCCTTTTCTCCACATACTTGCCAACATTTGTTATTTCTGTTCTTTTTCATGATAGCCATTCTGACAGGTGAGAGGTGATATCTCATTGTGGTTTTAATTTGCATTTCTCTAATGATTAATGATGTTGAGCATCTTTTCATGTGCCTGTTGGCCATCTGTATGTCTTTTTTGGAAAAATGTCTATTCAGGTCTTCTGCTCATTTTTTAATCAGGTTGTTTGTTTTTTTGATATTGAGTTGTATGAGCTGTTTATATATTTTGGAGAGTAACCCCTTATTGATCACATCATTTGCAAATATTCTCTCCCATTTAGTAGGTTGTTTTTTCATTTTGTTGATGGTTTCTTTTGCTGTGCAAAAGCTTTTAAGTTTAATTAGGTGCCATTTGTTTATTTTTGCTTTTATTTCCTTTGCTTTAGGAGACAGGTCCAAAAAAAAAATATTGCTATGATTTATGTCAAAGAATGTTCCACAGATACACTGCTTTTTAAGAAAGTCTTATATTGCACCAAAATATAGCTTCCTTTAGCTGTCATCCATGACTCTAGCTCTGCCCTTTGGTGTACCCCTGAATTATGTGATGGCAGCTCTTGGGTTCCAGGTCTTTCTTTTCAGAATCAACATCACCTGTTGCTATAACAATTCCTAATCTGACAGCATTTTGAATCCTTTCTCCATCTTAGACCCTTTCTTTCTTCCTCTAGGTTTGTGCATTTTGGTATAGCATGAGTGGCCTAGATTATGAGTATCCACCATTTAGTACAGTTGATTCAAATTAGTTTCTGCATGTAATCTAAGAATATGTAAAGAGTTTACATATATGGTCCTTCTATTACAATAATTCCTAAACCTTTGTTGCACAAAAGAAACTTAAAAATCCTGATACCAGACCAACATTGGACTTTCTGGGATGGGGGATGGAAATTCTTGCACCAGTGTTTTGTTGTTTTTTTTAAATAATAATTTCCAGTTCTCTGCTGAGATTTTATATCTATCTATCTATTATCTATCTATCTATCTATCTATCTATCTATCTATCTGTCTATCTATCTATCTATCTATCTATCTATCATCTACTTGTCTTGGCTGTGCTGGGTCTTAGTTGTGGCATGAGGGATCTTTGTTGCGGCGTGCAGACTTCTTAGCTGCGGCATGAGGACTCATGTTGGGGCATGCATGTGGGATCTCGTTCCCCAACCAGGGATCGAACCCAGGCCCCCTGCATTGGGAGCATGGAGCGTTAGCCACTGGACCACCAGAGAAGGCCCATAGCACCAGTGTTTTGTTAAGATCCCCAGGTGATTCTAATGTGTAGCCCAAGCCAGAAACTGCTTTACTATGTGACGGACCTCCTTAAAAATATGCTCTCAATGGTTAGAGGTTTCTTTAAGGTATGCTTTTAAGAAAATGAATTTGAGGCATATCTCCATTGTTTGCCTTCGGCTAACCTTGTTCACTTCCTGTGAAGGATTATTCATCAAGTCACATCAGAGGAAGCAACCTGGGGCAAAGCAGTGATTTGGCCATATGTAATTATTGAGGTTTCTGGGAAAAATGTTTATATGAATCCTAGGTAAAACCATAATTTTTATGTAATTTTCTCAGTTTGGTTGATAACTCCTGGAGAACACTGCCTGACTTTATTTAACTGACCTCATGCAGCATCAAAAGTAACATTATGTTCTGGTGGGAACTTAAGAAGAGCTTTTGAAATTATTTTCAACCAAAAAAATGTAGTCTTGTCTTTTATGAGTGTGGATTAGAGGCCATCTGTGAAGCTGCTGAGTTTTACAGAAAAGCCTTCATTTAGACTGACATTTATCTTGTAGTGTGGCAGTAGAAAAAGATTCTGAAACATTTGCAGAACAAAGGTTAAGGCCAAACTTTCTCAGTATAATGTTTATAGAGGATAAATCTCCACAAAAAAGGGTAGATTTATTATTTATGTTTAACTACAGTGGCTATTGTGTGTTAAAAAATCTCATATTATGTGGAATCTAAAATATGACACAAATGAACTTATCTACAAAACAAACAGACTCACAGACATAGAGAACAGACTTGTGGCTGCTAAGCGGGGGAGGGTGGTAGAGGGATGGATTGTGAGTTTGGGATTAGCAGATACAAACTATTATATAGAATGGATAAACAACAAGGTCCTATTGTATATCACAGGGAACTATACTCAATATCATGTGATAAACCATAATGTAAAAGAATATGAAAAAGAATGTATATATATGTATAACAATCATTTTGCTGCACAGTAGAAATTAACACAACATTGTAAATCAACTATACTTCAATAAAATAAATTTTTAAAAATCTCATATTAAATAAAGTAGATTCACTGAGAAAAAATGGAAAGGAGAGAGGTTGAGAATAAGAGGGAAAAAATCTAGTGAATTTTCATAGGAGCCTTCTTTGAACTGTCTCCTGCCACTTCCTGACTTCAGAGCATTTTCCCTCATTTTTATTTTGAATATTTTCAAACATGTGGAAAAGTTGAAAGAATATTGCAGTGATATCTGTATATCCTTATGTATCCTGAAGGCCTGAAAATCAGGAGACCTGATGGTGTGGTTCTTCTTCAAAGGCCAGCAGCCTTGAGACCCAGGAAGAATGGATGTTTCAGTTTGAGTCTGAAAACAGGAAAAAAAAGGTAATGTCCCAGTTCAAAGACAGTCAGGCAGAAAGAATTCTCTTACTTGAGGAAAGGTCAGCTTTTCTGTTCTATTCAGGCCTTCAACTGATTGGATGAGGCCCACCCACATTAGGGAGAGCAATCTGCTTTACTAGGTATACCTATTTAAATGTTAATCTCACCCAAAAACGCCCTCACAGAAATATCCAGAATAAAGTTTGACCAAATATCTGGGGACCCTGTGGCCCAGTTAAGTTGACATAATTAACCATCACACCTTGTGTTAGTTTTCTATTACTACACAAAAATATCATCACAAATTTAACACCTTAAAACAACACATATCTGTTATCTCACAGTTTTTGTGATTCAGGATCTTGGCATGGCTTAGCTGGGTCCTGTTCTTAGCGTCTCTCAAGGCTGCACAAGGTGGTGACCAGGGCCGTGGTCTCATCTGAGGCTCAACTGGGGAAGGATCTGCTTCTAAGCTCACTCAGGTTGTTGGCAGAATTCAGTTCTTTGAGGAGTTCAGTTTCTTTCTGGCTGTCAGCTGGAAGCCATCTTCAGATCCTAGAGGCTACCACAGTTCCTTGCCATGTGGGGCTCCCAACATGGCCACTTGCTTCCTCAAAGCTAACAAGGGAGAGAGAGACTCCACTAAGACAGAAACTGGAGTCTTATGTAACTTAATCACATAATCATGTACACATAAATATGTGCACCCTACATCTTTGCCATATTTTATTGTCTACAAACAAGTCACAAGTCCTGCTCACAGTCAAGGACAAGGCATCACAAAAGAGCATGAACTCCAGGAGGTGGGGATCATGGGAGCCTCTCCAACTGTGCACCACAATTCTCTATTTAGATTCAAGAATTGTTAACATTTTGCCACATCTGCTTTCTCTCTGTCTCTCTCTCCATACATATACACATACAAACACATACACATGCATACATTTTTGTTGAACTATTTAAAAATACTTGTCATGATTAACATTACTCTCTAAATAAACATTTATCTCCTCAGAGTAGTACATTTTTACATAACTACAACACTATTATCAAACTGTTTTCAAAATTAACAATAATTTCATTTAATCATTTAATATTCAGATCATGTTCAGATTTGCCAATTGTAAAATATGTCTTTTGTAAATATTTTAAAACCAAGATTCAATAAGTTTTCATGTATTACATTTGGTTATGTCATTTTAGTCTCTGTTAGTCTAACTCTGTTATGCCACTAAATTAAAAAATTTTTGAATTATACTGTACATATAATTCAAAAATTTTTTAATCATTGAAAAGTACAAAAATCATTGGAAGTTGTAGCCTGCATTATAAGCTAGAAAAAATAAATAAATAGGTGTAAAGTTTGGAAAGGAAGAAAGAAGACTATCTTTACTTCCAGATGATATGATTATATACAAAGAAAACCCCAAATAATCTATAAACTATTAGAATAAACAAATTCATCAAGGTCTCTTGATATAAGGTCATTATTCAAAAATAATTTCTAGGGACCTCCCTGGTGTTGCAGTGGCTAAGAATCCTCCTGCCAATGCAGGGGACACAGGTTCGATCCCTGGTCCGGGAAGACCCCACATGCTGCGGAGCAACAAAGCCGGTGCGCCACAACTACTGAGCCTGTGCTCTAGAGCCCACGAGCCACAACTACTGAGCCCAAGCACCTAGAGCCCGTGCTCCTTAACAAGATAAGCCACTGCAGTGAGAAGCCTGTGCACTGCAACAAAGAGTAGCCCCTGCTCACCACAACTAGAGAAAGCCCGCATGCACAATGAAGACCCAATGCAGCAAAAAATTAATTACATGGGACTGAGTGAACTGATGAGGATGATTATAATTTTTGTGACTTTCTGTTTGAATTTTTAAAAAAATCCCACAAGGACTCAGAGGCAAAGAATATACAAATCAATTTTCACTGTGAAGTAAAAGAGCTGTTACAGTGGAGCATTACTGGACTGAATGTCTATATTATGACATAGTATGAGTGTGTTTCGTGTTTGGTAATTGCAATCATTGTTGCTTTTGTTGTGGTCATCCATTTACAATGCTTGATGTCAGTCTATTTATCTCTTGTAAAAATAAAATACAGTGTGTGTGTGTGAAAAAAAAAAGAGGGAGGGGATATGGGGGTATAGGTATACATATAGCTGATTCACTTTGTTATACAGCAGAAGCTAACACAACATTGTAAAGCAATTGTACTCCAATAAAGATGTTAAAAAAATTTTTAAAAATTTAAAAAAAAGAGCCAATGCAGCCAAAAATAAATTTATATTTAAAAATCATTTATATATACTAGCAACAAAAAATGAAAATGAATGTAAAAAATTTAATTATAACACCATCAAAAAACACCAAATTCCCACAAGCAAACCTAACAAAAGATGTAAAAGACCTCTTCTCTACACTAAGAAGTATAAAATGTTGATGAGAGAATTAAAGAAGACCTAAATAAATGGAAAGATGTTAAATCTACATAGTTAATCTTTAGATTCATAATAATTCCAATTAAAATGGAAATTGACAAGGTGATTCTAAAATTTATGTGGTACTGCAAAGCACCTAGAATAGTCAAGGCAATGTTGAATAAGAAACAAATTTGGAGGATGTGTACTATAAGATTTCAAGACTTTCATTAAAGGAAGAATAATCAAGATGGTGTGATATTAGCTCAAGGAAAGACAAATAGATCAATGGCATAAAACAGGGAGTCCAGAAATGTATGCAAATACATATTGTCCCTTGATATATGATAAAAGCACTACTGCAGTCATGTGGGGGAAAGTATTACCTTTTTAATAGATGGCCTTGGAGCAATGGGGTATTTATATAGAAAATAAAATAAGATTGACCCCTACCTCACACGACATACAAAAAGTAATTTAAGGTGGATCATAGACCTAGATGTGTCAAGTGAAACAATAAAGTTTCTAAAAGAAAACAAAGAAAAAAGTCTTCCTGTCCTTAGGAAGATAAATATATCTAAAATATTAAACAAAAGCATTAACCTTAAAAGAAAAAAAAACCTGATAAATTGGATCTCATTAAAATAAAGACTGTTCATCAGAAGACACAATAAAGAAAGCAAAAAGAAAGCCACAGATGAGAAGACAGCTTCAGTGCTTGTATTTGACAACTTTCTCAGTTTCAGAATATACAGAACAACTCCAAATAACTAAACAAAACAAAACCCAAGCTTTAAAAAAATGGACAAAAGCATTAACAAGTACCTTAAAAAAAGATATCCAAGTGACTAATAAACATATGTAAAGGTGTTAGACATCATTCGTCATAAGAGAAATGCAAATTAAAACCACAGTGAGATACGATTATCCACTCATCAAAATAGCTAAAATTAAAAAGATGACAAATCCAAGAGTTGAAGAGGTTATGGAAATATTAGCATATCTCAAATATCTCATATATTGCTGGTAAGAGTAAGGCTGGTACAACTACTTCTGAAATTGTTTGGCAGTATCTACTAAAGCTAAACATAGGTCCACTCGATGACTCGGCAAGTCCACTCTTAGATTTATAACCAAAGAGAAATGAGTGCCTGTGTCCGCCAAAGATATGTACAGGAATTATTCATAATTCAACACTAGAAACAACTCAAATATCGACCAACAGGAGAATCAATAAACATAATGTGCTATATTCAGACAATGGACTATTATACAACTTAAAAAAACTATTGACACATGCAGCAGTCAGGATGAACTTCACAGGTGTTATGCTGAGCAAAAAAAGATCAGACACAGAAGTTGGATGAAGTTCAGCACATGAAAAACTAATCCAATACAATAGGAGTCAGAATAGTGTGTGTGTGTGTGTGTGTGTGTGTGTGTGTGTGATTTTTAGATGGGAAATGGGCATCATGGAACTTTCTGGGGTGTTGAAAATGTTCTATATCTTGATGTGGGTGGTGGTTACAAGTTTCATATAATTGTAAAAAATCCATCTAACAGTATGTATTAAGATTATTACTTTATGCCCTTCACTGTATGTGTACACCACAATTTTTTAAAAAAAGTTTTAAAAGAAAGAAAAATAGACAGATTTTAAGTTTATGACTGAATTTTCACAAACTGAACAGCCCTGATCTCTTCCCATCACTATCCCCCTAAGTGTAACCAGGATCCTGACTTAAAACACCATAGATTAGTTTTGCCTGTTTATGAACTTTATGTAAATTGAACTGTAGCGTAATGATTCTTCTGTTTCTGTTTCTTTTACTCATCATTATATTTGTGAAATTTATCTATTCTCTTGTGTGCAGTTGAAGTTCATTCATTCTTGCTGTATAGCATTACAATATAGGATTGTACCAAAATTTATCCATGCCACTGTTGATGGGCATTTGGGTCATTTCTAGTTTATGGCATTGACATTTTTCAGAGTTCAATCTAGTTTTCTTAAAAAATATTCAACACTCTGGTTTTATGATGGTGCGATTTGACTTGTTCCTTTATCCTCTGCATTCTAATAAATTAGAATTTGGGTCTGGAGGCTTGATTCAATTCAGATTAAATTTTTTGGCAAAAGACTACATACGTAGTGCTGTGTACTTGACTCTGCCAAATTTCCCTCCATGGGAGCTGTACCAGAGTATGCTGTCAAGCTTTTCAGTTTTATGGTGCAATTTTAATTGGCATTTTTCTTATTTTTAGTGATGTGAGCAGCTTTTCACATACGTAAGGGCCATTTGTGGTTTTTCTGTGACCTTTCTGTTCTTTTGCCATTTTTCTATCAGCCCTTTGCTCCTTTTCTTCTTTATTCTTCAGTACTTTTTATATATTATGGAGACTGAAACTTTTTTTAAAAAGGTACGTGATGGCCCAAAGCTCAACCAATCCATGTGTTTTCTTTTAGTATTCTCTATGATTTATTCTGGGTTTATTAAAGGAGAAATGATGACTTTCCCTGCATCCTTTTCTACGGAAAAACTGGAATATATGAGATGTCTACTTTCATCCCCAACTATACATGACCTTGACAGATGCTACATACACTACTGCAAATATAGGCTGGCTTGTTCTTTATGTATCTATGACCCCTCGTCAGCTCCATGTCACATTGCTGCGTGTTCTGGAGCCCACATGGCATAAGCATGTGCTCTCTCTTCTCAGAGAGGCTTGCTCCATCTCTCCATATTCACAGGGATTTAAGCTCTGCATATGAATTATCTTCCATTACACATATGACTTCCTTTCCTTCACTTACCCTGCGAGCTGGGCCCCCCTCCTGACTCCTTCCTTCTTACCACCTGCTCTTCAGGACCAGCCCCCTCACCTCTGCTCTGAAGCCCTCAGGGGTGTCCTCCCTCTCCATCACTTCCCTCTCTCACTTTTGTCTATCTTCATTCTTGGCTTCATTGACATCTTTCCTTTCAGCTAATCTATAAATACATGTTCCCCACCCCCCACCCCCCCCATCTTAAATCCTTCTCTAGAATAGGTTTGTCAGGACAGTTTCTTGTGTTCACAATGGGGATAGCCAAGTATATTACTAGGCAGAGCACTAGGAGTTCTGGACTGGGCTAGAGACTCAGGGAGCATAAGAAAAACAGCACATTACTGAGCATTGCAGAGAACATCTACCCCGAATGCTACGTAAACACACACACACACACACACACACACACACACACACACACACACACACACACGGCTAAAACTTTGAAACTACAGCTTATCCTTATGTTGGTCCAGATCAAATTCTTAGTTAAGGCAAACACCTCTAATCTTTGTCAGAGAATAATGATTTGTTCTGTCTCTGTCCAGAGCATACTCCTGAGTGGCAGGATGGGAGTGAGCAGCTAGTCTTAGGGATGGTGGGGTTTTCTTCCAATTAATGAGTCTCCCTCACCCCTGCAGACAGGTGTCTGCCCAGGGTCCCTACCATGGACCATCCCTCTCACACTATACCTTCTCTGGACCCATCGTCTCAGATGCTTTCACATTTTGATGTCTCCACATCTCGACCTCCATCGCAGCCTCCTATGATGAGCAACAGGCTGGCACATCCAGCTGCAGAGCCCCTCAACGTCTCTGCATGTTCCAGAGGCACCTCAAACTCCATCTGTCCCAATGGAGGTAGCGCCTCCCTGCTTGCTTCCTTTCTGAACTCCTTCTCTGGGGCTCAGCGCTCCTCTCCTCCCTAGACCCTCAAGCTAGAACCCTGGGAGTCATCTTCTCATCCCTTCTCTTCCCTACTTTCAAAACGATCACCAAGTTCTGCAAATTCTACCTTCTAAAACTCTCTGGAGATGCTTACGTCCTCTCCTACCCACTCTTCCCTCATCAGATCAGGTCCTCATTGTCTCTCCTTGAGACTATTGTATCTGTCTTTACCACATCTCTGCCTCTGTTCTTGCCCCTCTCCAATCCAGTCTTGCTCTGTCCCCCAGCTTGCTCATTGTAAAAAGTAAATCTGAAATGACTCCGATTAATGACTGAGATTGATCCACTAATCTAAATTCTTTCATGACGCCCCAAAGGGCATGGGATAAAACTCAAACAACTTAGCAAGGCATCCAAAATTCTACATGATTATTTGGCCTTTGCTACTCTTCTAGCTTCATTTTGGGCCATATTTCTTAAACTTCAGGTTCTGGCAATCCTAGAGTATTTCTGTTTTTGGAACTCCCCATAATCTCTACGACCACTGTGCTTTGCACGTTATTTTCTTTGCTTGGAATGTCCATAGTCCTTCCTCACCCTACCACCCTCCACTGCTTGAACATCTGACAAATGTCTCCTCGTCCTTTATATCTCAGCTCAGGTGTCACCTTCTCTGAGAAGCCTCCTCTGACTTACTCAGCCAAGCTGAGGTTCCTTTTTCCCTGCCTCATCCACTACCTGCTAACTTGTGCTTCGGCACCATCACTGTTTTCTTGCATGTTTGTTTCTCAAATAGACTGTGAGCTCCTTGAGATCAGAAACCATGTCTTATTTATCTTTGGATCCCTAGTGCTGCTATGACTTACAGTACATGCTTATGAAAAAGACTGAAGGAAAGCATCTTAACACTAGGTCTGCAGTGGGCTGTAGGTGGGACGGTTGGGGCTGCTTTCATAGATACGATCTTGTTTAATCCTGGATGGTCAACTCCATAAGGGCAGATATACATCAGTTTTATTCACTCTTGTAACCCCATTGCTAAGCACAATGCCTGGAAAGCACTCAATCAAAGTGCTTCATATAGAAGCTCAGTAAATGCTTTTTTTTTAAATTTTATTGAAGTATAGTTGATTTACAATTTTGTGTTAATTTCTTCTGTACAGCAAAGTGATTCAGTTATACATATATGCAAATATATGTAAATATATATATTCTTTTTCATATTCCTTTCCATTATGATTTGTCACAGGATATATTTTTTTAAATATTTATTTATTGGGCTTCCCTGGTGGCGCAGTGGTTGAGAATCTGCCTGCTAATGCAGGGGACACGGGTTCACGCCCTGGTCTGGGAAGATCCCACATGCCGCGGAGCAACTAGGCCCGTGAGCCACAACTACTGAGCCTGCGCATCTGGAGCCTGTGCTCCGCAACGAGAGGTCACGATAGTGAGAGGCCCACGCACCGCGATGAAGAGTGGCCCCCGCTTGCCGCAACTAGAGAAAGCCCTAGCACAGAAACGAAGACCCAACATAGCAATCAATCAATCAATAAATCTTTAAAAAATATATATATATATTTATTTATTTATTTGGCTGTGCTGGGTCTTAGTTGTGGCACACGGCATCTTTGTCGTGGCATTCAGGATCTTTAGTTGCAGCATGTGGGATCTTTAGTTGCAGCATGCAAACTCTTAGTTGTGGCATGTGGGATCTAGTTCCCCCACCAGGGATTGAACCCAGGCCCCCTGCATTGGGAGCATGGAGTCTTAGCCACTGGACCACCAGGGAAGTCCCTGTCACAGGATATTGAATATAGTTCCCTGTGCTATATAGTAGGACCTTGTTGTTTATCCATCCTATATATAATAGTTTGCCTCCGCTAATCCCAAACTCCCATTCCTTCCCTACCCTACCTCACCTCCCCCTTGGCAACCACAAGTCTGTTTGCTATATCTGTGAGTCTGTTTTTGTTTCATAGATATGTTGATTTGTATTGTATTTTAGATTCCACATATAAGTGATATCATATGTTATTTGTCTTTCTCTTTCTGACTTACTTCGCTTATTAGCATGATAATCTCTGGGTCCATCTCTAGGTCCATGGTCCATCCATGTTGCTGCAAATGGCATTATTTCATTCTTTTTTATGGCTGAGTAATATTCCACTGTATATATATACCACATCTCCTTTATCCATTCATCTGTCTATGGACATTTAGGTTTTTTCCATGTCTTGGCTATAAATAGTGCTGTTATGAACATATGGGTGCACGTATCTTTTCTAATTATAGTTTTGTCTGGATATATGCCCAAGAGTGGGATTGCTGGATCATATGGCAACTATATTTTTAGTTTTTTGAGGAACCTCCATACTGTTTTCCATAATGGCTGCACCAATCTACATTCCCACCAACAGTGTAGGAGGGTTCCCTTTCCTGCACATCCTTTCCAGCATTTATTATTTGTAGACTTTTTTAAAAATAAATTTATTTATTTAATTTATTTATTTTTGGCTGCATTGGGTCTTTGTTGCTGCACGCGGGCTTTCTCTAGTTGCCACGAGAGGGGGCTGCTCTTCATTGCGGTGCACGGGCTTCTCATTGCAGTGGCTTCTCTTGTTGTGGAGCATGGGCTCTAGGTGCTCAGGCTCAGTAGTTGTGGTGCACGGGCTTAGTTGCTCCGCAGCATGTGGGATCCTCCCGGACCAGGGACCGAACCTGTATTCTCTGCATTGGCAGGCAGACTCTTAACCACTGTGCCACCAGGGAAGCCCTGTAGACTTTTTAATGATGGCCATTCTGACTGGTGTGAGGTGGTACCTCATTGTAGTTTTGTTTTGCATTAATACATGATTTTGAATGCACGAGTGATAACTCTGTTGGCTGTGCAGGTGCTAGCATCCTAATACAGTTGAGGAACGGTGGTCTGGGAGAGGTTAAATAACCTGCTTAAGTGTGTTGGACAAGCCAAGCCTCAGAATGCCTGGCCCGCCACATCTCTTTAGAGAAGGAAGGAAGTGGGCTGCTCAAGGCAGCCAATTGACCAGGGGAGGGCCCTTGTCCCAAAGCAGCCAATCCTTACTGGGCTATTGTGAGGCCTGACTTTAAAAGCTGGAATAATCATATTATTGCTTGGGAATTTGAATTAAGAAACGTGGAAATTGAGGAGTTAGTTAGTAGTGGGATCCCAAAAAAAGCCTTTGGGGATGGTAGGCTGGAGTTACAAGGGCCTCAGAGGAAATCAGACAGCAGGAAGGAAACCACAACTGACAACCAGCACAGCTCCATCCCCCCACCCCCTTCCCTACCCTGCTTCCGCTTCCAGATGGCCTTCACCTTCCCAGGTCAATTTGTGTGTATCTTTACAGTCAATACCCTGTCCCTCCCAATCACATGAGGTGATTCCAGTGAGGATCTGTTCCTTGCAACTAAGGTTTTTAATGAACATTCCAGATTGAAACCCAGGCCTTCTTTCCCTGAGTCCAGTGCTCTTTTCACAATTTCAGGGCTAGGGATGTTGCCTTTGTGCAGATTTTAGCAGAGGGCCATGCAAAAATGGTGCACATTAAATGTATTTAATGAAAATGAAAAGAGCTGTAACTGAGTATGAATGAGAGGAAACAGCCAGTGAGGAGCACCAAATCCCCTCTCAATTTAAGCTAGACCAGTAGGACTTCCCTGGTGGCACAATGGTTAAGAATCCGCCTGCCAATGCAGGAGACACAGGTTCGAGCCCTGGTCCGGGAAGATCCCACGTGCAGCAGAGTAACTAAGCCCATGCGCCACAACTATTGAGCCTACGCTCTAGAGCCCGCGAGTCACAACTACTGAGCCTGCATGCCACAACTACTGAAGCCCACGTGCCTAGAGCCTGTGCTCCACAACAAGAGAAGCCACCTCAATGAGAAGCCCATGCACCGCAACGAAGAGTAGCCCCCTCTCACCACAACTAGAAAAAGCCCGTGCACAGCAACAAAGACCCAATGCAGCCAAAAATAAAAATAAATATATATATTTATATATATATATGTATAAGCTAGACCAGTAGGAGGGTCCCAAGAAACCAGAAACAGGCCTTTAATGGAGTGCTTATTTGAACAACGCATCCATCTTCTCTGCTCTCTTTGGACCTAAATCCCTGGGTTTCCAGCTGCCCCCTCCCACCACTTCCACCTGCTACCTGGCTTGCCAGGCAGGCCGGTAGGAGAGGTTGACAGGTGGCCACCTGGACACGTGGGCTTCTGCCCTTGAAGTCTCAAGGCTGCAGAGTGCAAAGAAATACCAAGATTATGGTTTCTATCCACGTGTGGCCTTTTGACACACAAGCTAATGAATATATTCCAGGTACAAATCGTTCTCTCCCATGAGCTATTTCTGCAGGTCTCCAACGAGACAATTACTGGTCCCACTTAACAGAGTGACTCAAGGATGGATCTGACGGCTGGCTCGTATTGAAGCCTGGTTGTTTTCCTGCCCTCTTCCCCGGCTTTAGAATTTGTGTTGAAAAGTTGCAGTACAAAACGCTGAAGCACCCCACGCACCTGCCTATGGGGGAGCAGACTCCACGGCTCCTGGCGGGCACTCAGTGCTACCTTTCAACGGCTGAATGGGCAGGTTCACGACTCTGGGCAGTGACAACACAGGCCCAGAGGGGTTTGCTCACCCCTGCGTTTCTCTGAAAAGATGTCTCTACTTGACGATTACCTACCTGGGGATCATCTTTTGAAACCGACTGAAGAGAGCTTATTTCATAATCAGCATTTCCCAGAAATCACTCACAAGCCACAGGCTATGAAAAGAAACAGATTTTGACAAACTTCATTCAATGCACATTATTGTCAAGTTTGCAGAGCTGAAGGCCAGCCCTTTGAATGTTTTCAGATTTGATTTTCCAAAGGAATGTTTTCTGAAGCTACAGATACCTGGAGGCGCTGATAAAAAGCAAGAGTGAGATGTTGTGTTGGAGCTGGATTTTCAAGGGCAAGGGGAGACAATCTGAAAAGTTAGAGTTCACTTTTTATTTTTAATCTAAGCTTGAAGCATCACTGAACTATGGAGGATGTGACAATTTAGACCCAATCATAAATCAAAAACCTCCAGTCTGGTTGACATTCCATTTAGACCGAACCACAAAGTCTTTAAGAAAAAGCATCCTGATAGACCAAAAAGTGTGACATTAGTGCTTAAGAGAGTGTTGCCTTTATTTCAAAAAGCTTCCTAATGTGAAAAGGAAATAACTGCAAGGAGGCATATTGCACAATCACATTTTTGATTACTTTGATTACTGTGATGGTAAGTTTCCTGGGTTAACTTGGCCAGGCTGTAGTACTTGGTAGGCTAATCAAACATGAATCTAGGTATTGCCATAAAGGTGTTTTGTAGATATAGTTAACACCCACAATCAGTAGACCTTAAGTAAAGGAGATGACCCTTAACAACATGGGTGAGCCAAATCTAATCAGTCGAAGGCTTTAGAGCAAAACCAGGTTTTTGTTTTTTTTTTCTGCCCTGATAATTTTTTTAAATTGAATCATAGTTGATTTACAATGTTTTTTCAGGTGTAAAGCAAAGTGATTCAGATATATACATATTCTTTTTCAGATTCTTTTCCATTTTGGTTATTACAAGCTATTGAGTACAGTTCCCTGTGCTGCACAGTAGGTCCTTGATGTTTATGTATTTTTTTGTTTGTTTGTTTATCTATTTTATATATAGTAGTGTGTCTGTTAATCCCAAACTCCTAATTTATCCCCTTCAGTCCTTTCCCCTTTGGTAACAATAAGTTTGTTTTCTATGTCTGTGAGTCTGTTTCTGTTTTGTAAATAAGTTCATTTGTATCATTTTTTTAAAGATTCCACATATAAGTGATATATGATATTTATCTTTCTCTGCCTGACTTATTTCACTTCATGTGATAATCTCTAGGTCCATCCATGTTGATGCAAATGGAATTATTTCATTCTTTTTTTTTTTTTTGCCTTTTTTGTTTTTTTAATTTAATTTTTTATTTTTTTTTACTTTTGGCTGTGTTGGGTCTTCATTGCTGCATGTGGGCTTTCTCTAGTTGCAGTGAGCGGGGGCTACTCCTTGTTGCGGCGTGCAGGCTTCTCACTGCAGTGGCTTCTCTTGTTGCAGAGCACGGGCTCTAGGCACACAGGCTTCAGTAGTTGTGGCACGTGGGCTTCAGTAGTTGTGGCTCACGGGCTCTAGAGCGCAGGCTCAGTAGTTGTGGCTCACGGGCTTAATTGCTCCCCGGCATGTGGGATCTTCCTGGACCAGGGATCGAACCCATGTCCCCTGCATTGGCAGGCAGATTCTTATCCACTGCGCCACTAGGGAAGCCCATTTCATTCTTTTTTATGGCTGAGTAATATCGCATTGTATATATGTACCACATCTTCTTTATCCATTTATCTGTCGATGGACACTTAGGTTGCTTCGATGTCTTGGCTATTGTAAATAGTGTTGCTATGAACATTGGGGTGCATGTATCTTTTTGAATTACAGTTTTCATCAAAAGCAGGGTTTTTTGAGAAGAAATTTTGTCTCAAGATTGCAATGTCAACTCCTGGCTGGATTTCCAGCCTGCTGGCCTGCTCTGCAGACTTCAGGCTTGTCAGTGCTCACAATTACATGAGTCAATTACTTAAAATAAATTTCTCTCTCTCTCTCTCTATACATACATACATATATATATATATATATATATATATATATATATATGAATTGACATATATATTTCACATTCTGTGGAAAACCCAGACCAATTCAATCGCATTTGTGTACCTGAGTAATAGCTGGAGTTTTTAAGATGGAAATTCAGAACCATTCAATCTGGATGAACTTTCTTCTTGCCCCTCTGAGTTTGTACTAAATGAATTGACAACATTCTTAATTTCAATTCAGATGCTACAAAGTCCTGTCTGAGGGAAGTGAGAAAGATGTTTGGATGTCAGGCTGCCTGGAGATACACACAAGAGAGCTCTTGGGAGTGAGAGGACCAGTAGGGAGCATTCACCGAATGAGACGCACAGAGTTCAGACCCGATTTCCACTCACAACCTGAAATCTTACTCCTTCCAGGAGTAAGTTTTGAGGACAGAATGTGGAGAAGTCTGTGCTACTAATGGCCTGTTGGGGAAGGACAGGCTTTCTAGTCTAGATGGAAGAGCCAAACAAGAATATATTCCACAACAGAAGAACACTTTTTACCAAATATAATGACATAGGCAATGAGAATATAGGTAATATGGAACTAAAATACAAGCCCAATCTGTAATGTTAAACAAAGGCTCTAAATGACAAAGTTATTTCCACGTGCAAAGACTGGTATTACTCTTTCCATTCTTTACAAGAGAGATCTAGTCTCTGCCCATGAATGAGTCTCTTTCCTAAAATATGGAGTTCTTTCCTAAGAAGACCTGAACTCTGCTTATATTTCTCACAACCATTAAAGAACAATTAGCATTAACTCCTTCTAGTCTTCTATTTTCAAAAACCTCAAGGACCCTTACTAGAAGCAAGAGGCATTTCCAAATTATTCACCCAAATCTCTTAACCCCAGAACAAAGATGCAAAAATAGAAAAATGGAGAAGCAGAGGTCAAGTTATAATCCTGGTATCTTTCTCTTTTCCTTTCTACCTAGCTGTTCACCAAATCTGTTTCCTTTATCTCCTGGTCCACAGCTAGACTACAGCCTCCCTGCAGTTGGGTGTGGTTATATGACAAAGTTTTGGTTAGTGGAATGTGAGGGAAAGTCCTGTGTGCCACTTTGCAGCCTGCCCTCCCCGTCAGACCTCCCACATGTGATCCTCCATGCTCTTTCCTTTTTGGCAACAATCTTGGAAATCCCTAGTTGAAGATAGAAGCCACAGGATGGAATGACCCTTGATCCCTGAATCACCACCTGGAGAGCTGCCTGCTGATCAGAAACACCTGTGTTGGACTTCATCTGAGCAAGAAATAAACTTCCATTGTGTTAAAGCACTGTGATTAGGGGTTTATCTGCTAAGGCAGTGAATTCTTAATCAACACAATGAGTGAAGAGCATTGCTTTCACCTTTAATGTACTGCAGGGAAAGTGCACAAGTTTATTTTAATCTATTGATTGGGAATGTCATTTATAGCAATGTGGCTGATATAATGAAATGCCAAATCAGCCTCAAATGTGGATGCCACATAGAATTTATTAAAATGAGATTGAATATATGATAGAAATTAAATATGACATTTCTAGATTGCAATTCCCTCCACCCCCCAAGCGCTGTGTTGGTGGGTTAAGCCTTCATGGCCTGGAAATTTTTTATCAGCTGTGGAGAGTGGAGGCATTGGTAACCAGGGAGGAAAGTAGATGCAAGGTGGCCGGGGGCTGGGGGGAGCCAATTCTTTCCTCTCTAGGTGTTTTGCCTTCCTAGGTTTTCACACACGGCCACCAGACACACAGTGAATAAGAGAGAAATTAGCATGGTTTTCTCTACTCCGTTCTTATAGAATAAAACCAACTAAAGAACACTTCATTAAAAGAGCTGTGTGTTGATTGTCTTGTTGTTGTTGCTATTATTATTATTATTATTGCAAATAACTCATTTGTAAATTGATTGTTTAAAACTTGAAGCCCATTTCCCTAAAGAATCAATGTTATACGGGCTATGAGGTTTCAAAGATGATATACAAAATTTTATTTAACCCATTTTGTTATCTATCTATCTATCTATCTATCTATCTATCTATCTAAGTGTTGGGAAAGGCAGTCTCATATGTGCCTTTCAACCCAGACTGCTGTAAGGCACATATTTTGACCCCTGCTTAGGCATATAAATATGGGCCTTGGGCCTAGAACACTTCCTTACCAAGAGATAAAGAGCCACACAGCCTGTGCTGGGTTTACCACCTTGTGTAGGGTTATCTTTCCCTATTTCAGGCTCAGTGTGGGCTCCTTTGTTCCGCTTAGGTATTTGCATCAATGACCTCAGGCACATTCCCGGCTTTCAGTATTTCAGTCTCCACAGAGTAGAGGTCGGGGTCCTTCTAGGACAGCACAAGAGGGCTGCCAGTAGGCCATTTGCCCTGCACTGGCTGCCAGGCGGACCTGCTTGCCATGGGGAACCATGTACACTATTGGAGCTGCTCTTGCTCTCTTTCTTCTCTATGTGAGTAAAGTGTTGTTCCATCCAGTGCTTGACTGTATTGTGTTTTCCTTGGCAACTCCGATACTAAGATGCTGTGGGCAGAAGCGTCTGGAGTTCTATTCCTGGTGGCCGGCATTGTGATGATCTGTGCTATCCTCCATGCAGTTGAATTCCTCCCCAGGTATGGTCCTCCCCAGTGTATAGTCCTCCCCAGTGCATGGCATTTTGTTCATCCATCTGTCTATTGATTGATCAGTCAATCAACCAATATTTTTGAGATGCTAGACATCTTGAGGGCAGACAGAGGTGAATAAGATGTAGTTTCTGTCTTGAAACAGCTGGCAGTCAGGCAGAGTTGATGTAGCAAAAACACTGTTAATTGTAGTCTCATATCCATCTTCCTGTCTTACTTGTCAAGAGACCTCTGATTTTGTTGGGGTGGGGGCAATATACCAGCCACAGATGATAGATTAAGATTAGTTTTAAACCAGCGATCCTAAATTCTGATGTGCATGAATTAGAATTAGGCTCTAGTGCTAGGAGGATTTGGGACAAGTTTTGTTTTCCTGATGAAAGCAATGTGCCTGACATTGCTCCCTTTCTCTCTTCCTGCTGTGACCATGGACTTCGTTTCTGAAGCTGTATAAGCCATTCTGCAACCTTGAGCAAGAAACCAAATTGTTTTGAGTCAGCAAATCCCAATTTGTTTAAGCCACTGCCAGTTAGGTTTTCTGGTACTTGCAGCTGAAAACATTCCTAGTTGATGAAGGAGAGGAGATGAGAATAACAAATAGCTGTGAGGCAAACCGCATTTAAGGGCTGTAACAGACAGGTAGTGCTGGGTGATTCAGAGAATGGTGAGATGGAAAGCTTCATGAAAGAGGTAACATTTTGGATTTGGGCAGGGCTCTGAGGATCAGGTATGGCTTAGACTGGAGGATACGGGGAGGGAGGAATCATAGGCAGAGAGAACTGCATGGGAAGGACATGTGTGTGGCAAAGCTTGGGTCTGTTTGGGGATTTGTGAGGAGCTGAGTGTGGCTTGTGTATAACATGTGGGGAGTGGAAATGGTAGATAAGTTTGGAGAGGTTGATCAATGCCTTCTGCAGAGGACCCTAAAGGCCCAGGTGGTATTTGTTCTTAGCTGGGTGAGCTTTAAGGAGGCGAGACAGCAACATAATCAGAGGTGCAGTTCAGAAAGCTGGTCTTGGTGGCCATGTTCATGAGATTGTTGGGGAAGGAGAGCAGATATGGAAAAACCACCAATTTAGGTTCCTCCAACTGTCTAAGTGAGAGAAAATAAAGACCTGAATTAGCTATGGTTTTGAAAAAGAACAGATTGAGAGGCACAGGGAAGGTGGAGTAGGCACTTGGCACTGGATGGAGGCAGGGCCTATAACACCTACCTTCCTTGGTAAGGCCTTGTCCTGGCTTCTGGAATCTGGCGTATGGTCAGGCCATTTGAGATGGTTGTTCTCTTGCTCTCTGTACATCCCCTACTCAACCATTCCCCACTTCACTCACATGACTATCCAGTCTTCTTAATTATAGGGCTTGATTAGTAACTGGGTAACTGATGAGGCCACCTGACGTCAATGCCCCCTATAGGTGGTAGCCTCCTTCTCCCCGGAGTAGTGAAAGACTGCTGCCAGGTCCTGCCTGCCCTCTGCTGCACATGGTGGGATGTCACTGTAGGACTTTGCTTCAGATATGTAAGATCCTCCTATCCAATAAACTGGTGGTGTCTCTGTCTCTTTCTTCAGTCTTGAGGCTGGGTAACTACAAGGCTTGCGGGCCTGCAGGGTGCAGCCCAACATCTGGAGATGAGGTTTCTTCATGGCTTTCCCTCTGCCTGGAGCATACCTCTGCCTTCTGCCTGCCTGTCACTCATCACCTCTCTAGACCCTTCAATACCAGGCTCAAATCCCACCTTAAAAGAGCCCTCATGGGGACTTCCCTGGTGGCGCAGTGGTTAAGAATCCGCCTGCCAATGCAGGAGACATGCATTCGATCCCTGGGCCAGGAAGATCCCACATGCTGTGGAGCAACTAAGCCTGTGTGCCACAACTACTGAGCCTGCACTCTAGAGCCCGAGAACCACAACTACTGAAGCCTGCCCACCTAGAGCCTGTGCTCCACAACAAGAGAAGCCACCGCAATGAGAAGCCCGTGAACCGCAACGAAGAGCAGCCCCTGCTCGCCACAACTAGAGAAAGCCCGCGTGCAGCAACGAAGACCCAACACAGCCAAAAAAAAAAAAAAAAGCCCTCGTGTCCATCAACAGGAGAATGAACAAACTGTGGTACAGCCATACAATGGAAGACTATTCAGTAATGAAAAGGAACAAACCAGTGATACATGCAACAACATGGGTGAATCTCAAATAAATTTTGCTGAGTGAAATAAGCCAGACCAAAAGAGTACATACTGTGAAGTTCAGGAACAGGAAGAACTAATCTATGAGAAAAAAAGCCCAGAATAGTGGTTGCCTCTGCAGGGTGGGGATTGACTAGGAAGGGATATGAGGGAATTTTCTGGGGTGATGGACAGAGGTTTGTGTCACACAGTCATATGCTTTTGTTAAAACTTGTAGAATGCTCCACTTAAGATCTGCATTTCGCTATGTAAATTTTGCCAAAATAGAGTAACAAATATTGAAATATAGTTAATGATATACAAGCTGAAGAATCTATGAATGAAGCATACTGATACCTACTATTTACTTTTGAGATGCATCAAAATATAAGATGTATAGATGGATGTTTGGCTAAAAATGTGACAAAGCAGAGATAGCAGTGTTAACAATGATAGAATCCAGGTGATGGGTAAATTCTCTCAACTTTTCTGTGTGCTTGAAAGAGTTCATAATAAAATGCTGTTGATGGGGGTGGGAAATGCCAGGTTTAAATTATGCTAATTCACCTCTCAAAGAGGACTGGCAGTGCAAAACCAACCTGTGGGCAAACTTTGGCCTTTTGAAGGGGGCTGTGACCAGAGGCTGAAAAAGGGGCAGTCTCATTCAGGGTCCCTTTCCCAAATGATTCTGGCTGGTAGATGGAGTAGAAAATCTCTGCTCTCTCCAGTTTTTCCTGAGTCCAGTAACATCACGTCTCCTTACAGATTAACCCTCTATTCCTTCAAGTGTTTGTCTTCTGTGTGTCCTATGGCCCTGGGGCAAGGAGGCAGAGGACACCTAAAATTTGTCTTCCAATAAACACATTTCACATTTGTTTACTTTTACTATTGACTGCAGAGTTATTTGAAATAGCACACAACAACGTGATTTGCTTTTTTTTGTCCCAAGGATAAAGAGGTTTAACAGAAATGTCAATGTACAGCAGCACCCCCTTATCCAAGGTTTCTCTTTCTGCAGTTTTAGTTACCCAAGGTCAACCACAGTCCGAAATATTAAATGGAAAATTCCAGAAATAATTAAAGTTTTAAACCTCACACCGTTCTGAGTAGTGTGATGAACTCTCACACGGTGGCCCACTTTGTCCCTCCCAGGACATGAATCATCCCTTTGTTCTGCCTGTTAGGACTTAGTAGCCAACTCATTTATCAGATCAACTGTTCAGGTGTGCATCACCCCTGATTATTTGGCTGAGTATAGATTTATCAGTTGAAAATAACCTCTCAATTTTGAAGGCATGGTTCTATTATTTCAGTTTGGTTTTTTTTATTCCCTCTCTCCTTCCTTCCTTCCTTCTTTCCTTAAAGGTATCTCAAATTCAGTGGGTGCAAAGCCAAAATCAAACTCCACCAGAAAATCCCGTTACCTCCAACTTTTAAAAAAAATTTAATTATACTTATTTTTGGCTGCATTGGGTCTTTGTTGCTGTGTGCAGGCTTTCTCTAGTTGTGAGGAGCACAGGATACTCTTTGTTGCAGTGCACGGGCTTCTCATTGTGGTGGCTTCTCTTGTTGCAGAGCACGGGCTCTAGGCACGTGGGCTTCAGTAGTTGCAGGACACGCGTTCAGTAGTTGTGGCACGTGGGCCCTAGAGTGCATGGGCTTCAGTAGTTGCTGTGTGTGGGCTCAGTAGTTGTGGCACGCAGGATCTAGGGTGCAGGCTCAGTAGTTGTGGTGCATGGGCTTAGTTGCTCCATAGCATGTGGGATCTTCCTGGACCAGGGATTGAACCCATGTCCCCTGCATTGGCAGGTGGATTCTTAACCACTGTGTCACCAGGGAAGTCCCTACTTCCAACTTTTAAATCTATCCTAAATCAAATATTTTTACTACGCCCAATCCTCTAGTCTGAATTACCATCATTCCTCTCCTGAACTTCTAATTGATTTTCCTGATTCTGTATATTTTAAAATTGTAAAATATTTCAAACAAACTATGTGTGGCTTTATACTTTTTACTATATTAAAAAGTATGAAAATCTTACATACACAATCATAAACATATGGAATTGCTTTAAGTGTTTAGCATTCGCTGTTCCTATGCATGCCAGCAGCCTCTTATTGCAAACACCTGGGACTCTAGCAGCTGGAGTGTGTTCAGCCATACACAGGTCAGGGAGCTGACAAACCTGGGAGCAGCCCCAAATCAACGAGTTGGGGATAAATACTCCAGGTTTCCTCCCCTCCATTTCCCAGATATCTCAGCACTATTGAGTTTGTTACCCAATGGGAATCTGCTCACTGACCTTGAACTGGCCTTCTTACCTTCCCGGTTTTACTTTTCCACATACCAATTGGTGCTTTCTGGTGTCATCTATCAAATAAACTGCTTCATTCAAATTCTAGTCTCAGGATCTGCTCTGGGGGAAACCCAATATAAGACAGTAATGTACTCATTTTCTTGTCACTGGACTTGCAGGTTGTTTTGTTTTTCACTGTTACAAACAAGGCCGCAACATTCTTCTACAAACTTCTCAAGATTTATGTAGGAGGTTTTCTCTTGGTATTGAGTGGAACTGCTGGGTCAAAGGGTATGTGCATCTTCATCCTTAATAAATATTGCCAACATTTTAACAGTCTGACAATGTTAACTACTGGGGAGAATGCCACATCTGATGCGTATGGACGGTACCTTGATGTAGTTTTATTTATTTTTTAAAAATTTATTTATTTTATTTATCTGTTTTTGGCTGCATTGGGTCTTCGTTGCTGCACGCGGGCTTTCTCTAGTTGTGGCTAGCGGGAGCTACTCTTTGTTGTGGTGCATGGGCTTCTTATTGCGGTAGCTTCTCTTGTTGCGGAGCACGGGCTCTAGGAATGCAGGCTTCAGTAGTTGTGGCATGCGGGCTCAGCAGTTGTGGCGCACGGGCTTAGTTGCTCTGAAGCATGTGGGATCTTCCTGGACCAGGGCTTGAACCCATGTCCCCTGCATTGGCAAGCAGGTTCTTAACCACTGCGCCACCAGGGAAGCCCTCACTGTAGTTTTAATTTGCATTTCCCCAATTACTAGTGGGAAGGTATAACTTTTTATATATTTTTGGCCCCTTGAGTTTCCTCTTCTCTAAATGGCTTGTTTCTTTTTCTTATCAATATCTGATATCTATAAATTCTGGATACTAATAGTTTTCTGGTTATGTTCCTTGCAGAGAGCACCATTCTCTTCTTGTGGTTTGTAAGTCTTAGTCAGTATTGATTCCTATTCTTCTGTGTGATCTGTTTTTTTCCCTCTATGGAAGATTTTCGGACATTTTTTCTTCCTGATGTTCTGTAACCTAATTTTACTGCTAAGCATAAAGGGCTCAATTTATCATTTTAGGTAATTTTTCATGAAAATAAGTACATAATGCTACAAAAAATCTAATCACAACAGACATACCTAACGCAGAAAATAACACTCCCAATTTGATACTGTCAACAGTTTGGAGCATGCTTTTTCCCACACATGAACATTTATTAAACATTTTGAGTATTATACACAATTTGCTTCTTTTATTTAGCAATTTTTGGCATTTTCCTGTCAGTACTTCATTCTTTTTAACTGCTGCAGATGTTACATTTTATAGACATATTGGTTAGTTATTTCTTATTAATCAACATTTGGGCTGTTTCTAAGTTTGAAAAAAAAAGTTGCAACAAATACTCTTTGGTCCATTTCTTTGTTCAGGATTAATTTCTAGAAGTGGAAGTTCTGGGTCCAAACCCAGAATATTTTGAATTTTAATTGATATTGCTAACTTACACTCTAAAAAGGTTGTACCAATTTATAAGGCAGAAAATGCTATTTTTTTTTGGATATTTAATCTAAATCTTTGCTAACGTGATGGGTAAAACATGTTTTAATTTTCATTTTTTAATTCTGTGAAGTTTAGTTTCTAACTTACTAATTTTGGTTTCTAGCAATATTCATTCTCAATTTATTACCTCTTTGAATTTTTAATTTTAGCCATTATGTTTGATATTAGATTATTCTTTTCTGTAAAGAGCAGCCAATTCTTGTTCTATCATTGTAACATCCCATGCAGTCTCACTGAAGATCAGAAACAAAGTTTTTTAAGGTCTCAAACCTTCTCCTTTAACCACCGAAAAGGTAGTCTCGTACCTGCCTCTTTACTATCCCTGTGGATTTCAACTTATTGACTCCTGGTCTGAGTGAAGAGAATTTTTTTCAGAAGTGTGATATAAAGTAATTCACAGTCCCTCTTTTGATCTAATTTAAGTAACTGAATGCTAGCTCTTCTGTTTATAATCCATTTCTGACCTTTGGACCCACCTGCCTAGCTCCTAGCTCTATAGGCTCTGGTTTCAACTCATGCTACCAGGGCACTCTCCCACTTTGGGCTGTCTTGGTAGATATTCTACCCTAGGCAGGTGCTGGTCACCTATTCTTGACTCTTGATGGGCATTCAGGAAGTTACAGCAAGAAATGTTTCACAAATGGTATCTGATACAGTCTAGTTAAGATTAATGGGGAATAAAAGTGCTTTGCTTAGAAATAATTATCCATAGATCTAAAGTCAACAAAAGTCTCTACAACAAAAAATACATAATTTTTTGGGGGGGAGGAGGAGGCTTGAAATAGATCAGAAAACACTTTCACATTAATTGTTCTTTTCATATACTTCAAATTTGTACTTAATGCCTTTCTCCTCCTGGATATCAGAAGGAACACCTGGATATCTGTAAAAGAAAAAGATGTATAATTAAATATTATGCAAATACACTACACATGCAAATAGTAAGAAAAATTTCAAACTACAGAAAGTTAGAAAATAAAAAGTATAATTCTTCTTCCTTTCCTTCTAACTCCTAATTTTTCTCCCCCAAACTAACCACCGTTAGCAGTTTCTATTTTATGTTCCCACTCTGTCACCCAGCTACTATGAAATTTCTTAAGAACTTTTTGTAAGTCTTACATTTGGTATCAAATCTCTTGTGTGAGCAAAGAAAAAATAAAACACAACCTTTAGCTGTTAGAGTGGAACTGAAGTTGTGTGTGGTGCATGGGGATTCTTGATTTCTGTTTAATCAGTGGACACCACACTGCTCTAATTCCCCACTGTGTGGCTTATTTCATATCCTTTACTGGAATCACTGTTTATCTGATCTTTTCTACTCCCTAACACTCACTTAGGTGTGTGTTTCCTTCAGCTTCTAAGTCAAAACCCAGGCCCTCCTTTGGGTATATACTTAGAAGTGGGATTGCTGGATCATATGGTAGTTCTATTGTTAGTATTTTGAAGAAACATCGTACTGTTTTTCATAGTGGCTGCATCATTTTACATTCCTACCAACAATGTACAAGAGTGCCAATTTCTCCACATCCTCGCCAACACTTATCTCTTGAAGGGATATTTGCACTTCCATGTTTACTGCAGCGTTATCCACAATAGCCAAGATATGGAAACTACAGTGACAGATGAATATATAAAGAAAATATGTATACATACAATAGAATATTATTCAGCCTTCAAAAAACAAGGAAGTCCTGCCATATGCAGCAACATGGATGAACTTGGAGGACATTATGCTAAGTGGAATAAGTCAGTCACAGAAGGACAAATACTGCATGATTCTACTTATATGAGAAATCTACAATGGTCAAATTCATAGAAACAGAGAGTAGAAGGGTAGTTCACAGGGGTTGAGGGAAGGAGGAAACAGGGAGTAGCTGTTCAAAGGGTATATAAAGTTTCAGCAAGATGAGCAAGTTCTGGAGATCTGTGTAACGCTGGGCCTATAGTTTACAACAGTGTAAACACTTAAGCATTTGTTGAGAGTAGATCTCATGCTGTGTTCTTATGACAACAAAAAAATTATTTTTCACTGAACACCACCCCCCCACACAAAAAAAACCCCAAACCAGGGTCTTCCACTGAAGGCTGTTCTGACCACTCTTGTCCACAACCCTAATCTTGGTGCACTTCTGTAGGTTTGTGCTGGCTGTATCCACTGTGCTCGAGGTGAGGGGTCAGGAAGACTTGCTTTAGTCAGGCTTGTGTTTGAATCTGGTTCTGCTGTGTGACACTTAGCTATCAATAAAAAGTCTTCATCCTTATAGAGAATTTAGCACTGTGCCTGATATATTAAGTGCTCTACAAATGTTACCCATTAATGATATTAGTTTGTTTTGTCCCCCTAACTATTTTCTAACCTCACTGTAGGCAGAGATAACATAGAAGACAAATTTAAATCTCTTATGATACCTGACAGAATGCTGAGTAATAATCGGAATTAACCTTTTGTTGACCAATTAGAGATTATGCCATTTTGAAAAAAAATATAATTAGAAACATGAAATAACAATAGCATAATAATATGTACAAAAAAAAAGAAAAAAAAAAGGAGAATATATTTCAGAGGAAGAAGGTATGTTTCTATTTACTAACCATTTCCTAAGCTGTTTCTGTTCTACTGTTTTAGTAGCAATATAGTTTTTTCTTTGTTTAAAGAAATGATTTTACTAGGCCAACTTTAAACCACAATTTTACTTTCTTAGATGAGTCACCAAAAGCAACATTTACATTTGTGTGTGTGTGTAAAATTCTCAAGAGTATCAAGACTGTCAGTTAACAAGATAAAAGCAAAGCATTAAGTCAAAGCTATTTCTAAAACCATGAATAATAATGATTTAGAAATAACTATGCTATGGGCTAGATATGGTCACTAGTCATGGTAATAATGTTTATTTTCTCTGTGAAACAAAAATTTAATTCTGCTTAAGATTAATTTTACTTTCCACAATATTCACATATTCAGTCTGTTTTAATAATGATAACTACCTCATAATCATAATTCCAAACTTTTCTGAAGAACAAACTGTCTAAGAGCAACCTTTGAACTCCAAGTTTAAGTCTAACAGGATTTGGAAATACCACCTATTTATTATGAACCACCCAGATAGATGGTCTTTTCTAGAATCTTCAAGCATTAAAGAAGCAAATGAATACAAATAATCATAAGATCTGAACTGACAAAGGATCATGAGAATAATGCAGAGATGATCTGATGGAAGGTCTAAAATAGAGGTAAACAGAGTTCCTGGAACAGGTATCTATAAGGACCAAATTGTAACTAAAAATGATGACTCTATAGGAAGCACAGGCTCAGGAGGCGAGGGATCCACAAATAATATGGACAAATATGCCAGGATCCTGTTGGACAGTCAAGAAATAATGGGAACGGAAGAGGAAACGTCAGCCCATCTAAATCCTAATTCAAGTGTCTACTGGTGAGGGGCATCTGTCCCAGCTCTGGAGCCAATTACTGCCTCAAAGGCCTCTTCTGGTCTTTAATCCTATTTGACTACATGGTCACATGAAAGGTTGTTAACTAGAAAAAGTCTGTTTGGGGCTCATTAAGTGGGAAAACTGCTGCTATAAAATATTTTGCTCTGATGGTTTGGTTGGAGCCTAGTGTGAAATAGTCTGAGATAGAAAGACTTCTTCCAGGCAAGATGAATAAGGGCAGAGCTTTAATGGACAGGCTGGCATGGTGCTGTCAAAAAAAATGATTGCATTGACAATGACCCACTGGGAGAAAAGGGAGACACAAAGTAAAACCATCTTACTTCGTTAATATTCTGCTTTTAGACTTCTACCACTTGTGGCTTCATCTACATTTTAATTTATTCTCTTCTTGCTTCACAGTAGTCCTCTTTCATTTTTATTTCATTATACTGGTGCTTTTATTACCAGGAAGTTTGGTGTTAATAAAAGATACTGTGTTTGAACTGAAACCTATGTAACCACAAGAGGCCTAGGATAGGGATAATGGAAGTCTAAACAAAGTGGGTAGCTGTGGGGAAAGAATGAAGGGGAGTAAAGAATGATCAGAACTCATTTCTGGACAGTAGGGAGCAATTCTAAGTTGCCCAATATACAGAGATTTGTAAAGAAAGCTCCAGAATTGAGCAATGTTACAGATGTCCAGGGACAAAGTGTATTCTCTTTGCTTCAGAGGTTTCCTTTTTCTCTATTTCATGAAAGATTTATACTACTTCATATCTCCCTTATCCCTTAGGGGATTCCCTCCATCCCATGTTAAAGAGGCTGTTACTACGTTGCTACAGGCTTGAAAGTACAGATGACCATGATGTACTGCAGTGGAAGAAAGGACTTTTTGTTTTCTTCCATAGCCTTGTTTAGAATGTCCAGTTTGGAGCAATTTCTTTGAATTTTGGCTTTGGATAGCAATTTCCTATCTCAGTCTATTCACCATTAAAAATTTCTCAGACATTTAAAGAAGAATTAATACCAGTCCTTCACAAACTCTTCTAAAATGTAGAAGAGGAGAGAACACTTCCCAACTCATTCTGTGAGGCTAGCACTATCCTGATAGCAAAACTAGATGAAGATGTTACCAAAAAAAGCCTACGGACCAATATACCAATATCCTTATGAATATAAATGTAAAAATCCTCAACAAAATATTAGCAAATGGAATTCAACAACACATAAAAAGGATTATACATTACTACCAAGTGGGATTTATCTCAAAAATGCCAGATGGGTTTAACAGAAAAATCAACTGATGTAATATACCATATTGATAACGTATTAAGTATTTATTATATATTTTGTCTTATTAACGACAAAAACCACATGATTATCTCAAGAGACTCAAAAAAAAGTATTTGACAAAACCCAATATCCCTTCATGATAAAAACACTCAATGAATTAGAAATAGAAGAGCTCTTCCTCAGTGTGATAAAGGGCATGTATGAAAGACCTACAGCTAACATCGTATTTAATGGATGCTTTCTCTCTAAGATCAGGAACAAGACAAGGATGTCTGCTCTTGCCATTTCTATTGAACATCATACTGGAGGTTCTAGCCAGGACAATTAGGCAAGAAAAAGAAATAAAAAGCATCCAGATTAGAAAGGAAGAAGTAAAACTATCTCTATTTGCAAATGATATATTCGGTATCTAGAAAATCTGAAGGAATCCATTTACAATCAGAATAAATGAGTTCAGTGAGGTTGCAGGATACAAGCTCAATAAACAAAAATCAGGGGCTTCCCTGGTGGCGCAGTGGTTGAGAGTCTGCCTGCTAATGCAGGGGACACGGGTTCGAGCCCTGGTCTGGGAAGATCCCACATGCCGCGGAGCGGCTGGGCCCGTGAGCCACAATTGCTGAGCCTGCGCGTCTGGAGCCTGTGCCCCGCGACGGGAGGGGCCGCGATGGAGAGAGGCCCGCGCACCGCGATGAAGAGCGGTCCCCGCACCGCGATGAAGAGTGGCCCCCGCTTGCCGCAACTGGAGAAAGCCCTCGCACGAACCGAAGACCCAACACAGCCAAAAAATAAAATAAATAAATAAATAAATAAGAAAATCCTTTTAAAAAAAAAAAAATCAATTGTATTTCTATATATTAGCAATGAACAATCTGAAAATAAAATTAAGAAACAATTTGATTTACAATAGTATCAAAAAGAACAAAATATTTAAGAATAAATTTAACAATGAAGTGCAAGGTTTGTACACTGAGAGTTACAAAACATTGCTGAAAGAAATTAAGGAAGATCTAAATAAGTTGAAAAGACATCAAATGTTCATGATTTGGCAGTTAATACTGATGTGATGGCAATACTCTCCAAAGTAATCTACAGATACAGTGCAATCTCTATCAAAATCCTAGCTTGCTTTTTGGCAGAAATTGACAAGCTGATCATAAAATTCATGTGGAAATGCAAGGAACATAGAGTAGTCAAAACAACAGAGAACAACAAAGTTGGAAGACTAGTACTTCCTGATCGCAAAAGTTATTACACGGCTGCAGTAATCAAGACAGTGTGGTTCTGGCATAAAGATACACATGTAGATCAGTGGAATAGAACCGAGTGTCCAGAAATAAACCCTCACATTTATAGTCAACAGATTTTCCACAGAGGTGCTAAGACAATTCAGTCGGGGAAAAGGATAGTCTTTTCAACAAATAGTGCTAGGACAACTGGTGTGCTGCTTACCAAAGAATGAACTTGGACCTCTTCCTTATAGCATATATAAATTAACTCAAACAGATCATAGACTTAAATTAAGAGTTAAAACTATAAAACTCTTAGAAGAAAACACAGGAAAAAATCTCTGTGAGCTTGGATTAGGTAATGGTTTCTTAGGTATGAAAGCAAAAGGACAATCGACAAAAGAAAAAAATAGAAAAATTGGACTACATAAAAATTAAAAACCTTTGTGCAGCAAATGATTAGGAAAAGTGAAAGTCAATTAGGAAAGTGAAAAGACAATTCAGATAATAGGAGAAAATATTTTCAACTCATATATCTGATAAAGGACTTGTATCCAGAATATTCATAGAACTCTTAAAACTCAGTAATAGAAAGATAAATAACCAAATTTTAAAAATGGGCAAAGGATGTGAATTGATATTTTTCCAAAGAAGATACAGTATATAAATCTCCAATAAGCACCTGAAAAGATGTTCGACATCATTAGTCATTAGGGAAATGCAAATCAAAACCACAATGAGGTACCACCTCATCCCTACTAGGATAGCTATAACCAAAAAGGCAGACAATAACAAGTGTTGGCAAGGATATAGAGAAACTGGAAGCTTCGTATGTTGCTGGTGGGACTGTAAAATGGTACAGTCACATTATCAAAAGTTCAGCAGTTCCTCAAAATGTTAAACTATATGACCCAGTGATTCTTCTCCCAGATTATACCCAAGAGGAATGAAAATATACATCCCCACAAAAACTTGTACATGAATGTTCAAAACAGCATTACATTAACCAAAAAGTGGAAATAAATCAAATGTCTACTAATTGGTGAATGGATAAATAAAATGTAGTAAATCTATACAATGAAATTCTTTTTGGCATGAAGTACTGATACATATTACAACATGGATGACCTTGAAAACAGTATGCTAAGTGAAAGAAGCCAATTCCATGAAGGACTTCATATTATATGATTCTGTTAACATGAAATATCCAGACTAGGCATATCTATAGAGATAGAAAATAGATTTAGTGGTTCCTAGAGCCAGCAGGGGAAGGGAATGGACAGCGACTGCTAATGTGTACAGGGGTTCTTTTTGGATGGTGAAAATGTTCTGAACTTAAGATTGTGGTGATGGCTGCACAACTCTGAATATACTAAAACCATTGAATTATATACTTCGAATGGGTGAATGTTGAGATGTGTGAATCATTTCTCAGGAGATGTTAATATTTTCTTTTCTAAGATTCAAAGAGCCAGAATTGTATTTGTTTTAAGTTATCAAGGATCTTGAAGGGTCATAACTTTGGAAAGAGGTCTAATCGAGAGTGACAGGGTAACAAAGGTATTTAATATGAAGCTGATTCACACAGTAATCTATTCTTTTTGTTAGTAGAGAAAAGAAAGGTAAGAAATGAGGGATAGCAGAGATCAATATCCACATAATGTGAGAATCAGCAATCTAAGCAGTACAAGAGAAAATAAGGTGGGACAAAGAAACACAGCTGATTAAAAAAAATATATGAAATCAATGTGATTTTTCTAAGTAGTCACCTTTGGAGACTATAAGCAAAAGCCTGTACTTTAGCTGTTTAGAAACTTTTTAGAGTTCTTAGAATTTCCAGTTTTCTTTAGACCTAGTTAAGAGCCCAAGAAAATCAGTCACAAACTTCATTTGATTTGAGACCATTACCTATATTACTCTGTAAAGTAATATACTTTATTCTAAAGCTTGGCCATCCATTTATTCAGACTTGGCTCTGAATGCTGCTTTTACAAGGTATTTCCAAAATCAAACTTGCACTCAAGGAATGACTGTTTTCAACTGAGAGTGTTTGAATGTGTTAAGAGCTAGTCTAAAAGTGTTGATATAATTAATCTTCTACTCTGCACAGCCAACAGCTGAAAAGCACTTTTAAACTAAAATGTTTTCAAAAGCAGACAGTTTCATGCTAAAATCAAAGTAAACTACAGAGTAAATCAAGTGTAACATCTTCTTCCACCTCCACCACTAAGTTGGTTCCTTCATCTTTCACCTGAACTACTGTAACTGGTCTCCCTGCTTCACTCATGTCCCCTCCAGCCCATTGCCCATAAACAGAAGAGTATCACTCTCTATTCAGAACCCTCTAAACCTGTCCTGGGTCTGATCCCTCTTGGTCTCCCCCTTGCTCACAATGCCCACCATGGCTTTCAGGTTCAGGGAACACGCCAGGCTTCTTTCTGCCCTCAGGTCTCTGCGCTAGCTACTTCTGGTTTCCGGAATGCTCTCCTCAGCCCTTTGTGTGGCTGGCTTCTTGCCATTTAGATCTGGTGTAGACATCACTCTTCAGAGAGGACTTAGACTACACAGTATCTACCACATCACAGTATTTCAATTTACCACACAGCAACTCTTTGGATGTTTATCTATTATTTGCCACCCTCCTCCTCTACTATAAACGATGTAATCTCCTGGAGAATAGTGACATCATCTGTCTTGGTAAACACTGTATCCCCAATGCCTAAGACAAAGTCTGATGCTAAATAAGCACTGATCTTACAGAATGAACTAATGCCTATTCTCTAGATTTCAGTGAAGTCATTAAAACCTGAACATTCCCAAGTCTGTTAAAGCAGATATCCAAAAATTCCTATAGCTTTTGTTTATAAAACACATTGCTACTTCGAATTCGATCTGAAGAGACATTCTCTTTTCTATAATTCTTAAGCAGGAAAGCCAAAGGTGCTTCAGACTAATTAATAACATTTTACTTACTCTGGGGTAAGTTTATATTTTTCCAAATCAATTTCTGGAAAAAATGTGTCACTTTCAAATTCCTGCATGATCCTTGTCACAAATAGTCTAAGATGGCCTGGCTTGTTCATGGCTTCCTTTGAAATAAAACAAAAGGCATCAATTTCCTTATTTATCTGTGTCAAAAGTTAAAGAAACTCTAATATTTTTGCTTTAATTACATACTGAAGTTTGTACTAGATATTAGAGACATGCTACATATCTTGTTACCTCCAAAGCATGCTATTTAATTATCCTATTCTTCAGTTTGGGACCCTGCAAAGTATGACTTAGTTGGGAATGGCCCTAATCATTTATCAGTAATTACAAGGGTGAGTTCAAACATACTCTGGGCTCTAGTTTGCTTACATGAACTCTTTTTTTCATTTTAAGCCTTCAATTTTGTCTTTTATCTTTGGTTGTTGTTTAAGAATTAAAAACCCCAAATTATCTAGTTACCCTCCATAGAAAAAATTTACATATGTATATATGGATAGGATAGTAATTTCATGACACCTTGATTAATGAAAATCCCAAGGGCATACTTAGTACATATACTTAAAATTTAATGCCTCAATTTCTCAGCAGATAGTTACAATGCTAGTAGGTAATTTATTCTGTCTCTTATTGCTAATGATTGCATTTGGCATTATATTGTTAATGACTTTTCTATTACTGCCTATAGTACTATTGATAGTTTATACAGAAAAAAAACTGCCCTGGAACAAATATCTTAAAATTCTAATACAAAGTCAGGAGTCCCAACTGCAACTCTAAGAAAGCAATAACTCTTGATTTTGAAATAGCTTTTGAAACAAAACAAAAACACATATACATATAAATTCAACTGTGTGTAATCCTTAAAATTCCATACAAAGGGCATAGAACACATTTTACTTTTTATTTTCAATACTGTTGCTTACATTAAATCATTTATTCTCTTGCCCCAATCAAATCAGTATTCTACCAATTCTTACTGTACCAAAAATTAGAAAAATTGAAGGGACTAATCACAGCAGCATTGGAAGATCTGTATCAAAGTTAATGATATATGGCCCAACTTTTCTTTCTTTTTCTTTTTTTAACATCTTTATTGGAGTATAATTGCTTTACAATGGTGTGTTAGTTTCTGCTGCATAACAAAGTGAATCAGCTATACATATATATATACCCCCGTATCTCCTCCCTCTTGCATCTTCCTCTCACCCTCCCTATCCCACCGCTCTAGGTGGACACAAAGCACCCAGCTGATCTCCCTATGCTATGTGGCTGCTTCCCACTAGCTACCTATTTTATATTTTACATTTGGTAGTGTATACAAGTCCATGCCACTCTCTCACTTCATCCCAGCTTACCCTTCCCCCTACCCATATCAAGTCCATTCTCTACATCTGCGTCTTTATTCCTGTTCTGCCCCATGGTTCTTAAGAACCGTTTTTTGGTGTTTTTTTTTAGATTCCATATATATGTGTTAGCATATGGTATTTGTTTTTCTCTTTCTGACTTACTTCACTCTGTATGACAGTCACTGGGTCCATCCACCTCACTACAAATAACTCAATTTCGTTTCTTTTTATGGCTGAGTAATAGTCCATTGTATACATGTGCCACATCTTCTTTATCCATTCATCTGTTGATGGACACCTAGGTTGCTTCCATGTCCTGGCTATTGTAAATAGAGCTGCAATGAACATTGTGGTGCATGACTCCTTTTGATCATGGTTTTCTCAGGGTCTATGCCCAGTAGTGGGATTGCTGGGTCATATTGTAGTTCTATTTTTAGTTTTTTAAGGAACCTCCATACTGTTCTCCATAGTGGCTGTATCAATTTACATTCCCACCAATAGTGCAAGAGGGTTCCGTTTTCGCCATACCTTCTCTAGCATTTATTGTTTGTAGATTTTTTGATGATGGCCATTCTGACTGGTGTGAGGTGATACCTCATTATAGTTTTGATTTGCATTTCTCTAATGATTAGTGATGTTGAGCATCCTTTCATGTGTTTGTTGGCAATCTGTATATCTTCTTTGGAGAAATGTCTATTTAGGTCTTCTGCCCATTTTTGGATTGGGCTGTTTGTTTTTTTGATATTGAGCTGCATGGGCTGATTGTATATTTTGGAGATTAATCCTTTGTCAGTTGCTTCATTTGCAAATATTTTCTCCCATTCTGGGGGTTGTCTTTTCGTCTTTGTTTATGGTTTCCTTTGGTGTGCAAAAGCTTTTAAGTTTCATTAGGTCCCATTTGTTTATTTGTGTTTTTATTTCCATTTCTCTAGGAGGTGGGTCAAAAAGGGTCTTGTTGTGATTTATGTCATAGAGTGTTCTGCCTATGTTTTCCTCTAAGAATTTTATACTGTCTGGCCTTATATTTAGGTCTTTAATCCAGTTTGAGTTTATTTTTGTGTAAGGTGTTAGGGAGTGCTCTAATTTCATTCTTTTACATGTAGCTGTCCAGTTTTCCCAGCACCACTTATTGAAGAGGCTGTCTTTTCTCCATTGTATATTCTTGCCTCCTTTATCAAAGATAGGTGACCATATGTGCATGGGTTTATCGCTGGGCTTTCTATCCTGTTCCACTGATCTATATTTCTGTTTTTGTGCCAGTACCATACTGTCTTGATTACTGTAGCTTTGTAGTATAGTCTGAAGTCAGGGAGTCTGATTCCTCCAGCTCCGTTTTTTCCCCTCAAGACTGCTTTGGCTATTCAGGGTCTTTTGTGTCTCCATACAAATTTTAAGATGATTTGTTCTAGCTCCGTAAAAAATGCCATTGGTAATTTGATAGGGATTGCACTGAATCTGTAGATTGCTTTGTGTAGTACAGTCATTTTCACAGTGTTGATTCTTCCAATCCAAGAACATGGTATATCTCTCCATCTGTTTGTATCGTCTTTAATTTCTTTCATCAGCATCTTATAGTTTACTGCATACAGGTTTTTTGTCTCCTTAGGTAGGTTTATTCCTAGGTATTTTATTCTTTTTGTTGCAATGGTAAATGGGAGTGTTTCCTTAATTTTTCTTTCAGATTTTTCATCATTGGTGTATAGGAATGCAAGACATTTCTGTGCATTAATTTTGTATCCTGCTACTTTACCAGATTCGGTGATTAGCTCTAGTAGTTTTCTGGTAGCATCTTTAGGATTCTCTATGTATAGTATCATATCATCTGCAAACAGTGACAGTTTTATTTCTTTTCTGATTTGGATTCATTTCTTTTTCTTCTCTGATTACTCTGGCTAAAACTTCCAAAACTATGTTGAGTAATAGTGGTGAGAGTGGGCAACCTTGTCTTGTTCCTGGTCTTGGAGGAAATGGTTTCAGTTTTTCACCATTGAGAACGATGTTGGCTGTGGGTTTGTCATATACGGCCTTTATTATGTTGGGGTAAGTTCCCTTGATGCCTATTTTCTGGAAGGTTATTTTATCATAAATGGGTGTTGAATTTTGTCAAAAGCTTTTTCTACATCTGTTGAGATGATCATATGGTTTTTCTCCTTCAGTTTGTTAATATGGTTTATCACATTGATTGATTTGTGTATATTGAGGAATCCTTGCATTCCTTGGATAAACCCCACTTGACCATGGTGTATGATCCTTTTAATGTGCTGTTGATTCTGTTTGCTAGTATTTTGTTGAGGATTTTTGCATCTATGTTTATCAGTGATATCAGCCTGTAGTTTTCTTTTTTTGTGACATCTTTGTCTGGTTTTGGTATCAGAGTGATGGTGGCCTCATAGAATGAGTTTGGGAGTGTTCCTCCCTCTGCTATATTTTGGAAGAGTTTGAGAAGGATAGGTGTTAGCTCTTCTCTAAATGTTTGATAGAATTCACCTGTGAAGCCATCTGGTCCTGGGCTTTTGTTTGTTGGAAGATTTTTAAACACAGTCTCAATTTCAGTGCTTGTGATTGGTCTGTTTATATTTTCTATTTCTTCCTCGTTCAGTCTTGGAAGGTTGTGCTTTTCTAAGAATTTGTCCATTTCTTCCAGGTTGGTCATTTTATTGGCATATAGTTGCTTGTAGTAATCTCTCATGATCTTTTGTATCTCTGCAGTGTCAGTTGTTACTTCTCCTTTTTCATTTCTAATTCTGTTGATTTGAGTCTTCTCCCTTTTTTTCTTGATGGGTCTGGCTAATGGTTTATCAATTTTGTTTATCTTCTCAAAGAACCAGCTTTTAGTTTTATTGATATTTGCTATCGTTTCCTTCATTTCTTTTTCATTTATTTCTGATCTGCTCTTTATGATTTCTTTCCTTTTGTAACTTTTGGGTTTTTTTTTTTCTTTCTCTAATTGCTTTATGTGTAAGGTTAGGTTGTTTATTTGAGATGTTTCTTGTTTCTTGAGGTAGAAATATATTGCAGTAAACTTCCCTCTTAGAACTGCTTTTGCTGCATCTCATAGGTTTTGGGTCGTCGTGTTTTCATTGTCATTTGTTTTTAGGTATTTTTTGATTTCCTCTTTGGTTTCTTCAGTGATCTCTTGGTTATTTAGTAGTGTATTGTTTAGCCTCCAAGTATTTGTATTTTTTACACATTTTTTCCTGTAATTGATATCTAGTCTCATAGCGTTGTCATCGGAAAAGATACTTGATACAGTTGCAATTTTCTTAAGTTTACCAAGGCTTGATTTGTGACCTAAGATATGATCTTATCTGGAGATTGTTCCATGAGCACTTGAGAAGAAAGTGTATTCTGTTGTTTTTGCATGGAATGTCCTATAAATATCAATTAAGTCCATCTTGTTTAATGTATCACTTAAAGCTTGTGCTTCCTTATTTATTTTCATTTTGGATGATCTGTCCATTGGTGAAAGTGGGGTGTTAAAGTCCCCTACTGTTACTGTGTTACTGTCAATTTTCCCTTTTATGGCTGTTAGCATTTGCCTTGCCTTATGTATTGAGGTGCTCCTATGTTGGGTGCATAGATATTTAAAATTGTTATAACTTCTTCATTGATTGATCCCTTGATCATTATGTAGTGTCCTTCTTTGTCTCTTTAATAGTCTTTATTTTAAAGTCTATTTTATCTGATATGAGAATTGCTACTCCAGCTTTCTTTTGATTTCCATTTGCATGGAATATCTTTTTCCATCCCCTCGCTATCATTCTGTATGTGTCCCTAGGTCTGAAGTGGGTCTCCTGTAGACAGCATATATACAGGTCTTGTTTTTGTTTCTATTCAGCCAGTCTGTCTTTTGGTTGGAGCATTTAATCCATTTACATTTAAGGTAGTTGTTGATATGTATGTTCCTATTACCATTTACTTAACTGTTTTGGGTTTGTTATTGTAGGTCTTTGCTTTCTCTTGTGTTTCCTGCCTAGAGAAGTTCCTTTAGCATTTGTTGTAAAGCTGGTTTGGTGGTGCTGAATTCTGTTAACTTTTGCTTGTCTGTAAAGGTTTGAATTTCTCCTTTTTGAAAGGTTTTGAATCTGAATGAGATCCTTGCTGGGTAGAGTAATCTTGGTTGTAGGTTTTTCCCTTTCATCACTTTAAATATGTCCTGCCACTCCCTTCTGGCTTGCAGTTTCTGCTGAAAGATCAGCCGTTAACCTTATGGGGATTCCCTTGTATGTTATTTGTTGCTTTTCCCTTGCTGCTTTTAATATTTTTTCTTTGTATTTAATTTTTGATAGTTTGATTAATATGTGTCTTGGCATGTTTCTCCTTGGATTTATCTTGTATGGGACTCTCTGCACTTCCTGGACTTGATTGACTATTTCCTTTCCCATGTTAGGGAAGTTTTCAGCTATAATCTCTTCAGATATTTTCTCAGACGCTTTCTTTTTCTCTTATTCTTCTGGGACCCCTATAATTTGAATGTTGGTGCATTTAATGTTGTCCCAGAGGTCTGTGAGACTGTCAGTTCTTTTCATTCTTTTTTCTTTATTCTGCTCTGAAATAGTTATTTCCACTATTTTATCTTCTAGGTCACTTATCTGTTCTTCTGCTCAGTTATTCTGCTATTGATTCCTTCTAGAGAATTTTTAATTTCAATTATTGTGTTGTTCATCATTATTTGTTTGCTCTTTAATTCTTCTAGGTCCTTGTTAAACGTTTCTTGTATTTTTTCCATTCTATTTCCAAGATCTTGGATCATCTTTACTGTCATTACTCTGAATTCTTTTTCAGGTAGACTACCTATTTCCTCTTCATTTGTTTGGTCTGGTGGGTTTTTACCTTGCTCCTTCATCTGCTGTGTGTTTCTCTGTCTTCTCATTTTGCTTAACTTACTGTGTTTGGGGTCTCCTTTTCGCAGGCTGCAGGCTTATAGTTCCCAGTGTTTTTGGTGTCTGCCCCCAGTGGGTAAGGTTGGTTCAGTGGGTTGTGGAGGCTTCCTGGTGGAGGGGACTGGTGCCTGTGTTCTGGTGGATGAGGCTGGATCTTGTCTTTCGAGTGGGCAGGACCACGTCCAGTGGTGTGTTTTGTGGTGTCTGTGCACTTATTATGATTTTAGGCAGCCTCTCCGCTAATGGGTGGCGTTGTGTTCCTGTCTTGCTAGTTGTTTGGCATAGGGTGTCCTGCACTGTAGCTTGTTGGTTGTTGAGTGGAGCTGAGTCTTAGTGTTGAGATGGAGATCTCTGGGAGAGCTATCGCCATTTGATATTACATGGGGCTGGGAGGTCTCTGGTAGACCAATGTCGATCTTGGCTCTCCCACCTCAGAGACTCAGGCCTGACTCCCGGCCGGAGCACGAAGACCCTGTCAGCCACACGGCTACTAGTGTTGGAGCGCTCCTGCAGAGGCGGAGGGCGGCTGGGGCTCATCACGGGGACAAGGACACTGGCAGCAGAAGTTCTGGGACGTACTCCTTGGTGTGAGCCCTCCCAGAGTCCGCCATTAGCCCCACCAAAGGGCCTGTAGGCTCCAGTGCTGGGTTGCCTCAGGCCAAATAATCCTGGCCCACCTTTTCTGCACAGGGTCAGATGGTAAACATTTTAGGCTTTGTGGGCCATATGGTTTCTTACCTTTGTAGGCAAAAGCAGCCATAAACAACACTAAACCAATGGGCATGGTTGTGTTCCATTGAAACCTTATTTATAAAAACAGGCTGGTAGTCCCGAATGTTCTGTAAGTCAGTGTGATGTGAGGCAGATAATGCAAAAACCTACAGATTCTACTTCTTTATTATTTATATAAGTACAGATATATTAAATTATATAACTGTATTTAAGTACTTATATTGTTTAAAGAATACATTTTCAAGTGACTATGGTATTGAATCGTTCAAAATGTGATTGGCACTCAGCAAAATAAACAACTTATTTTCTTAGAAATTCATTTTTGGCTGAAAAGATCAAAGGAAAATGTCCATTTTCCCCCTATTACAAATGGAGAATGTTAAAGATTGTAGAAACAGGAACCCAAGAAACAGAGTTTTTATAATGCCACCTAGGATCCTGGTATACTTCTTTCCAAAATAATTTCAGTGTTCATATATTATGACAAGCCACAAAGGGTAGGGGCTGATTTTTCCTCTCCATAAATGTAATCTTTCCTCAGTGTTATAAAAGAGTTATAATATTCTATTTATTATCCTCAAAAATTTTTAAAGCTGGAAGTCATCTGGTATCAAGAAAAAGGAATATTTTCTATTTAACACAGTGTCTTCCCTTATGATACGAAATCATGTAACACTTTCCCCCTACCCTCACTTTATATGAAAATTGTTGAGGGAAAGTCTTGTGCTTTGAACAAGTTCACATACATCTAGTCAGTGTATCTCAATGGAGAGCCACAGCCTTTCCTCAGTAAGGGACATAATATTTATCCTTGAGGAAAAGACGATAGCTTAGTGTATCTAGGCACATCCAGGGAGGAGAAGACAATGCAGTGCAAGTACAATTCTCAGGAAGGATTTAGAATGTTTTTAAAATTGGAAACATCAACTATTTTGAATTGAAAATAGACTGGTACAGACCTAAAAACTTACTTTAAAATTTTCATTTAGTTTGTATGATAGTATCAAAAAATGAATAGTGCAAATTGGCAATATGTCTAACTTCCAGGAGAAATAATGTGCTTCCTTTGCTCATGGTTTAATTTTTTAAAGTTGAGATGGCAGGGAAGCTGAAAGAAAGAGGGTAGACTATTTCCTTATAGTCACAGATAACGTTACTTACCTTATAAACAGAACTGCCTCCCACTATCCAGACCATGTCTACTGTATTTGTTAATTCTGGTTGTTCAATAAGTTTTAAGGCACCATCCAGACTTTTGGCAAGAAAATGAGCTCCCTGTGGAGGTTCCCTGAGATTACAAGAAAGAATTACACATAATTTCTATAAACCCCATTCATACTAGTCAAATAATCTGACTAGGAGGCAGTAATTATAAAATTAAAATCATCATAAATATGAAACCTTTCAATAAAAAGCATTTAACATCAGTATGGCCCATGGCCAATAAATTCAACCCACATTTGTGTATGTATGGTCTACAATGAATCAAAAACAGAACCACTTGTGATACTGCATGATATCTGTGGTGGAAAAAAAATCACAACAGTAGTTGTTTCCGGAGGGATGGGGTAAAGATTCACTGGGAAGGGGCCTGAGGCAGCTTTCTGGGAGTGACAGTAATGTCCTATATCTTTGATATGGGGTTACCTAGGTGCATATATTTGTTAAAATATAGCAAATGTAAATGTAAGACTTGTACATTTCATTGTACATAATATTTATTTCAAAAGAAAAAAACAGTAAAGTAATATTAAACTCTAGTTAATGAGATATATAATGAATTATTTAGGGGAAAATATACTAATGTCTGCAGTTTACTTGGAAAAGCATAAAAATAATAAGACTGATGGATGGTTGGATGGATGATAAAACAAGCATAGTATAAAATAATCTATGTGATAGAATCTATGTTGTGGGTATACAGGTGTTTACTGTAAAATTCTTTCTATAGGCTTGAACGTCTTCTTGATAAAATGTTGGAAAAAAGAGTGATATGTTTGAGTGACTAGTTTGGAATGATATTCAAACTGTTAATATGTGGTTACCTTTGGGGTGTGGGGAAAGGATTCTCATGTTTCAAACAATATAGAAATAAATGAATTATCAAAAAATGAGCATGTTATTACTTTTGTAATTAAAAATCCCAAAGGGGAAAAGTCAATTCATTTATTGTTTATATTGACTAGCTCAGTCTCTCCCAACTTCCAAAACTGTTATTTTGGTGAGAGTTTGCAATTCCCTTTATAAATGAAGAAACATGCAGAATTGGCTTTCAGAGTAATTAGACACAACAGAAATTACAATTCAATGTCAAGTTCTTAGACTGATGCTTTTAAAAAATAATATAATTGCCTTTGAACTAGTAGTTCCAACAATGATTAGTTAAGAGCTAATGGGGACTATTCATTCTCTTTGCTGCCTCCTTTCTCACCTTCTTGATATCTATTTGACTTACTTGGCTCTTTGTCATCTCTCAAGGAGTTAAGATAGCACAAAGAATGTATTTTGATTCAAAGCTGGAAAAAGACACGGAGGCTAGGGTGAAGCTAAAGGAGCCAAGGGATCCCCAAAGGTATCAGGGCAGTTGCAGTGACTAGGATGGACCAGGCCATTCAAGGGGAGAACTGAATTTGGAAGAAACAGATTTGGAGTTGGGGGGAGAAGACAGTCTAGTTTAATAAACAAAGTTTACAATGACTTTGAAAGAGTCAAGATGGTTTTAGTAACTGAGGATGTTTAAGTCAGGACTGCTGACAGGAGTTAAGGTAGGATGTAAATCGGTGATTTAGGAACTGACATACGAGGAAAACCAGAAGAGGTATTCTAGAAGTAGTCGGATTACAGCAAAATGATTTAGAAGGTGGTATACATGGTTGGTGTGGACTTCAAAGAAAGGAGACAATCTTTTTGTGAAGAATGTGGAACAATGTCTTGAGAATGATTCAAGGCATTAAGGTAAAGACTACTTCTTTGCCCTTTTGCAGTGAGTCTAAAAAGGAAAACAAAGAACAGATTAAGGATTTGTTTCAGATTTTAGTTATAACAAAGACACGGAGGAAATGCTTCAGCACAGTATTGCTACTTAGTGGTATAGAAATGTTGCACAAGAAACACTTGACCCTAGATGGGCAGAAAATTAGCAAAAAAATTGAGCCAATGGTTGAGTTCATCAGCCTCTTCACAGCACAAATCCTAGAAACTAACACAATAAATACCATATGGCAAGCACTCAATATTGTTACTTATTTCATCGATAAATTTTCTTTCTATAATTATCTCAATCCGATCCAGATTGGATTCCCTCACAAAGGACAGTTGGTATGTGGTAGCACACATATTCTACATCAAGAAGTATGTGGCCATGCTTGATATTTTGCTTCTTACCTAGAATCTTGAATTCCCTCAGAGGGTTGGCATGAAGATTAAAAGAGATAATGCACATAGTAGGCACTCCAGTGATACTTCCATTCCTTTCCTTAAAAGTCCTGTTCAAGGGAGGCTGCTTTTTACCTGATGGATAGGTGTATTACAAAGAAAATATCTAACATTAATTGAGTGCCTATTTGCTCTGACAAGTAGTAGGGTCAGGCAGTGCTTTATACTCATCATACCATTTAATGTTGCCAGTAGTCCTATGTAGGTACTATTATCCCTTTTTAAAGATGAGGATATTGAGGTTGAGGGATTAGGTTGCCAATAGTCACACAGCTAGGAAATGGTGGACCTAGGATTTGAATTCCAGCAGCCTGACTTTGGAGCCTGAGCTGCACTTCTTATTCAGACAATAGGCTTTCAACTGGTGGCCTTGGGCTACAAAGGTGTTAGATTCTGGTTCCCTCAGGCCTCAGAGATGGTGTGGCCTAGTTTAGGCAGAGCCCTCAGACCAGTGTTTTCTGGCCTTGAGCTGCCTCATTTGATTACCCTGGGGTATTATATAAACATTATCCTTTCCATTGTCCCTGATGTAAAGAGGATGGCAGATAGAATTCTGCCCCAATTTCCCTGAGGACTGTTGGGAAAACAGTTAAAAACAAAAACCCTAGGCTAGAATCACATCTTAACCAGAATTCAGAAATATGTTCACTTTAAGACCTTTAATACTCAGTCTTTAAAAATGTGATTTCTAACTATTAAAAACTGATTCAAATATGCTTCATTCTCATAATTGAATACTATGTGGCCACCAAAAATATTTATAGAAATTAATCTTTTAATATATTGAGTGGGGTAAAGGCAGGTTACAAAGTGTTGTTATGTGGGATGATTCTTTTTTTTTTTTTTTTTAATTTTTTTTTTTTTTAAAGACATTTGCCCAAGGTCAAACAGTGGATCCAGGATTCAAACCCAGGCCGGTAGGACTCGAAGCCCAAACTATTTTTTTTTTTTATTTTTTATTTTTATGGCTGTGTTGGGTCTTCGTTTCTGTGCGAGGGCTTTCTCTAGTTGCGGCAAGTGGGGGCCACTCTTCATCGCGGTGCGCGGGCCTCTCATTATCGCGGCCTCTCTTGTTGCGGAGCGCAGGCTCCAGACGCGCAGGCTCAGTAGTTGTGGCTCACGGGCCCAGTTGCTCCGCGGCATGTGGGGTCTTCCCAGACCAGGGCTCGAACCCGTGTCCCCTGCATTGGCAGGCAGATTCTCAACCACTGCGCCACCAGGGAAGCCCCGGGATGATTCTATTTTTATAAACTGACTACAGACCATTTATTCCATGAAAATTCTGGAACCCCTACTCTGCTAGGAGATATGCTAGGTGCTGGAAATAGAGATTTAAAAAAAAATGCACTTCCTGTACCAAAAAGATTGTGATGGCAGGCAAAGAAATAGCTCAGCAGTGGCCATAAAAGTGAAAAGGACATGCAACGGGGACGTACGGAGGATGCTGGATGGGCACAGAGGTTGTGCATCATCTGGCTGGGGTGACAGGAAGAATTCTCTTTGGAGTCTGATCCCTCAGCTGAGTCTTTAAGGAGGTAAAAGCATGAGCAAAACACAGAAGTGACAGGCCACTATAAATATTATTGAGGCTTACATTAAGGAAAATTGAGAGGAGAAGAAAAGTAATCTGTGGTGAGGTTTAAAATACTAAAGGGCAGTATAATAGAGCAAGGTCCTGAGGACAGAAAAAAAGTGGAGTCTAGAATAAAACAGTGGAGGCGGGGGAAGGAATTGATTTTAAAAGCAGGGGATTTTTCTGTCTCAAGATTGAGGGAAGGAAGAACAAAGTGATATGTTAAGGTGAAAATAAGATCATGAGGCTGTCCATTGTGATCTCATTAATATTAATATTTTCAATAAGCTACAAAATTATGTAATTTTGCTAAAATAGCAAGGACTGGGGAAGTAGGACCTGATATCTGTAGGGTACCTTCTGTGTGTCAGAAATTTAACATATAAAATATTAATTAACCCTCAAAATCACCCTAAGAAGTTGTCATTATTAATCCCATTCAGTAGATAAGAAAGTTGAGGTTCAGCAAGGCTCAAAGTTAAAAAAGCCTAAAGCCGCAAAGTTAATAGGTGCCAGAACAGGTATTAGAAGCCAGGTTGGTAAGTCTTTGCTACACCAAGTATGTGAGTGGTGGGGAGAGAACTGAAGCTTTATGAAGAGAAGAAAGTTTTAATCACTGTGGAGAATATGATAGCAGGACCATAAAAAATTATTCTGCCATGAAGTGTTAGACAACTTCATGGACTGAAGACAGTTTACAACATCTTATATCATGCAGGCAATTCTGGATTTTCTAAAGATGCTGCCAAAGCTGCAGCATTGCAGTAAAACTTCTTTATTTGATTTTTGGTTCCAAAGACTTTAAAAAAACCTCTTTATTTTGATAGAAATCACATACCACACAATTCACCCTTTTAACGTGTATAATTCAGTGATTTTTTATATGTTCATGGAGTACTTTTTGTCATCATTATCTACTTTTAGAACATTTCCATCACCCCCAAAAGAAACCCTGTACCTATTATCAGTCATTCCCCACTCCCAGGCAACCAATAATCTACTTTCTGTCTCTACAGATTTGCCTATCCTGGACATTTCATTTCATATAAATGGAATCAAATGGCCTTCAGTGTGTGGCTTTTTAAATTTTCACTCAGTATACTGTTTTCAAAGCTTATTCATGTTGTAGCATATATCAGTACTTCATTCCTTTTATCGTGGAATAATACTGCATTGCATGGATATAGCACATTTTGTTTATCCATTTATCAGCTGATGGACATTTGGGATGTTTCCACTTTTTGGCTACTATGAATGATGCTGCTATGAACATTTGTGTACAAGTTTTTATGTAATCATGTTTTCATTTCTCTTGATTATATACCAAAGAGTGGAACTGCTGGGTCTTATGATGATTCTATGTTTAACATTTTGAGAATATGCCTGTTTTCCAAATGTGGCTGCATAATATTTCTTTTAAAGCCACAACTCGATTGTCTAGAAAGCTTTGGAAAGGCATTTTTCCTATACCTTATTAAGGAAACAGTTATGCAAAATGACTAGTATCTGGCAGCAAATTTTTGGATTACTTTGAGGATTCAGTTTCTTTTTACATTGTGTGGTGGTGGTGAAAAATTGAATATCTCTAAAAGCTTGCATGAGCAAGAGATTTACATGTGTAAATCTTCCCCCTTTTATTTAGGACCTAGCAGTGCCTGGCACATAGCAGGTGCTCAGGATATGGGTGGAACTGACCAGCAAGTAGGGAAGCAGAAGGAAGGACAAAAAATAACTCTAAATTTTTTCTCTAACTGGTATCCCTATTTCCTTGGTGTGCTGGGTGATAAAGATTTTAAATTTTCTCTCTGCCTTAAAAAAAAAAGTGAAATGCACCAACAAATGTTACATATAAATACATAAGAAACAACCGAATCCAATTACATACACCACAGGGGGTCATAAGGAAGAAATTAGACTCATCATTTGAGGAGATATGCTGGCCCAACTGAACATCTCCCCCACTGAGATTTCTTTATGTTTGTTTTAGCTCAAGCTGGCCATAAATAAACTTGAGTAGTATTCAAGAATATGTTATTAAAGAGTCTCTGGGTATGGCAATACGGTCTGTGAATTTGGATTCTATGAAGTAAAGATATAATCAGAATATCCTAGCAACCAGGAGAAAGAGAACAGCATGAAGATCGGGGCAGATGGCAAGATGCACGTCAGCATATTCCCCATCACCCAAAGGCAATCAGTGAAATATTCTGGTATACTTTCTTCCAAGTTTTTAACCTATACCATTCTAGGAGGGATTCAGGAGAAAAAATCCATATAAGCCTGAGTCCCCTTAGACTATAGCTGTGTAGTGTTTTTCCTTCCGTGGTTGTATGGTCTTCCATGTGTTCAGTTGGCTAGGCTATAGTACTCAGTTATTTAGACACTAATCTAGGTGTTGCTGTGAAGGTATTTTGCAGATGTGATTAAAGTTGATAATTAAATGACTTTAATCTGGGTGGACCTAATTCAAGGGGTTGAAAGGCCTTAAGAACAGATCTGAGGCTTCTTTGAAGAAGAAATTTCACCAGCGGGCAGCAGCTTCAGCCCCTTCTGAAGAGTTCCTGCCTGCCCTTCCTGATGGCCTGCCCTACAGATATTTGGACTTGCCTACCCAGCCCCACAATTGTGGAATTCCTTGCAATAAAATTCTTTTATCTATCTATCTACCTATCTATCTATCTATCTATCTATCTATCTATCTTCTACTGGTTCTGCTGCTCTGGGTGAACCCTAATAATACACATGGGAAAGGAATATTATGACCACTGTTATTAAGCAAGCAGTGCTCTAGGATGCTGCATTTTTTTTTGTGATTATTAGTTTAAGAGAGAATAATTACCATGCCAGTCCCAAACTTTCCCTTATGGTATGATTCAGGTTCCCCTCTTCCCCCCAGAAAACTCCTGCAAAACCCCTTGGGGTTCCAGAAGTTATTTTAGTGGGCTGGAACCAATGTAAACAATAACAAAAAGAAACAAATAGCAATCAGTATGCATCACATGTAGAGTAAATACCATGGAAGCCTTGGTGAAGGTAAAAGCACTGGAGTTGACTTGATGAAGAGTCTTAATGTTTTTACCTAAACTGCTTCCCCCTCCTCACCCTGCCAAGTCCCCAGGGTATTTCCAGGCATCCAGAACTATGTTACCTAATGTTAAATTGGTAAACAGAAATATTCCTCCCCCAGGCCAACTAGAGACACTCCCTAGAATCCCTAAGAAATGCTTCCATTTCAAAACTTTGAAAATTTTAACCTTCAGATGCTGGGTAAAGAACACAAGCACAAAATATTATTTGGCTGCTGTGGTAAACTAGAAATAACAGGGCACAAGACTATGACCAGTTTTTAGCCCATCCTAAAATTTACATCTTATTGCATTTAGGGCTAGGTACAGAGAGGGGATAACCATTTAAGTTTGGCAAGTTCCATAATATATGTATTTTGATTTTATGTAAAACTAGAAAAGTTTATTAAATTACATTATATAACTGATATTTAAGTCTACTTAAATAGTAGATGAATGGTTCAAGGAAACGTGCAAATCTATTACCTTAGTTAGATTTAATGTAACTTGTCAAGGTGATGAAATCAGTCACTTGAGTAACAGAATAAGTTACTGTCATATGGCATAAATAACTGCTTCTTATTTTCTGTAATCACCTTTATGATATTAAGTAGCTTCATCCATAGTTACATTCATACTATTTTATTTTGTCCTATACTGACCTCTACCATAAGAAACGGAACATGATTTTCTTGTGGTGAATTTATGGTATAGTACTTACTTGAGTTCTCTACTGAGAACTATATTAATTCTGTCCTTTAAAGGTCGATTCTTCTCTGGAATGGAGAACCAGGTTTTCCTACCCATAATCACCAAATTCTGTTTACCTGTAAAATCACATGGAAAAGATAAATATATTTCGGGAGTATACATATATATTTTTATATATTCATACATATATGCATAGATATGATTGTCATAGGGACACCTAGTGGATCTGCTTTAAAAAATTAAAATTTAAAACAGCTTTATCAAAATTTACCATTTGTCATCCATTATCTAAGTCTAGTAACTGTTATTTCCTTTGGATTTAGCCAACTTATAACCAATATATAGTTTTCATCAACTGTAGTCATGTATATTATAGTAGTTAAGAGCAAAGATTCTGGGTTGAAGCACTCAAATTGAATGTATTCTGTCATCTACTAGGCGAGTCATGTTTATCTCCTGTACCTTATTTTCCTTATCTATAAAAGGGAGATTAACGATAGTTCCTACTTGTAGAGTTGTTGTGGCGATTGAAGACATACAACAATACTCAGCATCTAATATGTACTGTAATAACTGATGTAACAGTATTATTCATATTTGCATACTTTATAGATTTAAATTAGTCATATTTTTTTAAAGATAGCTGCTTAATATTCCATGCAATTAGCTTAAAACATTATCAATTGTGCCTCTGTGCATCAATTTCAAGTATAACGCTTCTATAAAAACTTTACACATGTAAAGCTTCCACTTCCATTTTCGTTTAATTACTTAGGAGAAAAAAACTCTTGGGAGTCAGGTATCTGGATCAAAGGAACATACTCATTTCTATGATTCTTTTTTTTTTTTTTTTAAATTAATTCATAGGATCAAATTATTTTCCCCTATTTATTTATTTATTTATTTATTTATTTTTGGCTGTGTTGGGTCTTCGGTTCGTGCGAGGGCTTTCTCTGGTTACGGCAAGTGGGGGCCAATCCTCATCGCGGTGCGGGGACCGCTCTTCATCGCGGTGCGCGGGCCTTTCACTATCGCGGCCCCTCCCGCTGCGGGGCACAGGCTCCAGACGCGCAGGCTCAGTAGTTGTGGCTCACGGGCCCAGCTGCTCCGTGGCATGTGGGATCTTCCCAGACCAGGGCTCGAACCCGTGTCCCCTGCATTAGCAGGCAGATTCTCAACCACTGCGCCACCAGGGAAGCCCTCTATGATTCTTGATATGTTCTGATAGACTATCAAAAGGAGTGCATGCATCTGTTTTCTTTTTTTTTTAATGTAGTTTTGTTTTACTAGTTTTTTAAAATTTATTTATTTATTTATTTATTTTTGGCTGCGTTGGGTATTCATTGCTGTGCGCGGGCTTTCTCTAGTTGCGGTGAGCGGGGGCTTCTTATTGCAGTGGCTTCTCTTGTTGTGGAGCACGGGCCCCAGGCGCACGGGCTTCAGTAGTTGTGGCTTGCAGGATTCAGTAGTTGTGGCTCGCAGGCTCTAGAGCGCAGGCTCAGCAGTTGTGGCGCACGGGCTTAGTCGCTCCGTGGCATGTGGGATCTTCCCGGACCAGGGATCGAACCCGTGTCCCCTGCATTGGCAGGCAGATTCTTAACCACTGTGCCACTAGGGAAGTCCCTGTATCTGTTTTCTTAAAGAATCATCATTAGTTTGATTTTATTTAAACAAAAACACTAAATTTACAACTGCAAGTCGTAAGACTAAGCATTTTTCAGATTTTGCTTCACTACTCTTACCAAATATTACCTCCAAATGTTGGAAAAAAAATTTTTCCTCCAAGAATAAACAAACAAAAAACCCCCTATAATTCAGAGTACCCTTATACAATATGCACTATATTTTCAAAGACAGAGCTTTACGTGTTCAATAAGGAGATATCAACTATTAAAGATAATGGAGTTAATAGGTGAGGAATTCTGATGAGGAAAATGGCACAGACCTGACCTAACAACTAAGGTAGAGATGATGAGTGAAGGACATAGGGAGACGTTAAAAAAAAAAAAAAAAAGCCAAGACATCCTTGGTACCCTTTCATTCGTTCATCCAAGTAATACTATATTTACTGAAAACCAGCAAATAGGTCAGGCATGGGATGCTCTTCCTATTAGCAGGTCATACTTAGGATTCTTGAGAGTGGTTCATGTCAATTTTTTAGCTTCAAGTTTTTGCCATCATGTCTCCACTAGTGACTCAAGGGCCAAATTGAAGTACCTTTTATCTGTCCTGTTATAGTTATGCTGCATCTGCTCCCTTCTGATTTACTGTTTCCCTGTTTACTCTGCTATTCCTCCTCTAATGAATAAACACACACGTCTCTTAAGTTTTTTCTCCCTCATGCCCACATTCTTATCCTTGGTTATCCTCTTCTCTCCAGTGGCTCAATTCACCTAGTTCCCTGTGCCTGAAATTGCCCCGGATATCCTACAAGCACTTTAAAATCATCATCATTACAGCTGCACGCTATTCCCCACTCCTTTATTCTCCATGTCACCCAGACTCAAACTGAAAATCTGAGAGTTCATCCTTGATGCCTTCCTGCATCACCTTTAACTTTCTAATCTCCAAATTGAGTATCTTGTAACCGCTTTTTGGACTTTTGTCCTCTCCATTGACTTTCAGGCACTATCATCTCTTCCAGCAGCTATTTCAAAGGCCTGTCCTGGTTTCCTTTGCCAGCTCTAACGTCCACAGAAGCCTCTACCTAGCTTCCAATTTTGCCCAATACCTGAGCTGTACGCGCGCCCACATAAAATTTCAAAGAAATTTTTTCAAAAAAAAAAATGTTTAATGAATCTTGGGAACTGCATACACATTTATGTTAGGACAAAAGGTCCCAGACTAACATGAAAAGCTTTTAATTTAAGTAAAATTTGCACTGGTAAGCTTTCTTAGGCAAGACCCTTCGCAAATTTGAATCACTTAAAAATCCCACATTACCTTCTACTGAAGAGGTTGTGGTCATTCTTTGGAAATACCTGTATTCATTCCTACAAGTTAGAGAAACACATAGAGTTACTCAGAATGTGATCCCGTGGGCTTCAGCTCTAACGCACCCGACAAACGGTGCGCTGGGGGGACCTCCAGGAATGGGACTTTGCTCTGGGGTAGGACGCGGGGGGAAAAGGCCTAGCGGGGCAGCTGGAGCGGGACGGAAATCAGTAACTAGCCGCCAGGCTCCTGACGCGGAAGGAAGTCTAAGCATACCTCGCGCCAACTCAGGTCACGAGTCCGACCCCTTCTCGCAGCGTCGACCCGGCCCGGCCCAGGTGCCCCGATTAAGCTCCGATCCAACACACTCGACCCACCCCCGGCCCAGCAGGTACCTGAGCGGGGGCCAGGGCAGGTCCCCGTTCTTGCCGATGCCCATGTTCTGGGACACAGCGACGATGCAGTTTAGCGGACGAACCATGATAGCTGCAGAAAACACTTCCGAGCTAGCACATCACACTGACACGGGGATTACCCGCTAGTTTGGCGCGAAATTTTGGCCACCCGCCCCCTCAGTCCTATTTGTGCAGGCGAGACCCCGCCCTCGTCCCGCCCCACGCCCCGGCGCACCGCAGGGTCGCGACGTGCTCGCGCCCGCAGACGCCCTGGGAACGGCGGTCGCGGGCTCGCGCTCCCAGCTCGGCCCTGCTCTCGGGCTGTGGCTGCCTGCCCCGCGATGTCGCGCCGGAAGCCGGCCTCTCGTGGCGCCGCTCCCGCCGGCCCAGGCCCTGCAAGGCAGGCGGTTTTGAGCAGATTCTTCCACTCTACGGGAAGCCTGAAATCCACCTCCTCCGCAACGGGTGCAGCCGAGAAGGGGGATCCTGACTCTGACTCCGCAGCGCCCCTAGCGTCCACTCTCCCGCCTCAGTTGCCGCCACACGTGGTGGGTTCGGTCCAGGACGGGGTGGGGCCATCGGGGAGTGGGCGCGACCATACGGGCGGGGGCGGTGCTTGTGGGTGGAGCGGGAGGAGGCGGGGACTGTGCGCGAGAATATGCGAGATGACTTGGCCAGGCGGGAAAGGGGTCGGGCTCAGGAAGGAGAAAGAGGGAAGAGGCAGGGCCGCATACGTCCTAGGTGGAGTTCAGACATTTTAGGGTAATATTACACTTGGGGTAATAGATTTGAGGCTAAGGTCACACCGGCTCTTAATGGCAGACCTGAGCTCATTCTGATGAGGTTAGAGTCAAAGGATACATATTTTAATCTCCATCCTCTCCCCGCCCCCCCTTTTTTTTTCTGGATTGAGGGTTGAAGAGGAGCATTATTTATTATTTGTATGTGTTTGGTTAGCTGACTAGACGAAAACTGCTGTTAAATCTCTAGTTTTTAAGGCTGCAACAGTCTTGCTGAGTATTTCAAGCGTTTACGGGTCAAAGTCGTGTTGTGCAGTTCCCTGGTGACTGTACCCCTTGTAGTTCAGGTTATAAAGTCTGATACACAATTTGGGTGGATAAAGTTTCTTAAGATGATACAGATGTGATGGCTAGTGATGTGATGTGATGGACGCTTCCTGTTGCTTCAAAATCTTCCCTTAATTTATATTTCTTCCATAGATGATTGTTCCTCTCCTGTCTTTGTTTTTTGACCATAGCCTACATTTTCATGAATTCACCAAGATTTTATTTTATGCCTACCATTTAGAGGTTATTTGGTGAAGGACTTAAGTTTTTGACAGGTTTTCTGCCAGCATATAGTCCATAATCTTGTGGCATTTTCAGTGGTGAACATAAACCGAGTTTGAATGTGAAACAGTTAAATGACAATTAACATTTCAAAAATGATACTGTTTTAAATTATCTGTCTAAATTCAACTTTTCTAAATATTAGGTTTTTTTCTTAAAGGTATTCTATTTAACATAGGTCAGTAGGGTGATTCATAATCTGAGATAGGGGAAGGCTGATCAAGTGAAGAAAAGTAGCAGCCTTGGTTCTAATTCTAGGAGGGCTTGAGGTGCTGAGGCTCATGACCTGCCAGTCTCCACCTTGTCTTTGAAGATGGTAAAACAGTTCACCCATAACTCTAAATAGATGATTCTATGAAGGGTGGATGGCAAGAACCTTGCTGTCATTCAGAAGTAAGGTTTAAATTATTTTGCATACATCAAGTTTTGAGGTTAGAGATAATATCATTTTCTAACATAGGTTGCAGAAATCGACAGAAGTAAAAAGAGACCACTGGAGAGTGATGGGCCTGTTAAAAAGAAAGCAAAGAAAGTCCAAGAAAAGGAAGAAGGAAGTGATTCAGTAATGTCTAGGAACCCTGGTGAGTTCTGGGGCAATTTTTCTTCATTCTTACAAGTCATGACTCTGATATTCTCGCATTCTCCTGAGGACAGAGGAGACTGTTGGAGTATTGGGCCATTTTTTCCTTTGTGGAGAAAGGTCTCCATTGTGCTTGAGTAGACTGGCCCCTTCATAAGGGTTGTTGTGGGTAAGAGGTTGGGGGAGTGGAGGTAAGAGCTGGAGTTCTGCAATTTGGCTGTAGTTCTCCCAATTTTCTCTCTTATTCCCTCTAGCAAATTTTTGTCTTGATTATAAAAGTAAAACGTTCTTGTTATAAAAATTTCAAACAATACAGAAATGTAGAAGGTGGACAGTAAAAGACCTCATAATCTCTCCCTTTCAGTAAGGGCTACTGCTAATTTTTGGGGGTGCTGTGCATTCTTCCAGGTTTTTCTGTTTATACACATTTATATGTACTCAAATAGACCCCAAAATTAGTTAACTAATAATAATATTTTATAAATTGTATTATACTATATATACTAATTTGCAACTGTTTTTTTCCACTTAGCAGAACATTTTGAACAATTTTCAATGTCAGGACATGTAGATCTACCCTGTCCTTTTTAATCATGGAGCTGCTTTTTCTGTATGCTAAAGGGTTTTGGGTAAAACCACTATTCCTGAGCTGTTGGACTTCTAGAGGAGGTATTGGATACAGATGGTTGAGCAGATTTTTCTCTAGTTTTTGGCCTCAGACAATTTGTGATAGGGGAGGACAGAAAATGCTTCTTTCTTCATTATCCCCAGGAAATGGTAAAGAAAATGAGACAAAACCAAAAAAAAAAGTTTCAATTTAGTGGATCAAGAGGTAAAATTTGGATTTAGGGTTAACATGAAAGCCTTAGTATGAAATAACTATAGAAATGGAGACGTATGGTTAAAGAGAAGGATAAATCTGATGGTACCCTTTTTCTCCTACCTGAAGGGGCCATGACTAGAGGCATGACTTGACAGAATTTGCATTTTCCAGGGTTGTCTACCTTTCTTTGCTTCATTACTCTACAGGGACCTGATCTATTCAGTTTTTCAGTAAATTCGTCAAACTGTTAATGAACCCTCTGTTTGCCTTCCATTGTTCTACAGGCTTTTTGTAGTTCTTTTATTCTTCCAAACAACCCTTGCTGTCCTCCTTTTTAGAAGAGGTGGGTGATAGGTGAGGATTGAGGGTTACCACACTTAAGGAACTCTTCCAGGCACCCAGGAGAGCTGAGGTGGAAAAGGGGCAACAGACTTGGAATGTTTTGAAATAAGACCTTTGCTACTTGGTAAAAATCACACTCAGGAAGAAGAAAGAGCTTTCCCCAGTCAAACCCTGGGTGATTGCTCCATCTCGGGTTTTTTTTTTAAAATAACAGATTATTAAGATATAATCACATGTTATACAATTCACCCATTTACCATGTACAATTCAATGACTTTTAGTATATTCACAGAATTGTGCAGCCCTCATTAAGTCAATTTTAGAACATTTTCATCACCCCCAAAGGAAACTCAGTACCCAATAGCAGTCACTTCCCATTTTCCCCAATCAGCGCCCCCTTCACCGACCTAAGCAACCACGTATCTATTTTCTGTCTATAGATTTGCCTATTCTGAACATGTCATATAAATGGAATCGTACAGTATGTGGCCTTTTTGTCTGGTTTCTTTCACTTAGCATAATGTTTCCAAGGTTCAACCATGTTGTAGCATGTATTGGTACCTCCTTCCTTTCAAAAGTTGTTTTGATTTAATTTCTTTTTATTGTGGTAAAGTACACGGAACATAAAATTTTCATCTTAACCATTTTTAAGTGTACAGTTCAATTAAGTGCATTCATAATTTTGTACAACCATTACATCCATCCATCTCTGGAATTCTTTTCATCTTGCAGAATTGAAACTCTATAGCCATTAAATAATAGCTCCACATTCCCCCCTCCCCCAGTCCCTGGCCATCACCATTCTACTTTCTATGATTTTGAGTACTCTAAATTACATCATTCCTTTTTATTGTTGAATAATATGTCATTATATGGATCCACTTCAGTTCTTTTTTTTTTTTTTTAAAGAGACTTGTTTTTTTTGTTTTTTTGTTTTTGTTTTTTTTGTGTTTTTTTTAAAATTTTATTTATTTATTTATGGCTGTGTTGGGTCTTCGTTTCTGTGTGAGGGCTTTCTCTAGTTGCGGCAAGTGGGGACCACTCTTCATCGCGGTGCGCGGGCCTCTCACTATCGTGGCCTCTCCCGTTGCGGAGCACAGGCTCCAGACGTGCAGCCTCAGCAATTGTGGCTCACGGGCTTAGTCGCTCCGCGGCATGTGGGATCTTCCCAGACCAGGGCTCGAACCCGTGTCCCCTGCATTGGCAGGCAGATTCTCAACCACTGCGCCACCAGGGAAGCCCCACTTCAGTTCTTAATTCTTCAAGTTATAAGCTCTTTTTTATACCTAGGATCCACAGGGGAAGGAAGCTTTTATACTCACAAGGAAACTTGATACATTTGAAAAGTGATTTAAATAAGTGTTTTGAAAACAAATTGAATAATAATAAAAAGGTAAAACATACATTTGAAAAGAAATTCAAATATATATCTCTAAAAGAAGAGAAGTCACAGTAAACTAGGTAAAGTATATATTAGAAAAGTCCTATATTTAAGAAGAAAGGGAGTTATAGTATTCTTTCAAAGGTTCTTAACCTTTAGCATTTGTGACATCAAGGTGTTTTTGGTGTTTTTTAATTATGGTGTTGATTTCCCTAATATGTCTTTTTTCCTCTGGCTGCTTTTACGATTTTGTATTTATCACTGGTTTGCCCACATTTGATTTTGATGGGCCTTAGTCTAGTATTTAAAAAAATTTTTATTTCTTCGTTAATCTTTATCCTGTTTGGAGTTCATTTAAAGCTTCTTGAGTTCCATGGGTTTCTAGTTTTCATCAAATTTGGAAGAATTTTTTGGCCACTTTTTTCTCAAATTTTTTTTCTGTCTCTTCCCTTTCTCTTCTTCTGAGAGTTTATTAATAGGGATGCTAGATTACTTAACATTATCCCTCAAATAAGGAAGCTGTTTTCATTTATTTTCCAGTATTATTTCCCCTTCTGCTTCATTTTGGATTGATTCTCCTGCTGTATTTTCAAGTTCAGTGATATTTTTTTCCTGTAGTATCTAATATGACATAAATTTAATTCAGTGAAATGTTCAGTTTAGATATTGTGTATTTCATCTCTAGAAGTTCTATATTGTTCTTTTTAAAAAATCTCCCATTTTTCTATGTGAATTGTATTTCAGTAAAGCTGTTACCAAACAAAAACCTTCCATTCTGCTCCTCTTTATTTTTTCCTTTTCATTCTTGATTATATGGAACATGTTTATGTGTTTTCATGTCATTATATGCTAATTCTGTCATCTCTATCATTTCTGGTTTTGTACACCTTGACTGATTTTTCTACTTTTTGCAAGTTTAGTAATTAATTATTTGGATTGCATTTTGTTTTTTTGTTTTTTAAATTTATTTATTTTTGGCTGCGTTGGGTCTTCGTTGCTGCTTGCGGGCTTTCTCTAGTTGCAGCGAGCGGGGGCTACTCTTCCTTGCTGTGTGCATGCTTCTCATTGCGGTGGCTTCTCTTGTTGCAGAGCACGGGCTCTGGGCACATGGGCTTCAGTAGTTGTGGTGTGTGGGCTCAGTAGTTGTGGCTTACGGGCTCTAGAACGCAGGCTCAGTAGTTGTGGTTCACGGGCTTCGTTGCTTCATGGCATGTGGGATCTTCCTGGACCAGGGATGGAACCCCTGTGCCCTGCATCGGCAGGTGGACTCCCAACCACTGCGGCACCAGGGAAGTCCTGATAATAAGTATTTTGAACTTTGTGTTGTTGTGTGCTGGGATTTGTGTTTCTTTAAAGAATGTTGAATTTTGTTCTGGCAAGTAGTTAAATTCCTTGTGGATCAGTTTGATCTTTTTAGGGATTGTTTTTAAGCTTTGGAAGAGAAGGTCTAGAGTAGCCCCGTTCTTAAGCCTTGACTTTTCTAGAGTTGGGAAAGGATGCATAGTTGCAGTAGCACACCATTATATAGTATTTACACCATGCAGAGACAATGTTAATAATCTTTAGATTATAGATAGTAGTAAAATGTAATAAAAGTTTTAGGAAGCAGTGAGGTCTGAGTATTCATTGCCTTTGTTTTTAATGTAATTCATTTAATTGTAAGTTTATATACTGTAACATAATAGCTGTGTTTTACAACTGGCTCACAAAGTTCTTGAAGATTTCACTTACCAGTATGAGCTGGCTCCTCTTGTCTCTCTGTGTGGGCTAATTTGAGCTTCCTCATAGCATGGTGGCTGGTTTCCGAGAATGAGTATCCTGAGAGAGAGCCAGACAGAAGCTGTATTGTCTTTCACAGTCTAGCTTTGGAAGTTTATATAGTGTCACTTCTGCCATACTCTGTTGGTTGAATTAGTTACAAAGGCCTGCGTGGGTTCAAGGGGAAGGAACATGGATCCCACCTTTCAGTGCAGGAGTGTCAGCATCACATAGGAAAAACATATGGGATGGAATATATATATGTGGTAAGTACCTTTGGTAAATAAAATCTCCCCAGATTCAGACTTGACTTTTTGTTATTATTCTTATTTTAATTACAGATAAACATAGTGTAGAACTCTGTCTCAAATGCATTTTGATAAATACAAATATCCATTATCTTAATACTATATAAATGTGGACTTTCCAAAATCAATTAAAGATATTATAAAATATAGCCAGAGTATATAAAAATAAGATACAATTTTTTAAAAAGACCCAGGAAATGTATCAGATATTATACCTTTAAACCATATCCAGAAAGTTCAAATTGAAATTTGCCTTAAATTCATATAGTTTCTAGTTTACCCTAGACCATTTTATAAAAGACATCGATTAATATTTATAATTATTACACACTGCAATTAATATCCTAACATCAAAGCTACTTAGTTATTTAGAATTTTGTTTTAATTGAAGTATAGTTGATTTACAATGTTGTGTTAGATTCCGGTGTACAGCAAAGTGATTCAGTCATACATTTTTTTTTTTTTTCAGATTTTTTTCCCTTATAGGTTATTACAAAATATTGAGTATAGGTCCCTTGCTATACAGTAGGTCCTCATTGTTTATCTGTTTTACATATAGTAGTTTATATCTGCTAATCCCAAACTCCTAATTTGTCCACACTGTGCCACCACCCCCCACCCCGGCCTTTGCCCTTTGGTAACGATAAGTTTGTTTTCTAACTCTGTGAGTCTGTTTCTGTTTTTGTAAATAAGTTCATTTGTATCACATTTTAGATTCCACATATAAGTGATATCATATGATATTTGTCTTTGTCTAACTTCACTTAGTATGATAATCTCTAGGTCCATCCATGTTGCTGCTAATGGCATTATTTCATTTTTTTTTTTTTTTTATGGCTGAGTATAAAGCTACTTAGTTTTAGTGAAAAAATCAAATTTGTTCATGGAATCAAATATGCCATTCCCCAAATTCCCATTTTTGCATTCTGTAATGACTGCCTATTATACAGGGTAAGAAATTTTATCCAACAAACTTTCCATTTTCATTTTATGCTCTTAAAAAAAGAATCACCTTTTGACGTTTAAAACAACATGCCCCAATTTGGAATGAATATTTAAAAACAAGGGCACTAAGATTAAAAAATAAGTCTTTTAAAAGAAGAGGAATTTCTGCCCTTTACCTGGGTTTCTGTTGTTAGACAAGATTTGAAACTGCCTCTTAAGTCTATTTATTTTTCTTTTTAAGACTCTCCTCCTTGACTTGCGTATTATTTTTATCTGCCTAAGCTTAAATATCTTCTTTTGAGCTTAAACCCTCAAAAACATTGGCTGTAAGTTATCTTCCCAAACAGAGAATTCTTGAGACCCTGAGATCTATGAACATGGATTTGTTGTTGTTTTTAATTCATTATAGATGTTTAACACATGTAGAGAATCATAAGCTTGATAAATTTCACAAACTGAAGTCACCTATATAACCGTCACTTAGATCAAGAAACTATATTACTAGGACCCCCAGAAACCTCTCTGTGCTCCCTCCTGCTAACAACCCCTTCCCCCCACCAAGGATAACCACTATCCTGACTTCATTATAGATTGGTTTTGTCTGAACATTGTGTTTAATTTAACTGATTTAAAACGTTTGTAATATTCCAAAGGTTTTTCTTTTTTTCCTTTTTTTAAGATGAATTATTTTATCTGTAAAACAGATTCTTATACAGATTTTAAAAAATCTGTTGATAGTGGCACATATTTATATTTCAGCAGCTACTCTGTGCTTTCTTCTAGATTAAAATTCTTTATTTAAAATATGATAATTCTTCTACCTCCGTGATCCTTCATAACCTAGGCCTAGAGGAGGAAGCCTGAGTAGAGAAAGTAACTATTATGTATTTCCATTTTATGGTACACAAAAAATTAAAGCTCAAACAGTGAAGGTGTTAATTCAGTGAAATATTTTTAGCGAGAAGTTTTTGGTCTATTTAACATGTTGGGACAGCAACCAATGGCCTTGTTTCTAGGGTATATCCTCTTAAGGGCTCAGGGACTTTAGTGATAATGCTGGCAAGTCTTAATCTCATATTGTGGCAATTTGATAGTTCATTTCATGGCATCTTTAGAAAAGGAAATAGTATAAGTGAGCTTTTAAGTATAGGAGCAGAATATGGAGGTTAAGGTTTATTTGGGTACTGTTAAACTAAAACAGGAGAACAGCCAATTATTTTACCAGCAAAATGGATTTATCTGGGAGCAGCTAAGAACTGCAACTTAGGACATGCAACTGTGGCAAACCGCATGCAAGTTCAGCAAGGCAAAGGAGAGGAAACTCTTTTATAGAGGAGAAGAGGAATTTGGGAGGGTCATTGGAGGAAACTGGGAGTACAAAGTATAGTGGCTTTTCTTTGGCTGAGTTGTGACAGTCTCATTGGTTGAACTGTTGCCAGGCAAGGAGAAAATCTTCCTCCTGCTGGTGGTAGTAAACTAGTGTCACTTCTGTAGGAGATGCAAGGTAAGTCTCTTCCTGTTGGGATCTGTATTGATGCTGGGTGGTATGTCCAGGAGAGCTCTCCCTGCTGGCCTCCCAACTCCATTTTAGGAGGTTTCCCTTTTAATTTTCATAGTACTCAGTTTTCCATGAGCCAGGTTTTTCACAGTAGTTACAGTCTTCCTCAAGACCTCATGGAGAGACTGGTGCCTATATCTGTGTCCCTTCTTAGGCATGAGGGTTTCGTAGCTCTTGGGGGCTTTGCACTTGAGAAGCCTTCCAATTTAGTTTTTTTCCTTGAGGGCCTTATGAGGTGTTAGAATCTCTCTTAGGTATCTGTGAGGAAGGCAATGGAAGATTTTGGTTTTCCCGTGTAAGCTTCATTCTTCCGCAGATAACATGTTCATATTTCCCCCTGGTTTTCTTTTAGATGGCTCAAGATATGATGGTCGTAGGAGCATTAAGAAAAAATTGTAATTTTGAGTAATTGCTTGTGTACCAGTTCTTTCTCTTATTTTATAGTTCAGGAATCATAATGGCTTGATAAAAATGAACAAGTGTGGGACACCTTCTTTCCTAACTCTTGAGCTGTGGTGCTCTCATAGAAAGTCATTGTAGCCTAAGGATGAAAGATGGCTACACAGAAAAAGGAGAGAAAAAACTTTAAGAGATGTGGAAGGGTAGCAGAGAGGTTGTACAGAAGCATGGTCTCAATCCAGGATCTTTCTGAACCGACAAAAACCTTTCTGTATTGAGCATATCTCAAGGATGGAGCTTCATGGCGGAATCTTCCTTGGCAGTGGTGAGAGTAGGGTAGGGTGGGGAAGGATGGTAAGGAGGAGGGCAAGAAAGTGAGCCATCAAGGGCTCTTCCCACATGCACGCTAAGTCGTCGCACATCTAGCTGAGCAAACCCTGAAGTTTGTGGAAATAAGGCCATAGACATGGAATTTTTTGAAATATGAACTTTACTGTTTACTTAAAAAAATAAATAATGGGAAGAAAAGAGCAGAGCATTCACTAGCTAGAAGAGTCCATGGCTACTTCACCTTAGTTTTTAATACTTCAGTTTTAGATATTCTTTTTTCACATGAGTGCAATTCTAAGACTTACACCCCACCCCCATCCCGGGAAAGCTTTTTTGTATCGATAGGGGGGAAGTCCTTATATAATATAAAAACTTACAGTATATGTTTGAAGAGTGATTCAAGTATACATCCTGAAAAGGGGAGAATAACAGTAAATAAGATGAATATATACATTTGAAAAGAGATTTCAAATATACATTTTTCTAGCTACAAGGTTAACAGGAGACAGGATAAAGTATAGATCTAAAAAGAGGTTTGAATATTAATATGGAAATATTTAAACTTTTAGAAATGAACAAAACCCAACTCTTGCCCTCAGAGTGTTTTTGCTTTAATGGGAAAGTAAGAGATAATAAATGCAGTCCCAGTTTCTTTATATTAAATAGTAATTACCTAATAGTATTGCTCTAAAGAGTGAAAAGATGTATTCTGGCATATAGTAGATACCCAATACATGATAGTTTCCCTTATTTTATGGGTTGCTTGCTTATTAATAACTGCTAATTGGCAGAGTGTGATAAGTGCTGTGGAGAGATGCGATCTTGTTATAGGAACATAGAGAAAGAAAAGATGACTTTGAACTGGGAGAATTAGCAGAATTCCATGAAAAAGTAGTTTTGAGATGGGTCTTGACGAAATGAGTACAATTTGCCGTGTGAAAATTGGGGTCAAGGGCATTCTGGGGAGAAAGAATAGCATGAGCAAAGCTGTGGAGGCAGGAAGGCACATGTCCTGGGGGTGGTGATCTGGTTTCCTTGGTGAATTCCTGGTGTCAGTGTCTTTAGGTCTTTCCCATGGAGCTGGTCAGTTTCCCCAGTCCAGAGCCTTGTGAGCTCCTGCCTGGAGGGAGAGCTCTGGCTGCCTGTGTTCTGAGAGCTGGGGAGAAGAGGCTGGTTTCTCTGCATACAGTAAGCCTGTATTCACATCATTCTTATGGCTCAGGCACAGTACTGCATCTCACCTGTGCCTGTTTTGCCTTTTCCAGAGAAATCTCCAGTCTTCTTCTGAGGTAGAAGGAGGACAGTTACCCTTGAGTTTGGAGTGGGGTAGCGGTCTAGGGATTAAATTGTTTTGAAACAGTTCTGTTTATTTTAGAACCTCCCTTTTTTCCATTTCCAGAGCCACTGGTGCCCTGATTCTTGAGCCATTTAATAAGCATTTTGTGTTGTAAGTAGGATTGGTTCCTGGTTTTATATATTACTGATTTAGGGTTTAGCTTTCAGGTATGCTAAATTGGTTATTGCTTATCCATTTATCCTTCTAGCTTCAGATATTTTGCTTGCAGTTGTCACCCTTTCTTTTCTCTCTGCCCTGTTGTAGTTTTTAATGGGGTTTCAGGACCAAGTGAAATTAGATCTATGTTTCAATATGCCATCTTCACCCTGAACCCGAGGTTTCTTTATTTCCTTCTCACATTATAGTTAGATTCATTGCTTTAGTGAGAAGCTCCCTCTTTAAAAATCCTATGCTAATTATGAATTGACATAATGAGATAAAATACTATTGTTATATTTTCTTCTGACTTGCTAAGAGCCAAAGAAACATCTGAGGACCAGGATCGTTTTAAAGTCTCTGGAAAAATTGAAAGAATTCTGCTGCGATTCTGCCCTTCCTCAAAATAGAGTCCAGACAGAGTCTCTTCAGAAGAGATTTGCAGTTCTGCCAAAATGTACTGATTTTGATGATATCAATCTTCTACGTGCAAAGAATGCAGTTTCTTCTGAAGATTCCAAATCTCAAACTAGTCAAAAGGTATGTAACTCTTATATAGATGAATATTCAGTTACTTGGAACTGTAGGTTCTGAAGTGCCATTAGGTTTGTGGGTTCACTCAGGGCACTGGTTCCCAGACTTGGCTGATCATCCAAATTAGCTGCGGGAGCTTTTGCTTTTTAGTGTTTTTTTTTTTTTTAATTCCTGGAGATTGTGATTTACTATGTATTAAGGCAGGATGAATTGGTTTTATTAAAACAACACAAAACCAAAAAAACCTCCCAGCAGATTCTGATGTACAGCCTGGATTAGGAGCCACTGACTTGGGGGTATTCTTTATTGATAATACAAGCACAGTTTCTTATAGTCCTCCCTATAGTTTCCATGATTAGCCTGGAAAATCACAGGGAATAATTTATAGAGATGTTTTGAGGTTTTTAGTTGAAAGCTTGGCTGATATAATAAATTCAGAGTTTAACCAAATGTATATGGCTTCCTTACTTCTTCTTACTTTCTTTTGTGATTATTAGTATTTTTCACCATTGCAAAATCAGGGAATTTAACTCTTGATCCATCATTGAAATCTGTAAGTCAGAATGAGTGGTTCTCAGCCAGCTTTAAATTAGAATCACCTTACTGTCATAATTTTATATGGTGACAGTTAGTTACTGGACTTATGATCACTTCATAATGTATTTGATTATCAGATCACTATGTTGTACACCTGAAACTAACATAATATTGTATGTCAACTATACGTCAATAAAAAAAAATACCAATAGTAAGAACCCTTCTTCAGAATCATGTTTAGTTAGTTTTCATGGAAAACTGGGCATGGATATCATTTAAAATTAAGCTCTCATTTTAATGTGTAGCCATGATCGAAAACCATGGAATTAGAGAACTAGTTCTTTACTTTTTTCTTATGAGTCATTTAAATCTAATGAAAACTATGGATTCATTACTCAGAAAAATACTCAGACCAACACAGTTTTGTATCTAATTTTCAGAAGTTCACACTCCTTCCCACAAAGTCCAGATTCATGAACTCCTCCTTCAGCCAGGCCATAAGATCCATTGACTTATTTTACATCATCAGAAAAAAAGTTGCTTTGTTTTTATTTTTAATCTTTTTTTAATACTTAGAAGCAGTTCACCTGAGTGTAGTGGTCATAAAGTATAGAGGTCAAAAAGTTTGTCTATATATGTTCACTTTATTAATTGGAGAATTTATCCTAGGGTCTCGTGAGATTTACTGTTGGTTTATACATAAAATGACCAACTTGGCATTTCTGATTCACAGCACCTTAGAAGTAACCAGTTAGAAGGGACACCTAGAAATAGGTCCTGAAATTCACATTTTATTATTCTGATCATCCTCAATTGTCAAGACAAAGTTAAATTGAGTTCAGAATGCTGTCTCTGGGAATATGAAAAAGAATGTATCTGAGAAATATTTTTACCCAAATGGTGGGGAAAAAAAGTTGCTTAATACTCAAGTATTCAGATTGACTTGTTTATTCGTATCCCATATGGTTAAAACTATTTGCTGGATTCCTACTTTCATTCCATATATGAATAAGGTATAAAGTAAGAACTTTCTTTTTCCAGGAAATATATTTTTTTAAGTATTCATTAAGTTTTGCAATATGTGGTTTTCCTGGATTTTAGATAACAGTCAGGGAAATGAAGTAGAAAATCCATCATAATTAAAAGCAAATGCATTCTCCAACCTGGTATATTACCCACTTTTCTCCTGCCACGCCTGTCCATACCTTACCAGATCTCATTGCTCATCTTTGGAGGTTTGCTTGGCTACGCTATTCAGATAAACTGTGTCTCTACCTGCTATTCCAGCTAAGCTGAATTTTTTAAACCTTTAGCAACTGCAACTGTAAAGAACGTCTTTCTGGGCTTTCCTTGGACTGTGGTCCCCTCCCGGGGCCATATAAGACATTTCTCTTTCTCTCTTCTCTGCCTCTGCTGGTCACTAGTCTTTTAGGCCATATTTTTAATTTCAGGGGTAGCTGTAAGTTTTTAAATGTTGGCAGTGACCCAGTGACAGTTAATTAGAAGCTGGATTTATCCTGTTGACAAAAATAATTAATCAATAGTCAATCTAAGAAAGAAGTGAAAAATTTTATTTGAGCCAACCTGAGGATTATAACCCGGGAGATAGTCTCTCAGAGAGCTCTGAGAACTGTTCCAAAGAAGTAAAGGGGGAGGCCAGCATATATGTGAATTTGGCAAAGGGGGTATGTGCACTCAAGCACACATCTCGGTAGAAGGTTGCTGCTAGTCACAAGGAACAGACATCTTAGTTAATGATTTTAGTGCTTTTCTAAGTATGGGATGATGCAAGAATCCAGGTTTATAAAAAAATTTCTCCTGAAAATATATAACTGTCTGAGGGCAAGTTTCACAAAGTGCCTCATCCTGGTCTTCTTCCTAAATTCCTTTCAGGGTGTAATATAGGTCAGCGACCACAGTAGCTAATGACTTCATTCTTGTAGAATTGGGTGATGGGCCAACAGTCTTTATTTTATAATCGGTTCCCTTTCGGTCTTAATTTCAACCAAGGTTTGGGAGGCGTTTTGTGATCAATCTGTCCTGTGGCGCTAGGAATACTCATTTTCAGGTCAGGCAAGGATTTTGTTGATAGGCCACTCACTGTGCTGTTACTGGACTAGGCCCTGTTAACAGTAGCTGAAAGCCTCTGAACCACCTGTCTTATAGTCTGTTACGGTCTAAAAAAAGATTCCCTCTTGTTGCTTCTTCCCATATATCGAGTTACACTATTAACATCATTGATCATATAGGACTGTATATTTTGTCAGTTGTTTTAAGTTGCCTAATCATTATTAATTTTATTGGAGGCTCAGTCATACATTTGGTAACGCAAGAAACAATTATCTTATAAAATAGGCAGAATATAAGTAATATAGCTAGTAACATTAATAAGGTCAGAAGTAAGTATTTAAGCTAAGGAAACTTCCATTAGGTGCCCAGTATCTCCCCAGGTCGTCTGACCGGTATGTTATGCACCAATGGCTATCTTTAAGGAAAATGGTATGTTGGCTTTGTATATAAAGTTCACCATAGATGTCTGTGTGTACGAGGCGAGCGGGGGGTCATCGTGACCCCTTACAGGATTGCGAAAGAAATGTTAACTTCCAAGGAGTTATAAGGCTGGCACCAGAAGGAGGAAAATTGATCTTAATGGTTGAGCAGGTATTTCTGCTAAACCTAAGCATAAGGCAGATAGATGCACAATGCACACTGAAGGGGAGGGAGGGGGCCAAAATGGGGAGAGAAAAATTTTATGTTTAGATTTTTCTTGCCTTGCCTTAAAATATGAATTTTTATGTCATCAATTGTACAGATTTGTTTCATTTTACCTTAATAAGTCTCAGAAGCAAGGAATTTGCTTTAAGCTGTGAACTGGATTTAATTATGGTTTTCATACAGACAGGTGGATATCAGGAATACTAATGTTGAAAATGTAACCTTGTGCTTTATGCTTTCCAAAAGCTGTTTCTCATCTCTCTTTACCAAACAAATTGTGATTCTTTCTTGGAATAAAGATTATGGAATATACTATCTTTTAGACTGTACTTGGAAATTTAAACATTAAGTGCAGCTTTAGCTGCTGGCATGCTTGTTGAAAATGGTTTTGCCTTACCGCTGAGAGAGACAGATCGATGCCTGATGACTTTTTGTGCCTTACATATCTGGGAATAAAGAAAAGAAAATGGTTAATTATAATTTGTTTAATGAAATCCAATTTAAAAAGAAATATAGAAAGCTTTTCTAGTTTAGGCTTTCAAAATTTGCTCAAATAATTATGCAGTAGTTTAGTTTGGCTCACTTTTTTAAGTCACTTTGAAAAAATTCCAAACCTGCAAGAAAATTTGCCTAATATATGATATACTCTTGTAAACTTTTCACTTGGATTCACCAATTAGCTTTGTGCCAAATTTACGTTCTGGAACTATTATTACAGTTAATACTTTTTAAACTATAAATATCTTTTGGTTGCCAGGACAAGACACTCAGTCATTTTGGATCATCACATAGCAATTATGAAAACTTACAGAAAACTTCTGATTCTAAACCATCTAACAAACGGACCAAAAGCATCTACACCCCCTTAGAATTACAGTACTTAGAAATGAAGCAGCAGCAGAAAGATGCAATTTTGTGTGTGGAATGTGGATATAAGTATAGATTCTTTGGGGAAGATGCAGAGGTAAGTTGTTTTTTCAGATACTGTTTCCTGTTTTTTTGTCCAGCCTTAAATATTTTCCAGTGTTTTTATTTCATTTTCTGACCTACGGAGAAGCTAATGTGATCAGTTACCTTCAAAAATACTTTCATTTAAAGTAAAAACTAAAAATAGACACAAACAAACTTGGTGGATGCTAGATTTGTGGGGAAGGAAGTGAGGGGTCCCTATTGGAATGTTCGTGTTTATTCTCCATGGTGCTGGCCCAGTACCTTTCATCCATCGAAAGTCAATTGTGAATGAACCATAATCATGTGAGTATTCCTAATGAAGACTCAAGCAAGAAAAAAAAAAATTGAGATGTACAGAAATTCCTCTTTTTACCCTTAATTTATGAATTTTCATAGCCAGGAACATAGTTAAATCTCAGTGGAAGAGCACATTAACTCTGCCAGCCACCAACAAGTGTGTGAAGTCTTACAGGTCTCTGTATGTCAGCTGTCTTGCTATCTTAGTCTAAGTTGGGTTTGTATTTAATTTGGGGTGTTTGATGTAGGCCTAAGTTAAGAAGGTTAAAAGTAAATTTGAGCATTTAGGGGCAAGCTTAGGCTTGGTATTGCTGATGGTGCTTTTGAAGTCATGAATGATTGTGATGATCCCTTAGTTTTAGGCCTGGTTGGATAGTACATCTTCAGAGAGTGATGAGGTGGCTCGTCTGCCACCTCATGGATGGGAAGTGGAGACCTGGCCAACTTCTGTTCTTCTGGTGTCCTAAGTCCTGTGGCAGGAAAGTGGTGTTCTCCAGTTCAGATGGCATGATGCTCTCTTCTGTGTCATGAAATTAGACTTTGAAACAGCATCCGCGTGTTTCCTGAGGACAGGAACCACGTGGTTGGCCTCCTGTAGATGAAGGGGTGAAAGGAAGTGCTGTTCTCTGCCTTCTCTCTAGGTTGAGTGCTGAATTCAGCCTTGACCACAGTAACGACTGACGTCTTCTTGCCCTGCAGTGATGAACTAATACAGTTCAGAGACAGGTGATATAGGGGAGTGAGAGTGTAGGAATGACTCCAATCCCGTGGCTCCAATGGGCAATATCTAGGCCCTGGGACTTTGTAGAAAAACCAGGTGGTGCTGCCTGATTCTGCATTCCTATCATTCATGCATCATTAAGTAGCTAACCAGACCAGGGGGTTCTCTTCTCACTTCCTCAAAGATGCCCTCTGTCCAAGGAGGTTCATCATTTACGTATACTCTGTGGTATCTCCTAATTTTCAGTTATTTGCATGTGCTAAGTAGCAAATTCTTATTCTATTTCAGTCTCATGCTCTCTGTATTGTGCAGGGAAAGCTCAGCACTTTTAAGGTTTTGATAGATCTAAGGACATAAAAGAAAACCTGTCATATTTTTCTGAGTTGTTCATAAATATAGATGTTGGCTTTGAGGTTAGGCCATGGACACTGTTAAAAAAAAGATAAAACCATAGGCTTCTACACAGGAAATGTCTTTTAAACTTTTTATTGACATAACGGCACGGAAAAGTGCACAGATCCTAAATGTACACCTTGATGGATTTTTAACAAAGTGAACAAACACTGCACAGGGAATCTGGAAGTAGAAATTTATTGATATTTTCTTCTTGAATTTTTTAGATTGCAGCCCGGGAGCTCAATATCTATTGCCATTTAGATCACAACTTTATGACAGCAAGCATACCTACTCACCGGCTGTTTGTTCACGTACGCCGCCTTGTGGCCAAGGGATATAAGGTCAGCTTTGGCTTCAACTTGTGGGAAAAGGGGATTGGAGTCTCTTCCAGAGAGGGAAATGTTTTCTAAGATGGTAGGCTATAACTGGTTTTGGAATTTGGTATTTTGGAGAAATTAAAATTTGTCATAATTATTGGCAGTATAGCTCCTTGAGTTTTTAACATATTAGATATTTAGGGTAAAAAGTTTTTCAACTCTGTGATGGAGTGTTTCTTAGTGATTTATCCACACTTGCAAGGTCCTTGTGGTACTTATTACTTAAGCCCTACCTCTGGACATTGTGGACTAATTTGTTTATTTTATATGTTTCAGAATTAACCTTTCAAAATCTAGAATTAATGTTTTGTTAACAAATTTTCCATCATATTTGATATGCAGTATTTCTTACTTTTGTTGAAGGTGGGAGTTGTGAAACAAACTGAAACAGCTGCGTTAAAAGCCATTGGGGACAACAAAAGTTCAGTCTTTTCCCGGAAATTAACTGCTCTTTATACAAAGTCTACCCTTATTGGAGAAGATATCCTTTTCGAATAGGAATTGTTTTTCTTAAATGTTACAAGGGCTTTGTTTTAAATAGCATTTTTTAAAACTGTTCTTTGGATACCTTTGCCTTCTGCCTTTGATTGGATAATAGTTGTCTGTTCTCATGAATCTTATATCTTAGGGAAGATAAGGCATGTAACTGATCAGAATAAATAAGAAGAATAAATGCTATATGGAAGAGTTTTGCATAAAGCAAAAATGCCCAGGAAAAGGAACCATTATTTTAAGGGAGAAAAGCTAATGGGAATGTAGCATTTGTTTTTCTTTAATAATTATTACATGTAAATCCTTTAGTCAAGCTGGATGATGCTGTTAATGTCGATGAGATAATGACTGATACTTCTACCAGCTATCTTCTGTGTATCTGTGAAAATAAGGAAAATGTTAAAGACAAAAAAAAAGGGAACGTTTTCATTGGACTTGTGGTAAGTACTTTGTAGGTGAAGAATGAATGATAGGGACTTCCCTCGTGGTGCAGTGGTTAAGAATCCGCCTGCCAGTGCAGGGGACACAGGTTCAGGCCCTGGTCCACGAAGATCCCCCATGCTGCGGAGCAACTAAGCCCGTGCACCACAACTGCTGAGCCTGCGCTCTACAGCCCACGAGCCACAACTACTGGGCCTGTGCACCTAAAGCCTATGCTCCACAACAAGAGAAGCCACCGCAATGAGGAGCCTGTGCACCACAACGAAGAGTAGCCCCCACTCGCGGCAACTAGAGAAAGCCTGTGCGCAGCAACGAAGACCCAATGCAACCAAAAATAAATAAATTAATTAATTAATTTAAAAAAAAAAGAACAAATGATAGATGTTCAAGGAATCTTTAAATATGAGTAATCATGTATGGTTTATAATGAGGCTATCTGATGGGTTGTGTCCTCAAGTAATTGTACTAGAAAAACATTTTCCTCCTAATTTTATATGTTAAATTACTAGTTATAATTTTCTCAGGTGGCTACTTGGCACTCTGTGCTGTGGAGGGATCCAGATAGTTTCTGTCCATGGGCTTTAGCAGTTTAGGGTTGAAGATAGACCCAGTGACAGGCATGCATGTGGACAGTGTACAGATAGCAGAATAAAAGTCAACACATGCATGGATACCAAAGGGTTTTACAAATTTCCTCTAGGGATTTGAAGTTAAACACGAATGATTATGGGATTGTCATATCTAGTTTAGAGGAAAGTTCGAGAGTGAAAGGGAAATGATAGCTGGCTAGTACAAAACTTTTTTTTTTTTAATTTACTTACTTTTATTATTTATTTATTTTTTTTGGCTGTGTTGGGTCTTCGTTTCTGTGCGAGGGCTTTCTCTAGTTGTGGCAAGCGGGGGCCACTCTTCATTGCGGTGCGCGGGCCTCTCACTATCACGGCCTCTCTTGTTGCGGAGCACAGGCTCCAGACGCGCAGGCTCAGTAGTTGTGGCTCATGGGCCCAGTTGCTCCGCGGCATGTGGGATCTTCCCAGACCAGGGCTCGAACCCGTGTCCTCTGCATTAGCAGGCAGATTCTCAACCACTGCGCCACCAGGGAAGCCCCAAAACTCTCTTTTTAATAAGCATTAGGAATGTTTATAACCAGTCTTCCAGGTAAGTATAATTTGTGAATCATAGTTTTATTGATCTTGCCTCTGGCAATTTGTGAGCAGATTTGCCCATTTATAGACTTACTTGGGCTCTGCTTAAAATCTTAGGTTTAAGGGCCCTTTGGAGCTATTAGACTCCCTTGTTCTGTTAAGCACAAGTAGAACCCTTTGCCTAAGTAATAACTCATTCTCTTTGTTTTTTACAAACTTCTGCAACCAGCTACAATATCAACAAAAATTCTTAAAACCCAAATGTCTCCAAAGTACCTTTTAATACCTCATTCTGACTGCATAACTTTGTGCTAACTTGACATTTGCTTAATCAGTAAGCCTTTCTCTCCAGGAGTTTGCATTACTGTTGGATGGCTCTAAATGATTTTTTTACCCTTGAGAAGCACTTTTTATCTAGCTGCAGGCAGTTGAACCTACCTACAAATAGTAAGGTTACTTGCTTTTAAGCTTTATCAGATGTAATGTGCTATTTTATATTTACCTGGAACTCAATCTAAGGAGCAGAGCTGATAGTATACAACTCCTACTTTGTGCAGTTAGAAATATGCTCTGGCCTACTGCCAAAGTTAACCGTAGTGTATGAACTGGCATGCAAAAAAAAAAATGAGAAATGATAGTTTGCATCTCAGGCATTTTCTTGGGACCCATTCTTTACCTCACCAACCACTTTTGGGCTGATGACATCCAGAGGTCTGGTCCGGGCTGCACCTCTCTTCTGAGCTCCAGGCTCTTGCTTCCAACTCTTCATTGGACAAGGCACTCAAATTCAGTGTGGCTGAAATGGATCTCATCTTCCTTTACCCTATTCTTGCTGGGTTTTTCCCTGTTGTGATGAGTGTCACATGTTCCCCAGTCACTACCTAGGAGTCATCCTTTGGATACTGGTAGTTAGTCTGAAATCAAAGGCTTTTGTGTTGTAGTGCCACTGCCATCAGGCCCGCTACCTTCAGGCTGGGCAATGCACAGCTTTATACAGACTGACTATGGGTTTATCAATGTTACATATCACACAGAGTAGTAGATGTTGCAGGTTTTACGATATAGACCATTTCTCTGATTTAAAAAAGCAGAGGGGAATTTATCTGGCTGATAAATTTATTACTTGAACTTCTGTTAATAGCTTTTGTAAAAATTTGGTTGTAGATTGGGAGATAAACTTATATATGTATGCTAATGTACTTACAGTCCAACTATCTGGCCACTAGAGAAGGCCTCTGGGCTAGAATTAAGGAACTTCCTTGAGCCAAAACTGAGTGATTTTTAAAAAAATTATAAAATAGTGGAGGAAAAAATGCATAAAACAGAAATTTACAGTGTAATATGAGACAACCACCCAGGTTAGGAAATACAGCACTGCTCACAGAAGGGCCCCTTCCCTCTGGAGGTAACCATAATCCAGACTTTAAGGTAATAATTCCCTTGCTTTTAGATACAGTTGTACTACCTTAAAAAGTATATAAATGTAAGTATATTGTATGTATCCTTTTGGGTCTTGCTTCTTTGTTTACCATTTTGTACATGGGATTTATCAGATATTACATGTGTTACCTTAGTAGTTTTTTTGTTATTGCTACATTGTATTTCATTTTACAGTTTTTTTCATTCTTGTGGATTCTTTCCAGTTTTTGCTTGTACAAAGGATACACTATCAACCTTTTTGCACATGCCTTATACATGTGCCTGAGTTTCTCAAGAGTATATAGGTAGGGGAGGAATTGCTGAGTTACAGGATGTGGATGTTTTCAGCTTTCCTAGAAAATGCCAGGCAGTTTTCTGGAGAGGCTGTGTCAGGTGACTTTCCACCAGCTGTGCATGAGTGTAGGGGCTGGTTGTTTTTCCTCCTGTTAGCTCATGCAGTCTGTAACTGGCCCCATGCCTTTCGTAATTGTCAGTAGTGAGTAAGAGTGTGGCTTGTGGAGTCAGACTACGTGAATCTTGCCTCCACCACTTTATCGCCCCTCAACCTTGAGTAAATTACTTAATCTTTTTCTTCTCTTCCAAACTATGATCTTTTCCAGGTTACCTTGGCTATTATTGGCTTGGGGTGATGGAGATGGCTTTTAGTTATCATAGTTATTTCCCTGGATAGACTATGTACATAGTGTTTATTCAGAGTTTGTTATATTTGATTTTTTTTTGCAAAAATTATACTTTTTTTTCTTCAGCATCTTTATTGGAGTATAATTGCTCTACAGTGGTGTGTTAGCTTCTGCTGTATAACAAAGTGAATCAGCCATATGTATACACATATCCCCATATCCCCTCCCTCTTGTGTCTCCCTCCCACCCTCCCTATCCCACCTCTCTAGGTGAACACAAAGCACCGAGCTGATCTCCCTGTGCTATGTGGCTGCTATCCACTAGCTATTTTACATTTGGTAGTGTATGTAAGTCCATGCCACTCTCTCACCTTGTCCCAGCCCACCCCTCCCTCTCCCTGTGTCCTCAAGTACACTCTCCATGTCTACATCTTTATTCCAGTCCTGCCCCTAAGTTCTTCAAAATCTTTTTTTTTAGATTCCATATATATGTGTTAGCATACTGTATTTGTTTTTCTCTTTCTGACTTACTTTACTCTGTATGACAGACTCTAGGTCCATCCACCTCACTACAAATAACTCAATTTCATTTCTTTTTATGGCTGAGTAATATTCCATTGTATATATGTGCCACATCTTCTTTATCCATTCATCTGTCGATGGACACCTAGGTTGCTTCCATGTCCTGGCTATTGTAAATAGTGCTGCAATGAACATTGTGGTACATGACTTTTTGAATTATAGTTTTCTCAGGTATATGCCCGGTACTGGTATTGCTGGGTCGTATGGTAGTTCTATTTTTAGCTTTTTAAGGAACCTCCATACTGTTCTCCATAGTGGCTGTATCAATTTACATTCCCACCAACAGTGCAAGAGGGTTCCCTTTTCTCCACACCCTCTCCAGCATTTATTGTTTGTAGACTTTTTGATGAAGGCCCTTCTGACCAGTGTGAGGTGGTACCTCATTGTAGTTTTGATTTGCATTTCTCTAATGATTAGTGATGTTGAGCATCCTTTCATGTGTTTGTTGGCAATCTGTATATCTTTGGAGAAATGTCTATTTAGGTCTTCTGCCCATTTTTGGATTGGGTTGTTTGCTTTTTTGTTATTGAGCTGCATGAACTGCTTGTATATTTTGGAGATTAATCCTTTGTCAGTTGCTTCGTTTGCAAATATTTTCTCCTATTCTGAGAGTTGTCTTTTCATTTTGTTTATGGTTTCCTTTGCTGTGCAAAAGCTTTTAAGTTTCATTAAGTCCCATTTGTTTATTTTTGGTTTTATTTCCATTTCTCTAGGAGGTGGGTCAAAAAGGATCTTGCTGTGATTTATGTCATAGAGTGTTCTGCCTATGTTTTCCTCTAAGAGTTTTATAGTGTCTGGCCTTACATTTAGGTCTTTAATCCATTTTGAGTTTATTTTTGTGTATGGTGTTAGGGAGTGTTCTAATGTCATTCTTTTACATGTAGCTGTCCAGTTTTCCCAGCACCACTTATTGAAAAGGCTGTCTTTTCTCCATTGTATATTCTTGCCTGCTTTATCAAAAATAAGGGGACCATATGTGTGTGGGTTTATCTTGGGCTTTCTATCTTGTTCCATTGATTATATTTCTGTTTTTGTGCTAGTACCATACTGTCTTGATTACTGTAGCTTTGTAGTGTAGTCTGAAGCCAAGGAGCCTGATTCCTACAGCTCCATTTTTCTTACTCAAGATTGCTTTGGCTATTTGGGGTCGTTTTTGTTCTAGTTCTGTGGAAAATGCCCTTGGTAGTTTGATAGGGATTGCACTGAATCTGTAGATTGCTTTGGGTAGTATAGTCATTTTCACAATGTTGATTCTTCCAATCCAAGAACATGGTATATATCTCCATCTGTTTGTATTGTCTTTAATATCTTTCATCAGTGTCTTATAGTTTTCTGCATACAGGTTTTTTGTCTCCTTAGATAGGTTTATCCTAGGTATTTTTTTGTTGTTGTAGTTGCAATGGTAAATGAGAGTCTTTCCTTAATTTCTCTTTCAGAGTTTTCATCATTAGTGTCTAAGAATGCAAGAGATTTCTGTGCATTATTTTGTATCCTGCTACTTTACCAGATTCATTGATTAGCTCTAGTAGTTTTCTGGTAGCATCTTTGGGATTCTCTATGTATAGTATCATGTCATCTGAAAACAGTGACAGTTTTACTTCTTTTCCAATTGGATTCCTTTTTTTGTTTTTCGTCTCAGATTGCTGTGGCTAAAACTTCCAAAACTGTGTTGAATAATAGTGGTGAGAGTGGGCAACCTTGTCTTGTTCCTGATCTTAGAGGAAATGGTTTCAGTTTTTCACCATTGAGAACGACGTTGGCTGTGGGTTTGTCATATATGGCGTTTATTATGTTGGGGTAAGTTCCCCCTATGCCTACTTTCTGGAGGGTTTTTATCATAAGTGGGTGTTGAATTTTGTCGAAAGCTTTTTCTGCATCTGTTGAGATGATCATATGGTTTTTCTCCTTCAATTTGATAATATGGTTTATCACATTGATTGATTTGTGTATACTGAAGAATCCTTGCATTCCTGGAATAAACCCCACTTGATCCGGGTGTATGATCCTTTTAATGTGCTGTTGGATTCTGTTTACTAGTATTTTGTTGAGGATTTCTGCATCTATCTTCATCAGTGATAGATGGCCTGTAGTTTTCTTTTTTTGTGACATCTTTGTCTGGCTTTGGTATCAGGGTGATGGTGGCTTCGTAGAATGAGTTTGGGAGTGTTCCTCCCTCTGCTTTATTTTGGAAGAGTTTCAGAATGATAGGTGTTAGCTCTTCTCTAAATGTTTGATAGAATTCGCCAGTGAAGCCATCTGGTCCTGGGCTTTTGTTTGTTGGAAGATTTTTAATCACAGTTTCAATTTCAGTGCTTGTGATTGGTCTGTTTATATTTTCTATTTATTCCTGGTTCAGTGTCGGAAGGTTGTGCTTTTCTAAGAATTTGTCCATTTCTTCCAGGTTGTCCATTTTATTGCCATAGAGTTGCTTGTAGTAATCTCTCATGATCCTTTGTATTTCTGCACTGTCAGTTGTTACTTCTTTGTCATTTCTAATTCTGTTGATTTGAGTCTTCTCCCTTATTTTCTTGATGAGTCTGGCTAATGGTTTATCAATTTTGTTTATCTTCTCAAAGAACCAGGTTTTAGTTTTATTGATCTTTGCTATCATTTCCTTCATTTCTTTTTCATTTATTTCTGATCTGATCTTTATGATTTCTCTCCTTCTGCTAACTTCAGGGGTTTTTTTGTTCTTCTTTCTCTAATTGCTTTAGGTGTAAGGTTAGGTTTTTTATTTGAGATTTTTCTTGTTTCTTGAGGTAGGATGGTATTGCTATAAACTTCCCTCTGAGAACTGCTTTTGCTGCATCCCATAGGTTTTGGGTTGTTGTGTTTTCATTGTCACTTGTTTCTAGGTATTTTTTGATTTCCTCTTTGATTTGTTGAGTGATCTCTTGGTTATTTAGTAGCGTATATTTTAGCCTCCATGTGTTTGTATTTTTTACAGTTTTTTTCCTGTAATTGATACCTAGTTTTATAGCATTGTGGTCGGAAAAGATACTTGATACAATTTCAGTTTTCTTAAATTTACCAAGACTTGATTTGTGACCCAAGATATGATCTATCCTGGAGAATGTTCTATGAGCACTTGAGAAGAAAGTGTATTCTGTTGTTTTTGGATGGGATGTCCTGTAAATATCATTTAAATCCATCTTGTTTAATGTGTCATTTAAAGTTTGTGTTTCCTCATTTATTTTCATTTTGGATGATCTGTCCATTGGTGAAAGTGGGGTGTTAAAGTCCCGTACTATGATTGTGTTATTGTTGATTTCCCCTTTTATGACTGTTAGCATATACGCACCTTATGTATTGAGGTGCTCCCATGTTGGGTGCATGAATATTTACAATTGTTATATCTTCTTCTTGGATTGATCCATTGATCATTATGTAGTGTCCCTTGTAATAGTCTTTATTTTAAAGTCTATTATGTCTGATATGAGAATTGCTACTCCAGCTTTTTTTTGATTTCCATTTGCATGGAATATCTTTTTCCATCCCCTCACTTTCAGTCTGTATATGTCCCTAGGTCTGAAGTGGGTCTCTTGTAGACAGCATATGTACAGGTCTTGTTTTTGTATCCATTCAGCCAGTCTGTATCTTTTGGTTGGAGCATTTAATCCATTTACATTTAAGGTAATTATCGATATATATGTTCCTATTACCATTTTCTTAATTGTTTTGGGTTTGTTATTGTAGGTCTTTTCCGTCTCTTGTGTTTCCTGACTAGAGAAGTTCCTTTAGCATTTGTTGTAAAGCGGGTTTGGTAGTGCTGAATTTTCTTAGCTTTTGCTTGTCTGTAAAGGTTTTAATTTCTCTGTGGAACCTGAATGAGATCCCTACTGGGTAGAGTAATCTTTTTCGTTTTCATCAGTTTAAATATTTCCTGACACTGTCTTCTGACTTACTGAGTTTCTGCTGAAAGATCAGCTGTTAACCTTATGGGGATTCCCTTGTATGTTATTTGTTGCTTTTCCCTTGCTGCTTTTAATATATTTTCTTTGTATTTAATTTTTGATAGTTTGATTAATATGTATCTTGGAGTGTTCTTTGGATTTCTCCTGTATGGGACTCTCTGTGCTTCCTGGACTTGATTGACTATTTCCTTTCCCATATTCAGGAAGTTTTCAACTGTAATCTCTTCAAATATTTTCTTAGTCCCTTTCTTTTTCTCTTCTTCTTGTGGGACCCCTATAATTCGAATGTTGGTGCATTTAATGTTGTCCCAGAGGTCTCTGAGACTGTCCTCAGTTCTTCTCATTCTTTTTTCTTTATTCTGCTCTGCCGTAGTTATTTCCACTATTTTGTCTTCCAGGTCACTTACCTGTTCTTCTGCCTGAGTTATTCTGCTATTGATTCCTTCTAGAGAATTTTAAATTTCATTTATTGTGTTGTTCACCATTGTTTGTTTGCTCTTTAGTTCTTCTAGGTCCGTGTTAAACGTTTCTTTTATTTTCCTCATTCTATTTCCAAGATTGTGGATCATCTTTACTATCATTTCTCTGAATTCTTTTTCAGGGAGACTCCGTATTTCCTCTTCATTTGTTTGGTCTGGTGGGTTTTTACCTTGCTCCTTCATCTGCTGTGTATTCCTCTGTCTTCTCATTTTGTTTAACTTACTGTGTTTGGGGTGTCCTTTTCCCAGGCTGCAGGTTCGTAGTTCCCGTTGTTTTTGGTGTCTGCCCCCAGTGGGTAAGGTTGGTTGAGTGGATTGTGTAGGCTTCCTGGTGGAGGGGACTGGTGCCTGTGTTCTGGTGGGCAGAACCGCATCTGGTGGTGTGTTTTGGCGTGTCTGTGAACTTAGTATGAGTTTAGGCAGCCTCTCTGCTAATGGGTGGGGTTGTGTTCTTGTCTTGCTAGTTGTTTGGCATGGGGTGCCCAGCATTGGAGCTTGCTGGTTGTTGAGTGGAGCTGGGTCTTAGCATTGAGATGGAGATCTCTGGGAGAGCTCTCACCGATTGATATTACGTGGCGCTGGGAGGTCTCTGGTGGACCAGTGTCCTGAATTCGGCTCTCCCATCTGAGAGGCTCGGGCCTGACAGCCTGCCGGAGCACCAGGACCCTCTCAATCACACGGCTGGAGAAGATGGGCTATGAGTTGGGTGTCAGCCACTGCCCTGTTGTAGCTCTGTCTCAGTTGTCTCCAAAGGTCACCCAGATACATTGGATTATTCCACCATTCCTCAGAACTTGCACATACCAGTCTGGGATTTGTAGATGTCCTCCTGATACTCTTCATTGAAATACCTTGCATTCATAGTAGTGAGAGATATGCTAATAGTGTTAGTTCTCTTCAGTTCAGAGACTGGGACGGTCTGAGCCTTCATGTGGCCAAGTCAGGAGCAGCTGGCCAGCGGTCCCAAAGTGATAACATCTCAGATTCCAAGAAGGCTTTTGCAACTAGAGAAAGCCCGTGCGCAGCAACGGAGACCCAATGCAGCCAAAAGAAAATCTTTTTAATTAAAAAAAACAAAAGAATGTGACTCCAATAAACAAATTAACATGCCAGAAAGAAAAGCTGTGTAGTGGATGCTGTGGTAAGCCACCCAGACCTCGCCTTCCGGACAGACATTCCCATCCCCCCTATATTTTTTATTTATTAATTTTATATAATGAAATAGTACCTTACTCCTACTCTGGTGGCCAGGTTTCTAGAAACATATCACTTCTTACTCTCAGTAATGGCAGCCACTATTTGTACAGTACTTTATAGCTTAGAAGGTGTTCATTTGTTTTCTGATTTGACCCTTACTATAACTCTATGAGGGAAGTAGGCTGGTTTATCCCCAGTTACAGAGGAGGACCCTGAGGCCCAGGAGGGTTTGGTGACTTGTCACAGTCACTCAGTATGGTGTGTTAGATCCAGGACTTAGTTGGACTCAGGGTGTCTCTCTAAAATCCCATCTAGCATAGTTTAGATTGGTGAGTCTGACTTCTTTTTTAAGAGTCTTGGAAAGCAGACAGGTTTTCAAACATTTTAGAAATGCAAGTACATACTTGTGAGTGTCGTCTTTACTATTTCCACGTTTATTAATGCTGTGTCATAGTTATAATGGGGAAAATATATATATTTTCTGTGCCATTATATTTTTGTTTTTAGGGAGTGCAGCCCGCCACAGGTGAGGTTGTGTTCGACAGTTTCCAGGACTCTGCTTCCCGTACAGAGCTAGAAACTCGGATATTGTGCCTGCAGCCAGTGGAGCTTCTGCTTCCATCAGACTTGTCAGAGCAAACAGAGATGCTCATCCACAAGGCCACAGCTGTTAGGTGAGTTAGCACATTGCTGGAAAGTCATGTTGATTCTGAAACTTAGATCTGATTCCCAAACTGATAATAAAGTTGTTAAAAATGATTTTTCTTTATAAAAATATTTCATCAGTAGTAGTGGAAATTCCGAAAAAGAAAACCAAAATGACCCTTAATGTCTCCTTAATGAAGGCTTTTAGAAGTTGCTCTTTTTAAAGGGGGTTATGATATTTAATGAAATTATTTGATAATTAATGCGTTTATGATATTATTAAATGATATTATTTGGTAATTAATCTTCAGTTTCTGCAGATAATCATTTCTTAGAAAGTTTATATAATTTTGGAAATGCCTTATTTGTGCTGCAAGTTTCAGTTTGTGCCTGAGTCCACTAGTTAAATTTACTAGATCTATGGTCACTCCTCTTATTTATGAGGAAGTGTGCTAGGCACCATGGCGTATGGAGGGAGAAGATGTGCTTGTGATATGTGTCTGGCAGAGTTTATAATCCAATGGGAGAAGCAGTTGTGTAGAGACCTAACTGGATTCCCAAAACATGATGTATTGCGTGACAGACATGAAGGTGCCTAGGTGAGAAGATTCTGTACCCAAGGAGTTTGGTGGGAGAAGAGACTGAAAAGGTGGGCTGGGGCTCGGGTGAAGAGGACTTTATATATTGAGGAATTTGGACTTTAGACTAGGCCGGAGAGCCCACGAAGATTTATATTTAATAGGTTGACAAATCAGTTGGAAAATCAAACTAATTGATTCAGTGAAGTTCTGTATGTTTCTTTGTTCTTCGAGTTGAATGTTCCTTTTTCATCTGACTTGAAATTCTTTCAAAGTAGCTTTCAAAATATGTTTTTCTGATTGTAACACTAATCCATGTTCATTTAGGGAAAGTTGAGAGTTAAAAAAAACCCATTAAAATAACAAGCTATAACTCAGAGATAACTACTGTTAAACATCTTGGTGTATTATTTCTGTGTATATGTATCATCATTTTTTGTTTATAAACTTTGATTCATGTTGCAAAATCAGTTTTGTATTCTGTTTTTTTTTTAAGTTCCCCATGTATTTTTTTACTTTATTATGGAAAATTTCAAATGTACATGAAATTATACTGAATAGTTTAGTGAAAGCCGTGAATCCATCAACCAGCTTCAATATTTCTCACCCAGCCAATCTCATTTCATCTATAACTCTATTCTCTCCCTCCCTGGATTATTTATATGAAGCAGATTCTAGAGAACATCATTGCATCTGCCAATATTTCAGGAGTATTTATGAAGACAAGATGACTACATAACATTCAGTCATATAAGTGGATCATACAGTAATTTATCTGTTCCCCTTTTGTTAGATTGTATTCATTTTTTTCAGTATTACAAATATTGCTATGATGAATATCCATGCATAGAAATATTTGTGTGCATTTCTGATTATTTCCTTAAGCTAAATTCCTAAAAGTGGAATTAATTGGTTAGAGAGTATAAACATTTAGAAAACTCTTGATTGCTTGTTAGAATTGGTAATATTAATTTATACTTCTACCACTATAGTATAGGCAGGTTGTTTGAGCCCTTGCTAGTATGGGAAGTGATCGTTGAAATAAATTCTGCCAATTGGATAGATGAAAAATTCTGCATGAGTTGCCCTTATTTTGTTCTTAATCCTTTTCTGACAGTGTTCAAACTTGGATAATTAAAAGTCAGACAAGTAGACTGATAAGGGATGCTGCCTTTGGAGGGCTAAAAAAGTTAATAAAATCTCTAAAGATTTTAAAGATAGTCTTCTAAAACTATATTTCCCATATTTTATATCTTTGATTTTGTTAATTTTCCTTCATACCTGAGTGTGTATTTGATTAAATTAGATGTAATTGAGATTAAAGTTGATCAGTTGAATCAACACACTCATTTTTCTGATTTCCACTTATTTTTTTTAGCTTTTATTTATTTATTTTCACAATTTGTGATTTATTTTTAGTAGAATACTATGATTCAAACCAGTACTACTGAACAACAGCTAGAAATGAAGACCACATTAAGATTTTGAAACAGCACATCATTTAGAAATCTATCACACAAGATATAATGCCCAACAGACAAATGTATAAATTAATTTAGACAAGTGGAAATTCTTCAGTTGGCATAGATTATCTATCCCATTTTGGTGGCAAACACTGTTTTAACTAGACAAAATATTTGAGACTATTATCATATCTCATACTATGATTATTATTCATTCTCAGAGAATTGGATATATTCAATTCTAGCTACAGTATAATCACAGCATTCTAACTAGAAAGTCTTCTCTTTTTTTTAACATCTTTATTGGAGTATAATTGCTTTACATTGTTGTGTTAGTTTCTGCTGTATAACAAAGTGAATCAGCTATATATATACATATATCCCCATATCTCCTCCCTCTTGCGTCTCCCTCCCACCCTCCCTATCCCACCCCTCTAGATGGTCACAAAGCACTTATTTTTATAAAATAATAAAGGCAAAATTCAATAAAACATTAAAACATTCCACAAAGACTTTGCCAAAATGGAATTCTTTGGCTGGCAGGCAGCATCACCTGGGGATATTCCTAAATGTTTACTCATCAAATGAGATTCAAAAGCCATTTGGCATACGAAAGATAGTTTGAGTGTCATGTGGGTTTTACCAAATTTGATGACTGCCTCTGTCTTGTTTTAATTTGTATTTTTCTGGTTAGCATTGGGAGTATGTAATTTTTCCTGTGTTTACTAACCACATGTAATTTTTTATTTTATTCACATAATGGACTAAGCAGTCAACAATTAATCCACATTTCTGTGAAGTCTAAAGCTGATCTACATCTAGGTATAGAATGGAGCAGTAGAGGTTCAAAAATCAAATGGTCAAGCAGTGTGGCTCTTGTGACATAGGGTTTGGGTTCGAAAATTGGCTTTCCTCTTAGTGACTTTGGTTGAATTACTCAATTGTGTTGTCCTTTAGTTTCCTTTTCTGTAAAATAGAGAAAGTAAGAGTGTTTACCTCACAGGATTGCTGTGAAGATTAAATAAGTTAAAATAAAGGCAAAGTGCTTGAAACAACACCTAGCATAGAAAGCTCTCTATAGATGGAAGCTGTTCTTTCTGTTATTCCCATCAGCCATTATCTCTTTGAATACTGCCTCTCCCCTCTGCTCCACTGGACCTCCTACTAGAAGTATGTTGGACCTTCATATTCTACTCTCTGTGCATGGCCCTTTATGGTGTCATCTCCCATCCACAGCTATGATTTTCATATGGTTTTTGGCCCTTGGCGATTTCCTTTTTTTTTTGACTCTCCTGAAAAAACATTTTTGATTATATATTAATTCACTATTTCTCTGTATTTTTAGTGTGCTGCCTGGACCAATTAAGTCCTCCATACTTAATGGTAGCATTCCATTATTTTTATGCTTAGAAATATCTCTCCTTATTCTGAAAACACTTACATAATTACTTACATTTTATTTTAGTTGATTTATTATTTTAAAAAAATGTTTACATTCAACTTCTAATTCACTTTTTATTTTGCTTTTTGCTTTACTGTGTGAAGTGTGGTCCTACCTTAATTTCTTCCTAAATGCTAGTGGGTCCACTTTAACATCCATAGAATTTAGCCTTTATCAACCTGAGATACAATTCCTAGCCTTATTTTTAAAAAAAAGAAAAAAAAAGTTAGCAACGGGGATCAGCAATGCTTTTAATTAGGGTATGAAGAACAGAGCTTGCCAAAACTCTGTTCCATATTTACTACCAGTAAATAACATAGCATTGAATTTTCAAGGAGAAAAGTTTGTTTTCTGTTTCTGGTGGTATCTTCTTCTTTGTTTTAAATAGTGATGGGTAGGTTCTTGAGTCTCAGATTTAGAATTCCTTTTTTTTCTTCCACTATAAACCTGAAGTTAAAACCAGCAGTTTTTGTCACTTAGTGGTTGATATTTTATTAATAGTGAAGACATAATAAAGCTTTGTGAGAAAAGGCAGAATGCCTTGGAATTACAGAATATCCATTTTAAGTACGTATTAGGTTTTTTGTTTTGTTTTGTATTTTTTAACTTTGACCACAAGAGGTCTCCAAAGCATTTCATATACCATGGATAACAATTTAAAGACCACGAAAAGCTTCACTTTTATTTTTATATGTCTAGGTACAGAATTAATTTGTATTGTATGATAATTTAGAGTGAATAACTGTTAGTCAAAGATAGTACTAAGCTAAAGTTATTCTTTCTCAATAATGATAAACTATCAATTTTTCTTCAGTGAATTATCTTTTATAGATAATTTATGTAAAATTTTATAGATCATTTATGTAAAGTGTGTTTATAGATTTCAGTTTGGTTCTTAGGAAATTAGTCTTACTATATTAATTGTTATCTTTTCCATTTGTTGTAAGACTGTATACATTCTTACATTCTCTCTATAGAGAGAAACAAAGGGAAAGTAATGATTTTAAGCGCTGTATTAACTGCAGTTAAGATCACTTTAGCTTAGAGATGTTTTACATTTATAAAACTGGTCAAGAGGAAAGGTATAGAAAACAATAAACAAATATTAATTAATGTTTACTAGTTCTCAAAGAAACTGATTTCTGAGGCAAGTCAGATGAACAGAGCAGATGATGGTCAACTTTGAGTACAGAGAGGGAGAGCTTTCTGGGCCCTGACATAACCAAGGAAGGCCTGTTGGAGGAGGTTGGCTGGCATGGGGGCATTTGCAGGACAGGGGGCTTTGAATTGGTAGTGGGGAGGGAGGACGGTATGTTGTGTGTGTGGAAACGACATGAACTCTGAGGCCCACAGGCTGGAAATATTAGAGGAGGTGTGAAGACAGTGGGGAGACTTTTCTGATTGGAGGAGAACTTTCATGTTGAGAGTTGGGGGAAGAGAGAGTCAAGGACCTTAAAATCCAGCAAAGGGGTGTGCACTCCTAATGGAAGGCAGTCGGGTCTCTGGGCAAAGAATGGCATGATAAAAGAGAAGAGGCCTAGTGCGAACGTTGAGATTAAAAAAATAGTTCCCATAAAAGAAAAAAGTGTACAGAGAAAAAGGCAAGATCAGAGAGTTTGGAGAATGTCAGTAGTTGAGAGTCGGAGGACGAAGGATAGAAGGAAGCATAAAGGGAGGGGATAAAGAGCCAGGTAGAGAACCAAGACAAGGTGGGGATATGTAGTTGTAGTCCGTCTGTTGCAAATGATATGGTCAGTGGTGTGTGTTAATTTTTTACAATATTAACTCTTAAAATTTTCTGAAGCTGCATGACATTTAGAAAATTATACTTGGCTAAAAGCTAACCGTGACCAGTTGATACCATTTATCAGTCTGGTGAGAAAGGAAGTCTAGGTTTCCCCCTTGGCCTTTGCTAGCACGGGTGGAGTTGGACCACATTTTTTTTCTGTGGTGTTTGGCTGGAGTAGAGTGGTTATTGTCTAAGAGTTTTCTGTCTTGCTTGGCTGCACCTTTCCTGGGTGTTTGGGGAGAGCAGGATTGTTGGAGCTTTTTTGCCTGCTCCTGTTGGCCTTTCCCGATTGTCAGCTTCTTCACCTCCAAGGCTGGGGTATATGTGGCAAAAGTAAACTCAGGGGACTCACCTCTGTGTCACTCCTCAGGTCTCGAGTTCCCTGCTGGTCTGCTTTCTGTCTGCCTTTCAGAGTGTCTTCTATTTGTTTTATGTATAATGCCCAGGGAGTTGTACTCAGCAGGAGAAAGAGGGAAAAGTGTGTTTACTCCTCTTTCCCAGAGCAGAAGTGCTTCTAATCAAGATCTTATTTTAGAGATTGTTCTGAGTATGAATGAATTTTGCTTCCTTGATATTACTTTAATTTAATTAAAATAAAATTTAAAAAGCACTTGGATTATGTTGATAATCCGACGTGCAAATCTTTACTGTAGTTCTGTACGTGGGGTGAATCTGACTCAGGGAAAAAGAAAACTCCGTTTTCAAATTTTTTATAATTTAAAACAGTTTAAAATTTGTTTTGGTATCACCTAAAGTTTAAGCATGTTAGAATATTTTTAGAAGCACAACCAATGGGGAAAGTTCTTCTTCCATTCTTTGGTGAATTAACAATCTGAGCAGACAAAAAATAACCGTAGTGAAGTTTTACGAGTCCTCCATCAGAGTGCTGTCACGAGGATTAAGTCATATTAGCTTTTTATAAAGTTTCTCCTTTATTGCTTATTACCAAAAAAAAAAAATTAAGTATTTAAGTTAAAATTCGAAAGGAAGGAAACTCAAAACCAAGTGAATTCAGAGAGCCTGGAGAAGGGCATAAATCAGGTGTAGAGTCTTAGATCAAAAGAGGAGTGGCCCTGGAACAGGGAAGGTTGGGAGTGGGTGGCTCTGGGCACTGGCCACCACTGGTGGAGCAGAGTCACACTTGGTTTACTTACTTGATAGAATTCCAAGCAGTTCACAAATAAATATTTTTTACTTTCATAGTTAAATATTTATTTAAGGTATATTAAAAATGTATAATTAGTGAATCAAACCTGTGATTTCATAAGTTTTTACGGCATAGGAAGATTATTAAGTTGGTATTTGAGTTGAAAAAACAGTGGGTTGGTTTACCAAAAACTACTGAGTTGTAGTAGTGATGTACTTGCAGATGTGGGAACATTCTTGAAGGTGGAGGGGGAATGACTGAGGTAGGGGAAACATGCTGGAGCACACTTCAGGGGCAGTGTATGTTGTGTTTATCTGCTTCTTGTCATTTAGGTTCTGTATGAGTGTTTGAGCTAAATCCAGTATAAATGGGACCATTGCTTGAATGAAAAAAAATCCAAACCAGAGTTTAAGAGAAATACAGGTGATGTATTTGAGGTCCAGAAAAGGCATTTAAGCTCCCTGGAGTTGGGCTCTTCTCCATTTTTTATAGTAGTTGACCTTTCTAATTGAGGTATTTTATTACGCTCTCAAGTTTATTTTATTAATTTAGATAGCTGGCAGTAAATTCTGATTGATTATTCTTTTCTTATCCCTAAGAAATATTTGTATTGATAGATGTTTGCAGTGGATTCTCACCTTTTGATCCATCCTCTGATTTGCACATTATTATTCATCCATCCATTCATTCATTCATTCATTCTTAAAAATATTTATTGTGTGCCAAGCTTATTACTAGATGGTGAAGATACAAAAATGAGTAAGGTTCCTACCTTCCAGATTCTTACAGTCTACAGGGCTGGTAGTCATGGAAACGAACAGTTATAACAAAAGTGCCAAATGTTATGGTCTTATAGAGTCACTGGTAGCATAAGAACACGAAGCTTTGTCTATGTAGTTAAGCGAAGCTTTCCAGAAGAGTATGCCAGAATTGAGACTCGAGAATGACAGCCAGGCTGATGGGGGTTTGAGAGAGCGTGGCTTTCTCAGGGAACAGAAACTAGTTTGGTTGGCTGCCCTGCCAGGGTGAGTGTAGCAGCCTAAGGCAGGACAGATGTGGGGTTTGGAGAGAAAGATTGTATAAAGTGGAACTGAAAGAGAATCAAGGTTGGAACAGTGGAGAGAGAGCAATATTAAGGAGGGGTTGGATTAAGAGTCTCCTCAGAAAAAGACTGAGAAGGGATGGCTCATGGCAGAAACTGTCATAATAATCTTTTGTGTCCCCAGGACCTATTATAGTAGCTTGAATATAGTAGGTACTTAATAAATGCTTGATGAGTGAATGACTAAACAAGTAACTTTTGGAATAAGGAGAATAATGAATATTTCCTGTTCTTTTTTCTTAGGAAAAATGAATTGGGTTTTATAAACGTGAAGGGATTGTTGTAGTAGCTGGAAGTTCGTACAGGATGTATGATGGTAAATGTGTATTTAAATGGTATGAGGATAGCCAACTCATTTTGGGAAGACCATATTAATTTCCTATCATTTGACAACAAGGTTCCAACCTCATCTCTGGCACTTGAAACTTTTTCTACTGTGATGCTCATAGGAAATCTTTTTTAGTTTTTTTCTCTTTCTGTTCTGTTTTTCTTATTTTCTTTATTCCTTGTTTCTAGAGTAGAAGATAAAATGTAAAGTTGGCTCCTTTTTCATTCTATTTCATTATGTTTATTGTATAATAATTTCACTTCACTATTTAGAAAATTCAAAATTAGAATATTGATTGTGGTAGTAGATATGGTAGTGGATTAAGTAGCAGAAATAAATCTAATACACAGTAGGAAAATGTGTCTCAAGGCAAACATTTAAAGAGGAAGTCTTAATATATTAAAAATCTGTTTTATATTGATTTCCTTTTAAAAATTATATTAATTCCTTCTCTGGTAGAAATGCCATTGTATTTTCAGTAGTTTTCTTGTTGCAAATAGTTTTTCATCTCTAGCTAGGACTTTTAATGGGTAGCACTTTTTTTTTTTTTTTTTTTTTATTAATTTAACTTTTCTTACATGTTTACCTACCACATTATTTTTATTTATTTATTTATTTATGACTGTATTGGGTCTTCGTTTCTGTGCGAGGGCTTTCTCTAGTTGTGGCAAGTGGGGACCACTCTTCATCATGGTGCGCGGGCCTCTCACCATCGCGGCCTCTCTTGTTGCGGAGCACAGGCTCCAGATGCGCAGGCTCAGTAATTGTGGCTCACGGGCCCAGTTGCTCCATGGCATGTGGGATCTTCCCAGACCAGGGCTCGAACCCGTGTGCCCTGCATTGGCAGGCAGATTCTCAACCACTGCGCCACCAGGGAAGCCCCGGGTAGCACTTTTTTAAAAAATTTATTTATTTATTTTTGGCTGCGTTGGGTCTTTGTTGCTGCATGTGGGCTTTCTCTAGTTGCAGCGAGTGGAGACTACTCTTCATTGCGGTGCGTGGGCGTCTCATTGCGGTGGCTTCTCTTGTTGCTGAGCACGGGCTCTAGGCGCGCGGGCTTTGGTAGTTGTGGCTCACGGGCTCTAGAGCGCAGGCTCAGTAGTTGTGGCGCAGGGGCTTAGTTGCTCTGCGGCATGTGGGATCTTCCTGGACCAGGGCTCGAACCCGTATCCCTGCATTGTCAGGTGGATTCTTAACCACTGTGCCACCAGGGAAGCCCTTAATGAGTAGCACTTTTAACTCATATATATGAAAATCCAGATTTTAAAACACAATAAATTAATAGATATTCTACAAGAGTGTTTGCTGTGTGGTTTATCTAAATAGTGAGCGTCTTTGTGCATTTTCACTGAGTGTAACTCCTCAGGAATATCTCTATTTTTAAAGAATAATGGGGTGTACATGTTATAAGTTTATTGATAGTAGTCGAATAGGAAAAAACAGAATTTGAGGAGTCTGGAGGAATGGTTACTACAGAGAACTCCCAAGGTGGGGCCAGTCCACTTGAACAGAAAGTTGGGAAGCAGTTGTGTGAGATGTATAGAATTGTTTTACTACTTTTACTTGATTTTTGTAAATCACCTGTTCATTTGGGGTTGGAGATTTAATTTCATAAAGTCTCCTAATTAACTAAAACATTTTATTCTGAAGTTACATGATCACCAAGGTAATTAGTCGCAAAGCCCACTAGATCTCCATTCCTATTTGATGTTGATAAGTCCACCTCCTGCCATCATTAAGATATAACCTAATAGCAATATGAAGTACAAAAATTTCCTTAATTGAACTCTTAAAAAAGGTAGCCATCTGTCCTTAGGATCTTTTCAGTTATTTTTCTTCCCTTTCCCTCTTCATAGTTCAAAGATTCATTTCACTTTCTTCCCTTCTAACAAAGCTTCCTTTCACTGTCTACCTTAAATCAAAACCTTGGTTCAAAGCGCACCCCGCCTCCCCACCAGGCTTGCTTATTGTCGGAGCCTTTGTGGTCGCAGACTTATCCATTAGTCTTTTCAGTGACTCCTTCCTGTCAGACCTTTCTGCTGAAAGGAGATTTCTTACTAATTTCCATTATTTTTGTTGATTACTCTGAAATTATTCCCTTATCTCTTATTTTCAGGCCAGGAAGTTCTTCTCCCTCCCATCCTCTTTTTGTGGATTCTTTTTAACCACTAACCCAAGTCTTCATCCCTAGAGCAATAAAAGTCTGTGAAGTCCTGGCTTGCCTTTTCCCTCTACCATTCTTCTTCCCTACCTCCCTCTTCCTCTTCCCTTCCTTACCCCTCCTCCCTTCACCTTTTTAAAGAAAATACCTGTCTAGTATTTGATTCAATATATAATTTGATTTAATATACATAGTGCTGAGGTTGATGGCGTTTCTCCAGGCTTGCTTGGGAGTCCCTTCACACAACAGCAGCTCAGAAAACTCTGACAAGTTCTTAGGACTCTTTCCCTCAGCACCATCATGAGCTCTTTCTGTTACTTTGTACCTTCAGCTCTGATCAGCTCTCTTGGCCATGCTGAGCTGGGCTCTCCATCTCATGGGAGTGGACATGGGCCCTGAACACACTGTACTAGATTGTGTACTAAATTGCCCCCAGCGCTAACAGGAAGGCTGGTGGAGAAAAGAATTCATGGTGAGTGGATCTCTGTGTCTTCCCTGATGGCCATGTTGGACCATGACCACACCACAGGGTTAGTCCTTACCTGGTGGGGCCATTGAGATCAGGGGAGTGCTGAGTATCACATGACATCTTTTTTTTTTTTTTAAAGGAATTCCTTTATTTTTATTATTTATTTATTTATTTATTTTTAGCTGTGTTGGGTCTTCGTTTCTGTGCAAGGACTTTCTCTAGTTGCGGCAAGTGGGGGCCAGTCTTCATCGCAGTGCGCGGGCCTCTCACTATCGTGGCCTCTCGTTGTGGGGCACAGGCTCCAGACGCGCAGGCTCAGTAGTTGTGGCTCACAGGCTCTAGAACGCAGGCTCAGTAGTTGTGACTCACGGGCCCAGTTGCTCTGCCGCATGTGGGATCTTCCCAGACCAGGGCTTGAACCCGCGTCCCCTGCATTGGCAAGCAGACTCTCAACCACTGCGCCACCAGGGAAGCCCTACAGGACATCTTTAAGATGGTTTGTGTCCAGCCAGGGAGGCCTGCATCTGACCCACCCATCAAGGCAGTGCTTTTTGAGTTGTGGTTGCAAGTCATCAGCAGACTATGAAAACAATCTTATGGGTTGCAATTACCACTTAAAAAAAAAGAAATACAATAGTATAGAGTCAAAGATAGATGGGTGTGTTGTATGTAATAAGCTAAGTATTGTTTTATGAAACTTTGTTTTGCCATTTGCTGTACATCCTAATCATGTATTTAACCCAAGAAAAAGTTGCCTTAAAGACATTGACTTCTGGTCATTCCTGTTAACAATAAATCAGGTAAGGTATACAAAACACATTAGCTAAATAATGTTCCCCTTTCCATTCAGCTTCACAAACAGTTATTGTACAGTTACCCTGGATCTTCTTGAGATTAGAAGATCCATGACCTTTGCCCATTACAGGCTACCAGTCTACTTGGAAAGCCAGCACATATACAAATCGCTGCAGTACAAAGTAGATTACATAGTGTGTGTGATGGGAAAGCAAACTAAATACTAAGAGAGTACATGAGAGGGAGAGGATAATTCTGTGTAGAGCAACACTGCTCAGTAGAAATGTAATGTGAATCACATATGTAATTTAAAAGTTTTGGTAGCCACATTAAAAAGTAAAAAGAAAAAAAAAAAAAGTAAAAAGAAACAGGTGCAATTAATTTTAATAATATATTTAATTCAGTATATCCAAAATATCATTTCAACATATAACTGTTACATCCCTTTTTATGTATTAAATCTTTACATTCCTTTTTACAAAGTTTTTGAAATCCACTGTGTATTTTACACTTATAGCACACTTCAACTCCAACCAGCCCCATTTCAAGTGCTCAGTAGCTCCGTGTGATTAGTAGCTGCTGTATTAGACAAATGCAGTTTTATGCAATGTAGGGAAGCATCATGCAAGAGAAGGCCTAGAAGGATAGGCAACACTTAACTAGACAGGTGTTGGGAAAATACATTGCACAACGAGAGAAAAGTTTAAACAAAGATGAAATAAGAGTTTGTAGGGACTTCCCTGGGGGCGCAGTGGTTAAGAATCCGCCTGCCAATGCAGGGGACACAGGTTCGAAGATCTGGGAAGATCCCACATGCTGCGGGGTCAACTAAGCCCGTGCACCACAACTACTGAGCCTGCGCTCTAGAGCCCACGAGCCACAACTACTGAGCCCATGCACTGCAACTACTGAAGTCCACGTGCTCTAGGGCCTGTGTGCCGCAACAAGAGAAGCCACTGCAATGAGAAGCCCATGCACCGCAATGAAGAGTAGCCCCCGCTCGCTGCAACTAGAGAAAGCCCACATGCAGCAACGAAGACCCAGTGCAGCCAAAAAAAAAGAAATTCTAAAGAGTTTGTAAAAAATAGTGAAGCTCTCACTATATACCAGGTATATTCAATGATGATTACTCATATTAACTCATGTAATCTTAACAACAATGCTTTGAGGTAATTACTATTATTATATAGTAATTACTATGTAATTTATAAATTATAAATTTTTTATAATGAGGAAACAGGCACAGGTGGTCTAGTAGCATGTATGTGTATATGCATGTATCTGTCTTTCTGTCTCCAAAGATTACCTTGTCCCAAACCCAGGACCTGTGAATATGTGAGGTTAAATGACAGAGGGGAAATAATGGAGCTACTCAGCTGATTTTAAGGTAGGGAGAGTACCCTGGATTGTCCAGGTGGGCTCAATAATCACAAGTCCTTTAAATGTGGAAGGTGGGGGGGCAGAAGAGTCAGAGCGATGTGCTGTGAGTGTTTGACCCACTCATTTTGGCTCAGAAGATGGAGGAAGAGGCTACAAGCCAAGAAACGTAGACTGCCTCTAGAAACTGGAAAGGGCAAGGAACCAGATTCTCTCCCAGAGCCTTCAGAAAGGGAACACAGCCCTGTCAATACCCTGATTTCAGCCCAGTGAGACCAGTGTTAGAATTCTGACCTGCAGAACTGTGAGATAATAAATGTGTGTTGTTCCAATAAGCCACTAAGTGACAGGTGTTTAATACTGTTGAGATATAATTTTTGCAAGTAGGAATGTAAAAACTAGTTTGCTTCTGACTGAAATATTGGGAGTTTGGAAGTACTTGATAAAGTGATTACTACCCTTTTTAAGCAGTTCCTGGTTGCCAAGTCAGGCAGTCATTTATGTATGAATTACCTTGTCGGTAAGGATACTTTACAGTCTTTATGTAACTTTTAACTCTCAACCCCCGGATATCACAGAGTTTACTTGTGGGTGATAATTAAATTGAGTAAGACAAGAGATTGCCCACCCATAGAGAATAAAATCCTATTTCTTCTCCCTTCTGGAGAACAGTGGGAACAGCCTGGCCTGCAGGTTGATTGTCATATTCTACCTCCTTCCCACCTACTTATTGCTACAGAGAGACATAGAACTTAGCCTCTCAACACATTCTGTCATTTTCCTGGGGCTGCAGAAGAAAGGGCTTCCTTAGGTTAGTTCCAAGGTCCTGTGCACATTAAAGTATTTGCCTCCAAAAGGAGAGAGAAGCCTCTCTCTCCCTCCTTGCTTGCTTGTTTCCTTTCACTTTATCTTTCCCTCTGTACTGACAATGCAAAGATTTTACTTAAAGGGTATGTGTATTATTCAGTTTTGCCATTATCCTATATACTAAAATACTACCTTTGTCAAAATGCTGATATTTTACAGTGCTCTGCAAATACATAGATAAAAAACATTTTTTTTTTTTTTTAAAGAACAGTTCCAGAGTTAAATGCTGGCTAAATGTTGGAAACAATAGTGGAATTCATTCATCCCCCGGGGCCTCGGTGATGTGAAGTGTTTATAGGTGTCTTTCCTCTAACCTCAAAAGTGGAAAACTTAGGCTTTTCGTGCTTGGTGCTGTCTTTGCCCCAGGAGCTTAGTGAGTGCAGCCTCGTCTTCTAGAATTCTCTTTGTGGCTTAGGGAATGTGTATGATTTTCCTGCATTCCTTCTCGGAGGCTCTCGGCCATGCTGATTGCTCCTGAGTGATGACAGGTGCTTGTTGCCTGCTCAACAATCCTTGTGTCTAAATCCTGTTTTCACATATAAATAAAGAGGTGGTGATTTTGTTTTACAGATAGATTTTCACTTCCAGACTTTCCTATTTGATTGGACGTATTTAAACAGCAGGTCATGCAAGAAGGTTAAATTGATTGATTTTACAAGAGTTTGAGTTGAAAACCGATTGCTTCAGTAAGGTAACCTGAAGCCAGGAGTATGGTACACTTTCTCCTGTCTGGTCCCTTGTCCCTTCCTCTGGGCTCTAGTTGCGCTAGACTAATCGCTGTGTTCTAAACATGTCATGTACAATGAGAGATGGCACAGGACAGTGGTCTGAGTACAGAGTCTGGGGCCAGACCACCTGTGTTTGAATCCTAGCTTCCTCGGTTTTTTGTTTTTGTTTTCGTTTTTTAGCTGTGGATCTTATTAACCTCTCTGTGACTCTGTTTTCTTGTACAAAACCAGGTATATATAGTAATGGAACTTTTTCACAGAGTAGTAGTGAGGATTAAGATAGTTAATACATATAATGGGTTTAAAACAGTGCATAGAACATAGTAAGTGCTCAGTAAATATTAGCTCTTTTTTTCATTCTTCACTTGTTTTTTTGCCATTCTTAAGCTATTCTTATGTGGGGTGGTGTGTTTTCTCCTCATCTGTCTTCTAAAATAGTCTGTATTGTAACAGTCTTACTGCTTTTATGAAGCTGTCCTGCAGTTTTCAATTGGGATTCTAGCCTTGGCTGTACATTGAAATCACCTGTGTATTAAATACTGATACCTGCGTTTTTGCTCTGTGCTTAGATATGGCTTGTAGTGGCTTGTGAGAATGGGTGGTTATATTTCCATGGAATTTTCTTTCAGGTAAGCTTTGGTAGCTTAAAATCAGCCATGGTGAGAATATTTACACTCTTGAAATTGGCAGATACTACCACAGGCATTCTTTTCAATCTACTTGGTATTTTAGTGATTTGTTTATAAGCATCTAAATAGATACTGAGCCCTTTAGTAGGGTTGTGTTAGTTTGCTAGGACTGATGTAACAAAGTACCACAGACTGGGTGGGTTAAAAAACAGGAATTTATTGTTTTACACTTCTGGAGGCTAGAAATCCAAAATCAAGGTTCCAGCAGGGTTGGTTTCTTCTCAGGGCTGTGAGGGAAGGCTCTCCCAGGCCTCTCTCCTTGGCTCATAGATGGCCATCTTCTTTCTGTGTTTCTTTATATAGTCTTCCTTTTGTGTGTGTGTCTGTGTCCAGATTTCTGGGACAAAAGGGTCTGGGAAACTCTTTTCATAGAGACACCAGTCATATTGAACTAGGGCCCACCCTAATGACCTCACTTCAACTTGATGACCTCTGTAAGCACTCTGTCTTCAAAAAAAAGTCACATTCTGAGGTACTGGGCGTTAGGAGTTCCACATAGGGATTTTAGGAGGACATAATTCAGCCCATAACACACAGCAAGGAACTCCTTTTTTCCTTTTTTCCATTTATTCCTGTAGTGAAGATTTGTTGAATTGAAAAGGAAACATCAGTTAGTTATTCATGTACTATGAATTCCAGATCGTCAATTTGTTGATTTTATTATTTTTTTGAAGCAGCTGTTTCTTGGGATAATATCAGAGTTCGTTATTTGTAGAGAAAAATATCAGTTTAGGAAGATTGGTTATTTTAAGTTGTCTGAGGCAGGCTCGAGCTTGTTAATGAACTCAAAGGCATATGATCCGAGTGAAATGGTATTGATTTTGTGTCTGTCACTGAGAGAATGCTTTTAATCATTCATGAAAAAAATGTTTGAGATGAATTTCCACTAAGCTGAGAATGTTTTAATGCTGATCATTCTCTTCAGGATTATATAAGACTCTAAAGTTCTCAGAAAAGTAGGATTTCTTTTGCTTTTTCTCGAGGGCATATAATGTCAGGTAATGATTCTGTGATTTTTGTGATTAACAGAAATGTCTTTGAACCACAGGAAGCGTAAATTATTTTGTAAAAATTTGCTTCGTGTTAGGATGATTGTGTGTATATGAAATAGTGGATGACATTTAAACTATGATCATCTCAAAGCATGTAAATATGGAATGTACTTTTTGAAGTTAAATGTTTTTCTTCAAAATGAGATACTTCTCTGCACCATTGCTTTTTGCTGAATAAATACTTGAATTAGAATCTTATTCCAAAAATGTATTTGAAATACACACTGGCACAGGAATTTGTTGGTCTAAATGTTCAGATTTTTTTTTTGAATTTTATTTTATTTTTTATATAGCAGGTTCTTATTAGTCATCAGTTTTATACACATCAGTGTATACATGTCAATCCCAATCGCCCAATTCATCCCACCACCACCCAATTAATCCCACCACCACCCCAACCCCCCACTTTTCCCCTTGGTGTCCATACGTTTGTCCTCTACATCTGTGTCTCTATTTCTGCCTTGCAAACTGGTTCATCTGTACCAAAATGTTCAAATTTTTTAATAGAAAATTTTCAGCTATAAATTATATATGGCAAATATATAAAGCTTTAATTTTTAGTCAACCTTAAGTATAATTTACATGCAATACAATTTACACATTTTAAGTATATGAGTCAAATCAATTTTGATAAATATATACATCAATATAACCACCACTCCAATTAAGATGTAGAACATTTCCATCTTCCCAGAAAGTTCCCTGTGCCTCTTTGCAGTCATTTTTCTCCCCATGTCCACCTCCTACTCCAAACAAATACTGATCTGATTCAACTGTTACAGAATTTCACATAGATGGAATCATTACAGTATGTACTCTTTCATGTCCAGCCCCTTTCAGAATGATGCCTGTGAAATTCACCCATGCTTTGAGTGTATCGGTAGTTTGTTCCTTTTTATTGTTCAGTAGAATTGCTACAGAACTTGTTTATCCATTCACTTGCTGAACATTTGAGTTTTTGGTACTGTGACTGATTGAATGTGTCAAAAGTGGTTTGTGAAGTTTCGTGCTGATGATTTCTCGCTGGACGATGCTCCACGGTTGGGTAGACCAGTTGAAGTTGATGACGATCAAATTGAGACATTAATTGAGAACAGTCAATGTTACACCACACGGCAGATAGCCGAGATAATCAAAATATCCAGATCAAGCACTGAAAATCATTTGCACCAGCTTGGTTTTGTTAATCGCTTTGATGTTTGGGTTCCACATAAGTTAAGCCAAATAAACCTTCTTGACCGTATTTCTACATGCGATTCTCCACTTAAACGTAATGAAAACGTTCTGTTTTTAAAACAAATTGTGATGGGCGATGAAAAGTGGATACTGTACAATAATGTGGAACGGAAGAGATCGTGGGGCAAGTGAAATGAACCACCACCAACCACACCAAAGGCCGGTCTTCATCCAAAGAAGGTGATGTATTGTGTATATCGTGGGATTGGAAGGGAGTCCTCTATTATGAGCTCCTTCCAGAAGACCAAACTATTAATTCCAACAAGTACTGCTTCCAGTTAGACCAACTGAAAGCAGCACTCTATGAAAAGTGTCCAGAATTAGTCAACAGAAAACGCCTAATCTTCCATCAGGATAACGCATGACCACATGTTTCTTTGATGACCAGGCAAAAACTGTTACAGACTGGCTGGAAAGTTCTGATTCATCTTCTGTATTCACCAGACATTGCACCTTCAGATTTCCATTTATTTTGGTCTTTACAAAATTCTCTTAGTGGAAAAAAATTTCAATTCCCTGGAAGACTATAAAAGGCTCCCAGAACAGTTCTTTGCTCAAAAAGATAAAAAGTTTTGGGAAGATGGAATTATGCAGTTGCCTGAAAAATGGCAGAAGTTAGTGGAACAAAATGGTGAATACGTTGTTCAATGAAGTTCTTGGTGAAAATGAAAAATGTCTTTTATTTTTACTTAAAAACTGAAGGAACTTTTTGGCCAACCCATGGATTCTTTTCCCATATGGGTCATTACAGAGTATTGAGTAGTATTCCCTGTGCTATACAGTAGGTCCTTATTAGTTATCTATTTTATATATAGCAGTGTGTACATGTCTAGGTAATTGGTTTTAGAGTTTAGCAACTTTTGTTAATTTTTCTAAAGTTAAACTTTAAAATTAACCAGTATCTTTTGTCATCTTTGAAGACTGCTATTTAAGTGACCTTTGAGTGACTTCTTTTGTTTCTACCTGTGAAATGAAAATGCTTTGTGTCTATTTAAAGGCGTTTCAAGCATCAGAAGTAGGTGAGGTGCTATTTTGGGGAGGGGTAGTGGGTTCTGAAATCCCACATTAGCTTTTCCTCATCTTCATCCTCTTCTCCCCTGGAGTGAAAAACGTACCGTGAGAGACACATCTTGGTATCTACTGAGAATATTTTTCATCGCTGATGTGTTCTTTCCTTTGTGCCTGTCCTGCCCACTTTCATCTATTCTAAAGCGCTCTCCCTTTTTTCCCCTTTTCCTTTGAGCACGTGACTATTCCTATCTTTCATTGTTAAGTAGCAGTAATAATGTTAATAATAATAGCAATAGCTAACACTATGTATTAGACACTATTCTAGGGGCTTTATAATATTTATTGACTGATTTAATCTTCACAAACCCCCTGTGAGGGAGCTACTATTCTTTTAATACAGATTTCCAGGAAACTGAGGCAGAGAGCTGTCAAGTCTAGGGTTATCCAACTACTAAGTGGTAGAACTGGGATTTGATCCAGACTTCCTGGCTCTGAAGCATAGGCTCTGAACCACTCCATTATACGGCTTCTCAGTAAAAACACACAAAGAAGCAACCATTCCTTTCTTTCACCTCTGCTTCTGAACTTCAAAAGGAGTAATGTTTTATAGCACAGTTGACATTATTTTGGTTAATATTCCATGAAACTTTCATTCCTTTATAATGCATATTACAGTTTGTATTTCTATCTCTGGCAGTAAAGTTCCTGACAAAAAGCATGTGTGCTTCAAACAAAGTAGCTTTATTTCTGAAGGTATTACTTTACAAACTGCAGTCCCACATGTTCAGTAGAAAGCACAGGCCATCCTAGCATGTGGTTATTCTTCTGGGAAAGCGTCTTAGAGGAGGTGAATCTTGGCTGGCTTGTTAAGTAAGAATATGTGCACAGGGCTGGGGGTATGGTATGTGGAGATGGGTGGCAAAAAGACCCAGGATTGGGATGGACTGAAAGATTAAGAAAAGGATGGAGGTTTTAAAGTATTGTTCCAAGGGAGTTCATCCTCAGAGAAGATTTCCAGAGTCAGGGAAGAAGAGCTGGGAGGTTATGACTATAGGCAGAAATGATGCCTTCTCTAGACCCTTGGGCTTTCTGCCTCCATTCCCTCCCCCTTCGTTTTTCTCTTCCCCCTGGTTCCCCAAGTTTGAGCGCTCTAATCCTTTTAGTTTTCCTGACCTCATTGCAGATAGAAATACTTCCCTGTCAGGTTAGCAGTTTCCAGACAGATGAGCAATTTTTTGTTGGAGTGTTACCTTTTTTTTTTTTTTCTTAAAGTAACAACTACTATAAAAGAAAAAGTAAAATCAAAAGCTAGAGAAAATTTTAGAAAGACGTGAGTTTACCTAGTGTAGACTTCTTACCTTAAGATAAGGTAAGATAAGATAAGACCTCCTGTCTTAGTCTTTTGAACAGCAGGCACAGCTGCCATTCGTGCAGGCCTTGGTTACTTCCTGGGCCTTAGGCCTCCTCTGTCTGAGGCCCCATGGAGTTTGCATAGTGAGTGAGGCGATTCTCAGTTCTTCTTCTGGCTCCCCAACAGGCCTGTCCTCTGGGGCTAGGTCCTAGCGTTTCCTTACTTCGGGTCTTTCTAACCCTGCGGGGGCTTGCCCTAAATGTGCTTTTAATTTCTAGCCCCCAGTGGTAACTTGTCTAAGGTCCCTTTATCTCTGCTTGGTGGGAAACTGTGTGTGTAGTGGTGGCTGGGGGCTTCCTGGTCTCTACAGTCTCTGACCTGTACTCTGTCTCCCTCTTGGTTTGGTCTGAAGCAGGCTCACCAGCTGAAATCAAACTGGGTCTTTCTCACCTCAGTTCACTATTGCCCATCTGGCCAACAGTAGAGGTTGCCATCTTTCTAAGATGCTGTCTGTGTGATTGTGTCCACTTCCTTCTCTCCTTCTTTGCTTTTTGAAAACTGTATACTTTATAGTGAGTTCTTATTGAATTTTTAAAAGTTAAAAATGAACATACTGGCTCATGTAAGTGAAAAGCTTGAAGGTAGGCTGGAATTGGGCATGGATGGATTTAGGGGCTCTTCTCCTTTGTCTCTCCCTCTGGCATTTGCCCTCTTATGTTCCACAAGGTAGCAGGAAGGTTGCAGCCATTCCGTTTCCCGGACTCCTAGCCTCCCAGGTTTAAGTCCAGGGAAGTGGACAAACATCTTCTCCTGGGAGCTCCTGTGTAAATCCTGTAATCCACTCTTTGCTTTTTCTTTCTCTGTTCTTTTTTTTTTTTTAATTAATTAATTAATTAATTTATGGCTGTGTTGGGTCTTCGTTTCTGTGCGAGGGCTTTCTCTAGTTGTGGCAAGTGGGGGCCACTCCTCATCGCGGTGCACGGGTCTCTCATTATCGCGGCCTCTCTTGTTGCGGAGTACAGGCTCCAGACGCGCAGGCTCAGTAATTGTGGCTCACGGGCCTAGTTGCTCCGCGGCATGCGGGATCTTCCCAGACCAGGGCTCGAACCCGTGTCCCCTGCATTGGCAGGCAGATTCTCAACCACTGCGCCACCAGGGAAGCCCTCTTTCTCTCTTCTTAAGAAACAATTTTATTTTTTGAATAAGTGGTATATTCCAATGGTTCAAAAATCTAAAACTCTTGTAAGGATATGGGGTGAAAAGCTTTTCTTCCATCTTGTCCTTTTTATCATTAAGTACCTCTCTTTGACTTGTTATAATGCTTTTTGTCCTGAATTTTATCTTGCCTGATAAGAAAATCTTGTCCCATGCTTTCTTTTTATTTGCACTAGCCTAATATATTCATCTCGGCAATTTTTTTCCAGCCAACCTTTTCTTTCTAACCTTTCTGAATTACTTTAAGTTTTGCTTCTATTGGTAGTGTAGAAAGTTTTTCTTATTCTTTTTTTAATAAATTTATTTATTTATTTATTTATGGCTGCGTTGTGTCTTCGTTGCTGTGTGGGCTTTCTCTAGTTGCAACGAGGAGGGGCTACTCTTTTTTTTTTTTAAGGTGTAAATCACATAATCGATCTCCAAAATTAAATGTTAGCAAACAGAATCCATCAGTATAATAAAAAGGATAAATACAAGATAGTGTGATGCCTTAGCTGAAGAATATAAAAACAGTTCAACATAAAGAAATCTAATAATATAACCCATCACATTAGTAAGGTAGAGGAGAAAAATATATGATCATCTAGACAGATGTGAAAAGTATTTTGATAAAATTCAACATCCATTCATCCATTATTAATTACAAGACCACACCAAAAATTACAACAATGCTTCAGGAAACTTCTATACTGTGTAAGATTATACAACTGAAACAATAGCAAGCACTAATAATAGACCTAAAAAAGTCAGAAGAATAACAAGAATAGTTACTGTGACCACTAGTATTCAGCATTAGGGGCTACTCTTCATTGTGGTGCATGGGCTTCTCATTGTGGTGGCTTCTCTTGTTGCGGAGCATGGGCTCTGGGCGCGCGGGCTTCAGTAGTTGTGGCTCGTGGGCTCCAGAGTGCAGGTTCAGTATTTGTGGTGCACGAGCTTAGTTGCTCCGCGGTATGTGGGATCTTCCCGGACCAGGGCTTGAACCTGTGTCCCCTGCATTGGCAGGCAGATTCTTAACCACGGTGCCACCAGGGAAGTCCCAGTTTTTCTTCTTTTGTAATCCAATCCGAGGTTAATTTTCTTTAAATAAGTGAGTTTAGTCCATTTACATTTGTCATTATGGTAGATATATTTGATATTAGTTTGTCCATATTTAGTTTTCTATTTTTATATCTTAAAGAATCTTCCACTATGTGGTCTGTTTTCCTTGCTGTTCTTCTGGGGTTATTCTGATATTTTCATTCTAGTGGTTGTCTTTATAATTTGACATAATGCCCTCAGTCTTCTAAGAAAGTGATGGTTCCCTATTATAAGAAGTAATAAATTAATGAATTTCATCCTAATTCTAATATAGAGGCATTGTAACTATGTTACATAGTCTGTTTTATTCAATCTCGATCTCTATTACATTTTATCCTCAGAGGAAAGAATTAATCACTCAGCAAGCTTGGAACTCAATCTGTATTATTATTATCAATAAATACACTGTCAGAAGAGGCCTTGGGTTTTCCTAGAGTAGATTGTCAGCCTTTAGCAAGGCTCTTTTCATCTATAAAAATTATAGTTTCAAAAGTCAGCATAGATCATAAATTGGTAAGTTGACATTTGGTCACAATTAAACATTATCAAAATCTTTGTAGGTAGTTTGCTACTCAGCACCAGAGAATCACCAATTTTATGTCCAAGTTGACATTACTGGGTCTAAAGTTCCCCCTTTTTTTAGTGTAGGTTCCACACTTGTTGAGAGTTTTATTGCCACTTAATTTTTCAAAAACAATATATTTGGCACCACAGAGGCATGTAACATATGAAAAGGATTTTTTTTTTTTTAAAGAAATTCACGTTCTTTTATTTATTTATTTGTGACTGTGTTGTGTCTTCGTTTCTGTGCGAGGGCTTTCTCTAGTTGTGGCAAGTGGGGACCACTCTTCATTGCGGTGCGCGGGCCTCTCACCATCGCGGCCTCTCTTGTTGCGGAGCACAGGCTCCAGATGCGCAGGCTCAGTAATTGTGGCTCACGGGCCCAGTTGCTCCGTGGCATGTGGGATCTTCCCAGACCAGGGCTCGAACCCGTGTCCCGTGCATTGGCAGGCAGATTCTCAACCACTGCGCCACCAGGGAAGCCCCTGAAAAGGATTTTTTAAAATTAGAAATCTTGGGACTTCCCTGGTGGTCCAGTGCTAAAGAATCCACCTTACAATGCAGGGGACATGGGTTCAATCCCTGGTCAGGGAACTAAGATCCCACACGCTGCAGGGCAACTAAGCCTGAGTGCCGCAACTACTGAGCTCGTGTGCCTCAACTAGAGAGCCCTCGTGCCACAAACTACAGAGGCCACATGCTCTGGAGCCCGCGTGCAACAACTAGAGAAGAGAAAACCTGCTGCCACAGCTAGAGAGAAGCCCGCACGCTGCAATGAAAGATCCCGCATGCCTCAACGAAGGTCCCGCGTGCCACAACTAAGACCCAATGCTGCCAAAAATAAATAATAAATATATGTTTAAAAAAATAAAATAAAATTAGAAATCTTAAAACAGTCCAGCTTTGCATACCCCATGTAGTGACTGAGACTCACATGCTGACATTAGTCCTCCCATCCAGTGCAGAAGGGCAGTTGCCACCCCAGGCCCACGGAGGAGGAGCATAGCCTCTGTTCAGCCTCTTTTCTGTTCAGAAGGCTTCAGCCTCTGGTCACAAACAGCCTCTGTAGAGGGTGGGAAGGTGTTTTTTTATAATTTTTTAAGTCCTTGGTCAATTATGGGACCATCGTTGACTTCCTTAATTTTTTGGTGAAAAGATATTTACTGCTCACCTCTAATAGAGCAGCTAAAAACATAGACTGTCTTTGGAGAAGATTTATATTTCCACTTTGTACTCTAGTCCTACAATGGCTGCCAGTATTGTTCGTGTAGATGAGTGTTTTCAGTTTACCTGCGAGTCACCCCGAAAACCCTGTTGAAAATGAAAATACCCCCTCTCCTCCAGCTTCTTGCTGAATTCAGATGGAACACATTTGGGGTGTGGCATCTGTGCTTTTAATGTGTGTTGCAGGTGATTCTGATGCAGGTATTTTACAGGCTACAGTTTGAGGAAACCAAGATTGACAGTTCTCTGTTGAATATAGAAATTTTACTAAAATCTAGTTTGACAAAATTCTGGTTGGATATTACTCTCTATGTATATAGTGTTTCAAGTAGAGTTTTGTTTCAAAGATACAGTGATTTGATTTTACCATAAAGAAATCTAGGGAAACACAGATAAGAGATTTCACATATAACTCCAATCAGTTTGCGGAAAAAAATTTGCATGAGGGTATTTTATATACAGATTGCAGAATGTTGAATTTAACACTCTTGTAATGCTTCCATGAAAGCCTCAAGGGTAACTGACAAGTCCATTTTTATCAAATTTAATGTGTTTCTAAATCCTTATCTGCTTCTCAAACAAAATATTAGAACAGTAATTGAGTTACCAGCTGCCTCGTGTGTTCACTCTAGGAACTTGTACAAAAGCATTGTGGAACTCACCTAAGGTCATTCATTGCTTTTTGAGTTACTAAATAGCTTTGCAGTAGGCTTCTAAAAATCCAGGTATTAAGGGTGTCTACAGGAAGATAAAAATTGATAAGAGATTTGCAATAGTTAGTCTGATACTCTCTCCATTGGATTAAGGTGGAAAAATCCTCTTCAGCACTGCAGATGGGAGAAAATCCTCCCTCTTAGATTTCTTCCTGAAGCAGCTTATGCCTGTCTAGTCTTGCAGTAGGAACAGAAAAAGCCTTTGGAGCTAGGCATGCTGGCACAGATTTTCTGGGGGAAAAGAAAAACACTGAGAAATCAAATTTATAACTTTATTTAAGCAACGCAGAACATCATGACAAGTATAATGTATTCCAGGAATGCAAAGATCATTCAGCATCAGAAAATATGAATAATATCTTACCAGATTAAGTGAGCGGAAACAATGTGATTATTTTAATACCTATAGAAAGAGCATTAGCTAAGATTCAGTCATCCTTTATGACTAATTTTTTTTATTTTTGCAAAAACTGGGAAACTTACCAAACCTCAGGCTAGTAAGTCATTTATTCCAAAACCCATTAGTAAAAATCATATTTAAGAGTCGAAACTTTGGAAGCATTCCGATTAGTATCAGTAAGAAAGCAAAGGATGGCTGTTAGCCTTACCTTTGTTCAACGCAGCCCTGAAGGTCTTAGCCAGTAGTGTAGCGAGACAGGAAAAAGAAATGAAAAATAGAAATTTTCTTCTTGAAGATGATATTAATTCGTACATAGACAATACAGGAAAAAAGTGTTTAGCATAGTTGCTACATATAAAAATTTAGGTTCATGTACACCAGTGATAAGCTTTTAGTCAATGTAATAGAAGAAAAGATTCCCTTCACAGTAGTATTAATCTATAATATATCTAAGAGTGAGCACAACCAAAGATATATATAACATGGAGAAAATTACAGAACATTATTGTTAGATATAAAAGACATGAATAGAGATATTATGCCATCTTTAACAATAGGATATCTTCATTTGTTAAGATATCATTTCTCTCTAAATTAATTCATTGTAAATCCAGTCAAAAGCCCAATAAGGTTTTTGTGAAACTTGACAAAATGAACCTAAAATTTCTAAAGAAATTCAAAAGCCCAAGAATAGCCAAGACAATCTTGAAAAGCAAGGTAGGGTCCTTGCCACAGATATTGATACCAAGCCATGGAAATTACAGTACTGTGGTCCTGATACAGAGATAGACAAAAAGATCAGTGGAATAGGATAGAAGCCAGAAACAGGGTCACAACGTATACAGAAATGTGGAGGCAGCATTCTAAATTAGTAGGAAAAGATGGAATGTTTTATAATGGTGCTTGATCCTTAATTGATAATCGTATGGAAAATAAAAGTGTATTTCTAACTTCACACCATCCCCCAAAATAAATTCAGGTGAATTAAATTTGAAAAGCAAATCTTAAAAATTTACTCAAAAATAAGAAATAATTGAAAATTTAAAAACAGATATGAAGAAACGAAATTGAGCTATATGTAGTGAGGTGGATGGACCTAGACACTGTCATACAGAGTGAAGTAAGTCAGAAAGAGAAAAACAAATACCGTATGCTAACACATATATATGGAATCTAAAAAAAAAAAAAGGTTCTGAAGAACCTAAGGGCAGGACAGGAATAAAGACGCAAACGTAGAGAATGGACTTGAGGACATGGGGAGGGGGAAGGGTAAGCTGGGACGAAGTGAGAGAGTGGCATGGACATATATACACTACCAAATGTAAAATAGATAGCTAGTGGGAAGCAGCTGCATAGCACAGGGAGATCAGCTCGGTGCTTTGTGACTGCCTAGAGGGATGGGATAGGGAGGGTGGGAGAGAGATGCAAGAGGGAGGGGATATGGGGATATATGTATATGTATAGCTGATTCACTTTGTTATACAGCAGAAACTAACACAACATTGTAAAGCAATTATACTCCAATAAAGATGTTAAAAAAAATGTCCATCTTCATGTATAAATCTTAGAAACATAATTCTGAGTGTGAAAGCAAGTTGTAGAAGGATAGGTGTAATAAAGTACTGCTTATATGAAATTTAAAACATGAAATGATACAGTGTATTGTGTAAAGATGCTAAAATATATTGTGAAGTATAAAAACATACCTGGTGCTAATAGACACCAAATTGAAGGTAGTGTTTTCTTCTGAAGATGGTAGATGAATATGACTGAAGAGGGATGTGTGCAGGATACACCTGTATCTGTAATTTTTATTTTTAGATAAAAATATTCTAAAGCAACATATGGCAAAATGTTAACATCAAGTGAATGTCCAATAGTAAAGAAATGGTGGAATAAATTATGGCTTTTACATACTATCAAGTATTTTTCAGCCATTAAAAAGAATGAGTTGTAGCTAGGTCACTTTATATGGAGGGATTTCCAAGAGTTATTATTTAGTGAAGAAAAGAAGATGCAGGGAAGTTTGTATAAAGTCATCCCCTTTTTATAAAACAATGCATGTATGAGTAGGTGTATATGACATACTTACGTATGACCATATGAACGTGAAAAAAATGAGGAAGGATTCCTCCTAGGCTGTTAACAGGGGTTGTGAGTGAGGTGATTAGGAAAGGAGAGGAAGGAGGGGAGCGGAGGGGAATGGGGAGTCAAGCAAACTAGAAAATGGAAAAGACAATGCACTACTAGCGTGGATGATGATTTGATGATTTTGTTTATGTACTTACATGATCATTTATGTATATACACACACACATATATGCATATTTTTTTAAAAGTGTAGAACCACTTATAGAAAGAGTGAGAATTGACTTAAGGGGAATTTACTATATTTGACTGGAGGCTGTGGTAGAAGAAATGGACTTATTAGCATAGTGCCAACCAAAGATGCCACTTCAAAGAAATTAATGATGTATTCTGTTTCTAGTGGATTTAAACAATTGATGCAATTAAATTGATGCTTTTCCATTTTTCTCCCTTTTGTGTTTATTAAGGTAACTGACCTTAATTTTAATGAGTTCTTAATAACAATATATATAAAGTACTCACAGTGTGCTAGGTGATATAAAATACCAGTAGTAAAAGTAATAATATTTTATGAAATGCAGCCTTTTGACAGGGAAACCTTAGCTCCTTGTCTCTTTTTTTTCAACTTGGGAGAGAATAAGGAATGAGTCTTATTTATTTTGGTCAGGTCAAGGCCTAAATACAGATAGTGCAAGATTATGGATAATTATTTTTTAATTTTGCATTTTTTTCTTTCAGCGTGCGGGATGACAGAATTCGAGTAGAAAGGATGGATAGCATGTGTTTTGAATACAGCCACGCTTTCCAAGAGGTTACAGAATTTTATGCAAAAGACGTAGTTGACGGTAAAGCTAAATATTTTATACATGTTAGCCATGTGTCCTCAAATTTAACTGAGTTGAGATTTGGATAAAGGTGCAAGTTTGACTTAAACTCTAATGGAAACTAGATAGTTATTGATTAATAACTGGTCAGAAGCACAACTGCAGCTGCTTCTTTGTAATTATGACCATTTAGTAACTTGATGTTTTTGACATATTCATTGGAGTGTAACAAGTTAGTTACTGAAGAACCTTCCTTTTTGCTTCCTTTAAAAGATAGCCCATGATTTTCCTGCAATTTTATAAAATGTCTGGGTAAATCTCCTAATGAAGGCTAGCTAGCATTTCCAAAAATTGATGGCCAGAATTAAAATACCAGAACATTAGTGACAGGGTCTTAAGATGTTGGATTACCATTGTTTGTCTAATTCACGTTTTCTCAGCCAAGTATCTGTTTGATTTGGTCTGTACCCCTCATTCCTGCCAGTCCAGCTTATGCTAAGATCCAATTTTATCCCCTATCACAAGCTGCAGAGCTTTCACTGTTAGACCAGCCTCCCCCAGCTCCCTCTTAGGCATCAATGTCTTGTTGGCATTTCTTTCCCCATCCCTTTTAATCTCATGATGTCTTGGCCAAATTGAATCAAGCGTCTGAGAGTGTAACCCACTTATAATGGCAGTCCGAGATATCACCAAGGGATCATCATCTTATGTTCAACTAAAGACAAGACTAAGTCACGAAACTATCATAAGCCACTCCTGGCATCAGATTCACTTAGAAGGATATAGGACAGAAAATCCAGTTTGCCGACAGGACGCTGTTCCTCTTAGTGGGAGGAGTACTCAGCAGTCTTTGCAGCAGTCCACAGAGTCATTGGGCGCTTAAAATCCCCTCCCTCCTCTAGTGACTGCTCAGTTGCAAAGAAAGCAGACTTTCATCAGGGGGATGCAGGATCTGCCCTGGCTTAGAAGCCCCATGCCCTATAGGAAACCTTATCTCTTGCTGGAATTTCTCCAAAGGACATGCCAAGTTCAAAGAGTCAGTGTACTCAAGGAAGGCCAAAATTCTGGAGTCAGATATTTATAATTTCCCCTAGTTCAGATGCAGTTTACTGATTTCAGGTCATTTTTACCATACGCAATGCTACCTCATAACACAGTGGCACTTCATCTTCGTCAGGTTTCCTGGGGAACAGAGCTAGACAGTTAAAAGATGAAATTCTCAGTAGAAGGGAAAAGAGTTTTGTTAACTCGTCATTTACACCTTGGTTTTATAAAAAGCTATAGTTGAAAGTAATATATTTTATATTACAGATTTGTAGAGGATATCTTGTAATTTTTTCTAAAGGTTATAAATACCTACTGCAAAAAAAGTTAAAACATAGTTGTGTGTAAGGAAAAAAGTACAAGTCCTTCCCCTCAAATCCTTAAGAATTTTTTGATGTACAGATCTACACATAAACATACATATTTCTATGTATTTGTTTAATATAACGTATTTATTCTTTCAACTAATTTTTATTGAATGCCTATTTGAGGCATTTTATGTACTGTAAGGAATTAAACAGACAAAAATTCCTGCCCTTCTGGAGTTTACAGTCTAATAGGGGGAGGTGTACAGTAAAATAGTGTTTAAAGGTGATGAGTACTATACAGAAAGGCAGGGAAGAGGTGAATTTTTAAGTAGAGTGGTGAAGGAAGGCCACACTGAGAATGTGGCAATTGAACAAAGATTTGAATGAAAATTAAAGGAGTTAAGAGGGAAAACCACATGGACGTGTGAAGGAACAGTGTTTCAGGCAGAGACAACAGTAAGTACAACATATCTTAAGTGCTTGGTGTGTTTAAAGAATATCAAGGAGCCTGGGTGCTGGGACAGAGTAACTAAGGGGGAGACTATTAGGAGGTGAGCTCAGAGATGAAAGGAGATGGAAGGCAGGTTGTGTAGGGACTTTTAGACCCTGTACGAACTTGTGCTGCTTCTCTCAGTGAGTTGGGAAATGTTGGAGGATTTGTAAGCAAAGTAATCTAGTTATGTGACGTACATTTTAAAAAGGATTCCTTTGGCTGCTCTGTTAAGAATACCGTATAGGGCACAGGGATAAAGGTGGGAGACCAGATGGAAAGCTAATGGGAAAGTCATTCCCATTAGTAGGTGCATAATAATCTGGATGTACTGAAATTTATTTAAGTAATACCTTATTTTTTTTTTTTTAATTTTATTTATTTATTTATGGCTTTGTTGGGTCTTCGTTTCTGTGCGAGGGCTTCCTCTAGTTGTGGCAAGCGGGGGCCACTCTTCATCGCGGTGCGCGGGCCTCTCACTATCGCGGCCTCTCTTGTTGCGGAGCACAGGCTCCAGACGCGCAGGCTCAGTAATTGTGGCTCACGGGCCTAGTTGCTCCGCGGCATGTGGGATCTTCCCAGACCAGGGCTCGAACCCGTGTCCCGTGCATTGGCAGGCAGATTCTCAACCACTGCGCCACCAGGGAAGCCCAGTAATACCTTATTGATGTTCAATTAGGTTGTGTCTAATTTTTTAAGAGGGAAGAGATATGGGGATATATGTATATGTATAGCTGATTGACTTTGTTATAAAGCAGAAACTACTAGAAAAGATTTTTCAACTCACTTTCTGGTATACACATCTTTAACAAGCATTTTGGAGTATTTCTGGGTCAAAGGGGATGAGCATTTTACACTTTGAAAATAGTTGCTCTGTTGCTCTCCAAAAAATGGTCATCCACCATCAGAAAATGCCCTTTTTTCCGTACCCTAGGTATTTGTAAACTTCTGTATTTTTCCAAAGGGAATTTTAGGAGATAACGGTCTAAATTATTATTTCAAAAATCATAAACTAAATTTTATTTAACTTAATGTCTGTTTTTAATAATGAATAATAACTTTAATGAAGGTGTATATTCTGTTTTTTTAGGTTCTCAAAGTTTTTCTGGTATCATTAACTTGGAAAAGCCTGTGATTTGCTCTTTGGCTGCCATAATAAGATACCTGAAAGCGTTTAACTTGGAAAAGGTGCTTTCCAAACCCAAGTAAGTGATTTCTCAAAAATAAAAAAAGGGTGGCGTTATATTAAAAACATTTCTTAAATTGAATTTGGTAAGTACTATTGAATTGAATTTTGGTAAGTACTAGGTAAGAAGTTTACCTGCTCTGGATAGAATATTCTGCGGCAAGAATGAGCTGTGTGGTATTGTTGCTAAAGAATATTAAAAATATTAATTGACATGAATTAAAAGAAAGCTTAAGAATTCTGTCAGTTGGTATTCATGATAACTATTGAATGTATTATAGTGTTGACTACAACACTATAATATAAAACTGTGCTTTATACTAATGCACAGTTAATTGAGAAGTAGTATTAAGAAGTGGTATTGAAAAGCATTCATAAAACTTCATCACCTTTCTTATTCTTGGTTTCAATTCTTATTTCACAGACCATAAAGTTGAAGATAAAGAGGACAGCTACTAACATAGACAGCTTTTTTTTTTTTTTTAATTTATTTATTTTTGGCTGCACTGGGTCTTTGTTGCTGCACACGGGCTTTCTCTAGTTGTGGCAAGCAGGGGCTGCTCTTTGTTGCAGTGCATGGGCTTGTTGCGGAGCACAGACCCTAGGCGCACAGGCTTCAGTGGTTGTGGTGCATGGGCTCAGTAGTTGTGGCTCGCGGGCTGTAGAGTGCAGGCTCAGTAGTTGTGACGCACGGGCTTAGTAGCTCCGCGGCATGTGGGATCTTCCCGGACCAGGGCTCGAACCTGTGTCCCCTGCATTGGCAGGCGGATTCTTAACCACCGCACCACCAGGGAAGCCCCTTATAGACAGCTTTTTAAAAGAGTAATTAACTTTGTAGAGTTGAGAGATTTAAAAGCTGGCAATTGACATTCTAGGAAAATGCTAGTTTAAAAGCCAGTGGAATAAAAAAAAAGGGTAGTAGAATAATTTTCTTGCCTTTCCGTATTTTACCTTCACTAGCCCCTTATCTTTGGCTCTCTGAAGAATTACCCTATATCATATCGATCCTGGGTAAGCTACTTCCTGTTCTGCAGAGGCGGGGTGGACAGATAGGAGCTATCTCAGTAAAATATCATTTAGTACCAAGATTGGGAAATCCTTGTCTATGTCTATTTTAATCCCATCCTGAAAGCAATACACTTCCAAGACTTCTACCCAATGCCCTAAGTATTTTGAGGTATTTCTACTCTCTTTAGTCAGAGAGCAAACTATTCTAAGCCCTATGTGAACCCTTGTTCGTCCTACTGTTTCTTGTGGTTCTTTCCCTGATCCCATGTGAGGTCCTCCACATATTTAAGGATCAGTGCTTGGCCAAAGACTTGAGGGGACCCTTCTGCATCTCTCTGTATGCAGCTCTGTCATCTCTGGCATTCTGTCTCACAACTTCTACTTTCCTTGGTCTCTCCAAGGAGTTAGTCATAGTGTTTACCTCTTTTGTTTTTCTTCTCTCAGGGATCACAGTTCTATGCTGCCTGATGTCCAACTGCCCGAAAACAGTTTTAAATGTATATATATATATACACACACACATATATATATAGTGTGTATATATATATTTGTATAATTTTCTAGTTGTGGTTAAAGGACAGTACTGATGCATTGAATCTTTTACGAAGGAAAGCAGAAGTGAGGTGCCATGATTGAACACCATAAGAAAACAACAGAAGAGGGAGATGTGTAAAGTAACATCAGCTATCCTAAAAAATGTCCGTGTTCTGAAACTTCTGGAAAACTAATTTTCACTTAAAAATTAGCAATGGGAAAAGAACCAAATTGAAATCCCGTATGAAATTATAATAAAAAAGAATAAGGAGCAGGATAATATCCTTACAGAAAGTGAACGCATGCCAGAAAGACATGCCCACAAATTAAATAAAAACTATAACCTACTACTTCAAAATGAGCTAAAAGGAAATGATGCTAAATGTGAAAGGACAAATGAGAATAGATGAGAAATAGGAAAGATTTGAAATGAGGTGATAGGATTTGAGAATGAACTATATATTAAAGAAAAAGATCAGTTTAGGAATAAAGAGTAAACTAGAAGGAATACAAAAGTAAATAAATACAACAGAGATACTTTTAAGAGAAACAGAATTTGAAAAGAGAGAGATGCAAGAAAAGATTAACGTGGCAAACCTGATGAGCCAGCTATCCTTAGGAAACCCTACATGCAAGCTTGACCCTTGACTGGCATATGAGACCTTGCCTTTGGGGAGGGTTTCCAGCATTCTCTGGTAAGAATGGCTCACTGTACCTAAACGGTTTCTGCAGACAGTATGGTTTATGCTGAACACCTACTTGTTTTCTGGGAGCTGGAATTTTGGTACACGGTAGGGAAGAGGTGCCTATGTGAATACAGCCCCCAGTGAAAACCCTGGGTGCTGAGTCTCTAATGAGCTTCTCTGGTGGATATTTCACACATGTTGCCACAACTCACTGCTGGGGGAAACTAAGTACATCCTGTGTGACTTTACCAGGAGAGGACTCTTGGAAGCTTGCCGTTGGTTTCCTCTGGACTTTGCCTTATGTACCTTTTCCCTTTTCTGATTTTGCTTTGTATCCTTTCATGGTAATAAATCATAGCTGTGAGTATGACTATATGCTGAGTCCTATGTATTCTCCTAGTGATTCGTTGGGGATCTGTTATACACCCTTCTTCCTATTTTCTTCTTTAATATGCATACTGGCAGCATTTAGGAATGCAAAGATATTTGTTTTAATTGCAAATAAATTAGAAGTGAATCTACAATAAAACAATTTCTGTCATATGATACAATTTATAATTCATAAATTAACCATCAAAAGGTTAGAAAAATGGTGAATGTATGAACTCTGAAAACTACATAGAGAACTATTCTCCACTATAGATTTCATATGTAATGTGGTAGGGTGTCTTTTTTTTTTGTGTCTGTTTTCATTTTCAAATAATATTAATAGTATTTAAATAGAATCTTTGTAAGGGGTTGATCTTTCACATGAGGTCTACACCTTTGCTGCCTTTGTCTAAATCAGAAAGATTGGTTTTTGTTTTTGTTTTGTTTTTCTTTAAGTAGTATAGGAATGATGTAGAATCTTAAATTTCTTTGGCAATTTTCAGCAAGAACATTTTTCTCCCATTATAAAACTTGAGGGGAAAAAAAGCATCCTTTGTATTATTGTTGTCTGAAATATTAATGAAGTATTTTCCCATGTTACTTGGAAGATTTCTATGGAAGTTCACACAGGATGAATGCTAGCCAGGCATTGTTTATAAGGTTTATTTCAAAGCACATAAAATTTGGTTTTCTCCAAAAGGATAAATAATTTAGAATTGCTTGATCAGTGATCATATACTATCGAATTCCTAAGGATGCTGGCAGATATAACCCTGACTTCAAAAGTATATATATAATTCCTAATGGAAATAGACACTGACAGAAGGAAATTTCTTTTGTATTTGTAAGGAAGAGTCAGAACTCCAGAGTACCTTATCCAAACATATGGGAAACCTGAAAGCATAGTTAGTTCTTATAGTTGCTTGGTAATTATCATTCCATAGGAATCAATCTAACTTAATATTGTCCAGTGGTTGATCTCTTTTATTAAGATCAGTGCAGATGTCCATGCTGCCGAATTGTGGGTTCTTGATGCCAACTAAGCATCCTTCAAGAGTCTGTGTCTGATTAGGGTATTCAAGTGTTCATTAATCACCCCTAGGTGTAGGTTAAACCTGTCAAGAACAGGGGAAGTAAATGACTTTTCTTTAAACACATGGGAACTGGTTAGATAGCAATTCAGAGTCCAGGCTAGCAATACTTCCAACTTGTATCTTTGACCATGAAGGTGTGTGAACATCTGTCAGCTGTACAGCAAATCACTGCCTAATTGTTTCTTCCTGAAAATAATGCTTTACATTTTATTACTGTCTCTGGGTGTTTCACATACATTTCTAGGCTTTATGACTCAAAGGAAACCAAACAAACCCAAACTGGCCTCCCCATAGAAAGATGGCAGAACTTTGCTGAGCATATACTTTCTGCTAGGCTCTGCAGGTGCTGCAAAATGTATAAGACACAAAGAACCCATGCCTCCAAGGAGCTTAGATCTATTAATGAGGATAGCAGAAGAAGTTAAATTACTGTAATGCAAGGCAAATTAAGTTCACGGTTATAAGAAGGAGAGAATGGTCTACACACACCTACTATCAGTGTTGGAGTTGCTTCCCTCTAAAAATCATTAACAAGTCATCCTTTGGAAGCTAGGTCAAACCTGTCGCAGGTAAATTACACTGCCAGGGGACAGTGTTCAGTTACTAGGCAACATTCCTAATATGCAGTAAGTTATTTCTTTTTCAGGGCTCTGGAACCTTAGTTGTGGGAGTCATCTAGAAGTGGAGGCATCTCTCAATGAGCACTGGCTCCTTGGGCTCTGATTTTAGGCTCTAGATTCCTGGATGAAAGCTTGCTTCCATAACTGGCTTAGGAAGCTGGATTTTATTTACATCGTATTTCGGCCATGATGAGGGGGGTTAGTTTTATGATGCAAACACTCATGCTTTCCCTCCAAATAGTTTAGTGACTTGCTGTTATTTTTCTTGCTTTGAATAATGAGCCATCAAATCTGTAAGTGCTGTGGACAGAAATGTCAAAGGACTGGCTTATAAAGGAAATTAATTACTGGATTAGTAATGCATTGATTAATATACTTTTTAACATGACAGACTAATAAGGACAAAATTTGAATTGTACATATATTTATTAATCACATTGAACTCAATAGTCAAGTTTATTTGAAATTTATTGAATTTTTAATCTAGTTTGGGATAGTTACAGGGACATATGGAGAATGTGAATTCTTTGAACTTAAGGAAGTAATTTCTACTTTTTCAGTTTTATACTCTACTAAACCAGAGCCACATTAATTTGTGGCCTTAATTATAGAGTAAATAACATTTGCACATACCGGAATGTTGATTAAAAGCTTTTAAAGTATTTGTCAGGATGATCTCATGCTAAAGAATAAGGAGGACGTTTTTAAGTATACTGACATATTTTTCTAGCAAATTGCATAGCTTTTCCTGAAGAGATCACCACTTGCTCTGCCAGTGATAAAAGACTATGTTTGGTTCTATTACTGGAAATATAAAAAAAATTTAAAATTGTTGGTACCATTACTTCCCTTCCTAGTTCTTGGTTTTGGTGTGACAACAGCTGTCCTTTCACAGCAGTTTACCTAACAGCACCCAGCGTCGATAGAAGATACTCTCATAATGAATATTCTTTTTGGCTTTTTTTGGTTCGATTTCCTATCGCAGGAAATCATGTTACTGGAGTATTTCTAATGCCTAAATTAGTTTTTCTATTTCTTTATGCACTTACATCATGGCTCATATTTCATTCTTTTACAGGAATTTTAAACAGTTGTCAGGTGAAATGGAATTTATGACAATTAATGGAACAACATTAAGGAACCTGGAAATCCTTCAGAATCAGGTCAGGTAAACATAAGGCCTATTAGATTCAAAATAGTTTTGAAAAAAAATTTGGGATAAGGTAGCAGTCTGTTCTTAGGTATGCAGGTGAAGACATTGTTGTCTTCAGCTGACAGCTCTGCCTGACATCTGCTGGTAACTGCAGTGCTCACTTTTTTTGAGAACCAAATACATGAAATACTTACTTGGGGGTTACGTTGGGAGCTATAGAGCTGTGCTTTTTAATGATTGAAGCAATGTGTCCATCCTGATAATTTCTTTATCAAATATTTCTTTGGAAAGGCATCATCTTTGGAGATTAATGTAAAGTGGATTTTTTTGGTCTGCTTGGTTATGTTTTTTCTACATACTTTTAACTGATTGTTGAAATGTCTGCAGTCTTACTTCATTATCCAGCATATAAAACAAGTTTCTCTGATACTCAGTTTGTTTGACTGTAAGATGCATAATATTCCACTTCACAAACTTCCATCATTGTTTACTTGCCCTTTATTGATGAATGAGAAGGATAATGAAGACATTAAAATTATTGCTTTCATGTATTAAACTATCACTTGGAAATGTGAGATATTATATTGTAAAACTAATGTTATTATAGCATAAAGTCACAGAAAGAAAAAGCAGTTCCAAGTCATTTGAGTAAGTAGTGGAAAAGCTGAACCATCTGCTGTGAATCACTAGAACTGCTGTGAATTAAAGTAAATGCTGAATTTATTCTCCTGACTCCTGGATTTGTATATTGCTGTCTAGTTTCTCTCACTTGGTTTCTCCCTCTGCCAGGCTGTCCTTGTATACTGGGGTCAGCCTTCCTTTTATGCAATAACATTTTTACCATGTCATTCTGTCATCCAGAAGTTGAGCATATTTCCCGCAAGTCTCTCATCAACTCTGTCTACATCCCCGAGGTAGCAAACAAAAGGGCATTTCTGGGGTGAAGAAGAGCCCACAGTCAAAGCCTGCAGACACAGCCCCGGTATTCCAAGATTTCTTTACTTCTGCCACATCCTCCCTGTTCACATCCTATTACAGTGGAGTCAGTTCTGAAATCAAATTCCTAAGGCAGAAATCATCCGTCATCAGAATACCCTCTAAAATCCCTTTCTTTATCAGGGCTTGGGCCCTTGTAGAAATAGAAGCTGAGAATTAGCATCTTCTGCTTGTCTTTGTGCTTCGGCTTTGGCCTCCTTTACCATAGAGCAATGGAAAGCGGTCATGAGGAGGGAGCTGGCTGTCAGGGAGAGCAAAGGTATAACAGGACTCAGGTCTCTCCCACCTCTCCCTCTCTTGTCTGAGCCTGCTTCTCCAGTGATGCCAGGTAATTAGAGAATGATTCCCCTCCACCGTACTCTTCCTGGGACCCTTTACTGTGGTCCAGGCAGTCGGGCTCTCGTCTCAGGAAGGGATGGTGCAGTCACTGATGTGGATTCTCCTCAGGTCTGCTCTGCCTGCCCAGCTAGTCCTCAGAGAGCCTTCCATGACCACCGTAGTTTCCGTGTGTGCTCTGCTTTAAACTCCTAAGGCCTGGAGAGGTTATAGCACACTTTTTATAGTTGATTTCTGCCAGGTGGCATTGTGTCCTCATTAGGAGTCTTTTCTCCCACACTTGGATGTAAGAGCCCTGTGGGAGGGACCATGTCGTAATATACCTTTGCCAGTTATTCTACTGAGCACACAGGAGGTATTCTGTAAGTACCTGCTCGTTGATTTGAAGGAAAAGGAAAGAGTAAAAAAAAAAGAAAAAAATCAGGTGAAAACAACTTTATGTTTCAAATAGAACTAAACCTATTATTAGACATTTTGTACTACAATGAAACCTTGGTAAAATTTAATACCATCTCCAGTTAATTGTAAAATTTTTTTAATGGCTTAACTTTAAAGTGGCAAAGCATAGATAAATTTTTGCTAAGGATTTAATAAAACAGACTAAAATCAAACCCTTCAGGGGTACAGTCCTAGAGTGCAGTACAGGTTCACTTCTCTCCTTAAACTTATTCAGTGTTGTCATGAGAGTATCTGTCTTTAGAATGGCAACTCTTAGGTAGTGGGAGATACTGAATTGCCAAAGGAAAATGAAATTATCTTCACTGTGCTTTCCAAGACAGGAAAGGATGCAGTTATATTTTTGAGATGTTTAGGACAAACATTTCAAAAGAGACTTCTCAATAATTTATCGTTAGTTAACTAAAAACTATACATAGACTATATCTTTCTTGTGTAAAATATCAGTACTTTGTGTATATAAGGATGTGTGTATGTATACATTCATTCATCTGACATTAAATGAACACCTGTTTTGAGCTCTGTTTTATGCTAGGGCGTAACATTTAAAATTGAGATCTATGGAATAATGAGGACGCATGAACAGCAGCAGTTTTGGTACAAATACAATCATCTAGTTAATAAACCTTGTTTTCTGGTCTTTTTTAGACTGATATGAAAACCAAAGGAAGTTTATTTTGGGTTTTAGACCATACTAAAACTTCATTTGGGAAACGGAAGTTAAAGAAGTGGGTGACCCAGCCACTCCTTAAACTAAGGTAAAAGGAATTGTCTTTTGTGTGTTTAATCTGAACACTGTTTTCAATCAGGGAAGATTTTATTTTGTATCTGGCAATAGACTATTATCGGGAAGATTTTTTTCCTTGTCCCTAAGAACGAGTCTGCTTTCAGTTGGAAGACATGGGGTCTGCCTGGAGAAAGTGAGTTAACCAGTAAGTTTGGGTCATCAGTAGCATAAGGGTGTAGGGGGAGAGAGGCTGGGGAGATGGGGCACTGCCTTTTGTTGAGGGCTTTGAAGGCTGGGCTGAGGAGCTTGTAGCCAGAGGAGGTTAATTCAGTGATTCTGCACATGGGAGTGATCGGATCAGAGCTGGCTTGTGTGTGGAAGCAGACAAAGTGGCCATGGGTGGGGAACAAGTTAGCAAGTTCACGGAGAGGTTCTGAGGACCTGAGCTAAAGAAGTAACAGTAGGAATCTGAAAGAGGGCTTAGATGTGAGATGTTTAAGAAGGTAGGATGAGTAAACTAGGTGTGCTTTCAGGGAAGGTAGGTGAGTCTGGTGCCTAAAACACAGTGGTTTCCAAGCTTGTCTGCACGTTGGAATCACCTGGCAAGCTTCGAAATACTTAACGCCTGTATCCAACCCCCAGATATTGTGATTTCAGTGGCCTCCAGTGTGGCCTGGGAGTTGGAATTTTTAAAAGCTCCCAGATGATTCTGACATGCAGATAGATTTGGGAGCTGTGACCTATGCCTGTCACGTAGTAGGAGTCCAAATAATGTTGACTGACGGACTGAATGAATGAATGCTATTATTTATTGTGCTTTTACTATGTACCAGTATTTAATATTCAGAATCATCCTCTGAGGGTGGGTCCTTGAGATGAGTAAACAGATTCAGAGAGCTTCAATAACTTGCTTAATGTTTCACAGCTGGTAGAGCCTAGATTTAAAATCAGCATTGAATCCATCTTGAACAGCTTCCCATATGGACAGACCAGGGAGAGTGTAGTGCTGGTGCTGTTAGTGGGCTCTGTCAACTGAGTCAGTCCCACTAAGGCTGCAGCTCACTACCCCCTAGCCCACCGTGTTCTCACCTTTGCAGTGGTACAGTACCTCCTCACAGGGCTGCTGTAAGGAATAGAATGAGGCAGTAATCTTCACTGCCAGTTCTGAGCTCTTTATCATGTAGCAAGCACTGTGCTGGGGGCTTTACGTGTATCGTCTCTGAAACTGCACAGCAGCCTCACTAACGGCTGCATCTTATGCTGTGCTTAGTAAACAGCCATCTTTGGCAAAGGATAGCAGATGCTGTTACTGTTAGTCCTAAGCTTTAAGATACTGTTCTGATGATGATTGGTTACTAAATCACTTCAGCTTTTAGTGGGTCATTACGATTTCTTTTCTTGACCATGAAGACCTTCTGACAGGGGAAACTGACTAGGTAAAGAAGGAATTCTGAAAATGGAAGTATCTACTTTGGTTCAGTATTCAAACGAGATAAAGATACCTCATGGAGCAAAAGCAGACAAGATGGCTTTCTGTAGATAGTCTGCGGACAGCAATATAAGGGGTGTTGCCTTCTGGCTGATAGAAAGGCATCTAAAGCATCCACATTATTCTTATTATTTTATTTGGTTGGTTGAGATATTCAACAGAAACAGACTTGCTAGCAGACTTTTTCATGCAAATTAAATTTTTTATTTCTGTTGTTAAATTTGTTTTGTATAAACAGGATTAATTTGAGATAAATTCAGTAGACCATGTTGTATGCTCTTTAGGGGCTGATCATGTACTCTTTGGGACCCTCCTTTCCCAGAAAGGCTGAGAGAAGGTACTCCATGCATTGAACTCCAGTGCTTTCAAGTATGAACTTTAGACCAGCCTAAAACATATATAGCTGAAAACAGGCACACAAAAACTTCTTCCTTTGCCATTTTTATTTTAAGTCATAGTTTTAAAACTTTAAGCTTCCTAATCCATTAAAATTGAATTCAGGGACTTCTCTGGTGGTCCAGTGGTTAAGAATCTGCCTTCCAGTGCAGGGGATGAGGGTTCGATCCCTGGTCAGGGAACTGAGATCCCACATGCCGTGGGGCTGAACTCGTTCGTGTGCCACAATTAGAGAGCCTGCACGCCACAACTACAGAGCCCATGCGCCACAACTGGAGAGAAGCCCGTGCACCGCAACTAAGACCCGACACAGCCAAAAATAAATGAGTAAATATTAATAAATAAAAATGTGTTTATAAAAAAAATTGACTTCAAAAGAATTCCAGTTATATCTTAATTGCACTTGCCATGTCTTCCAAACAAATACCTAGAGAAAATCTTCAGCCGATTAGTCAGTAGTTCAGCTATATATTTATTGTTGTTGTTGTTTTAGTACTAACATTAGGTGCCATGCATCCAGGCTAATATTCTGTCTCTGACATAGGCAGCCAAAGGTTAGTTTAGGGCCTAGTTTTCGTCTATAGTGAGATCATACAACAAATAATTGGTGACAAGGGAACTTAGCAAGATATAAGGTAGATCTCCCAAAGTTCTTCAAGAGCCCATTATTTGTCAGTCATCCATGAATCCTCTTAAATCCTTTAGGATCTTTTTTATATTTTTAGCCTATTTTAGCTTCCAGGGCAATCACACAGTTCATAAATTCAGGAACAAGTGTTTCAAGTTTCAGAGGATTTTCCACTCCCACTACTTTTTATTCTATAAAATGGCCTCTTTGGTGCAAATTTTTCTAGTGACTTTCTAGAAAGTATAAATGGCTTTTACCCTATACTTACTGATTCAAAGAATTCACTTGGGTTATTGAGGTCAGATGTTACTCTACTGAAACCACATTGGCTTTTATAAATAGGTTATGCTTTCTTATGTGTTGTGCCCCATATGTTTTATCAGTTCTGTAATTTTAGGCAAGAAGATTCTTCAGTGTAGGTCTCTGGCTTCTTATAACTGAATGCCGTGTTGGCAAGCCATTAGTCCTAAGACCTTTTAAAATTAAATTATATTGAATTCATTTTTTTCGAGATTCCATCTTTGAATTTCTTCTGCTTCTTTTAGTTGATATGGTCTTGTCAATCTTTTATACATATACCATAGGTACTTTATTGGTTTTGTCCACAAGCCCCAAAATGCAAATTCTGCTTGTAAATAGTGACTGGTTGGGAGGGGGGAGGGGCAGAAAACTTTGAAAAGTGTGGGATGAGTATCTAAAATGGTATTTTAGGCAAAATATTAATTTCCAAGACAGATTTGGTCATCTTAGAAGAGTATTCAAGATTCAGTAACTTACCCTATATTTTGAAATATTAAGCAAAGGTAAGTTCTGAGTTTTCTCCATGAGTACCTCTTCTTCTACCTGCACCTTAAGTGTTGATGTTACCCGTGGTTCTTTCCTGGGGCATCTTCTTACTTTCAACACTACTTAGGATCTTATCTGTGACCATGGCTTCTCCTGTAACTCATGCGCTGATGACTTTGTCTCCATTATCTCCCGCAGCTCCAGACCCACACATCCACTAGCATGTCTCTGCCTCAGGAAATGTTTGACATGAGTATGCAGAACAAATTGGAAATAAGACATTTCCTTCAGTGAGATAGTGATTTCTTGGAAATGCAGCTCTGTGTGTGTGTGTGTGTGTGTACATGCGTGTGCAGGTGTGCACACACACTTATAGAACAGCAGATTATTAACCACAAAGGGAACCTGAGAAATCAGTTCCTCCCCTTCTAGTGGATGAACTATTTTGATCAATGATGAAAACGTCTCTCTGCAAGAAGTAGTATTATATCATCTTGCCTTTTTGTAAAATCACTTTTTATGAAAGGCACTCAGATGAAAGCCTTTTCATGAAAGACTTTTTATTAAGGAAACTAAGCATCTCCATGCCTCCGGTATTGCCCTTCTCTGTTTCTATCTGCATTACCCAAAGATGATTTTTTTAAAAAAATGTATATCTGATTATGTTTTGCTCCCTACTATTTACAGTTCTCACAGCACACTAAGGTGTGATTTATTTCTGGACCTTTGTACAGTCTGTTCCCTTTTTCTAAAGTGGAAACTGCTCATTTTTGTCTCCCTCCTAACTTGCTGGCTGCTTCTTCAAAGTTTGCTTTGCTCACTGTTCATCTTCTCTGTATCTTTTAAATGTTGGAGTTCCTGAGGCCTGAACCTTAGGAGCTCAGCTTTCTTCCTTCCCTTATCCTTTCCTCCCCTTCTCTTCTCTCCAATGAACTTACCTATGCGCATGACCATAAATATCAAAATGTCAGTGATTCTCAAATTTGTATCTTTGGTCCTTACTCTCCTCTATTCTCCAGGCTTATATATTCAACTCAGGCTCCTAAACACATATGTGTATCACAGGCATCTCAAACTTAATGTATTCAACCCTATTCCTCCTCCTGGTTCCCTGTCCCCTCCACCTAATGCGTTGCTTGGGCCAGAAACCTGGGAGTTACTCTGGACATTTCCTTTTGACAACCACATCCAATCTAATACTAAGTCCTATTGCTTTTACCTCTAAAATATATCCAGAGACTGTGCATGTCTTGCCATCTTGACTGCAGTCAGTCCCACTTGGACTGCTGCAGTATCCTCCTAACGGATCTCTTTTTTGAAAATAAAAGCTGAATCATGTTACTCCCCTGCCTTAAACTCTTCATTGGCTTTCCATTGTGCTTCAAATAAAATTAAAATTCTTAAACATGGCTGTTCTGTCTGACTCTCCTGTGCATTCATGCATTCATTGTCGTCTGTTCACTCTGGCCTTCCTTTAGTTCCTGAGCATCCCAGAGCTTTTTCTCTTCTCGTGGTCTCTGCATTTACTCGTCTCTCTACCTAGAATATTCTTTTCTTGCTCGTCAGTTTTTACACAGCTAACTGCTTTATTCTTTAGGTTTTACCTTAAAGTGTTAGTTCTTCAGAGAGGTTTTCTCTGACCTCCTAATCTAAATTATGTTCTTCGTATTATTCTTGGATAGTGTATAGGACTTATTATGATTGATATCTGTTTATCAGTGTTTGTTTAGTATCTGCCTGTCTCACTCAACTGTGTGTTTCATTTATAACAAGCATTTGATAAGTATTTTTCCCCATGCTCATTTTTCTACATTTGCACTTTTTAAACAAAATATGTATTATTAATGTCAAATACATGTAATGTAAAATTTATCTTAATCATTTTTATGTGTACATGTCATTAAGTACAGTACATTCATTAAGTACATTTTAAGTGTATTAAATACATTAGTATTTTGCAACCATCACCACAGTCCATCTTCAGAGCTCTTTTCATCTTGCAAAACTGAAACTCAGTACATATTCATGAATAACTTCTCATTACTCCTTTTTCCTAAACTCTGGCAAACACCATATTACTTTCTGTCTCTATGAAGTTGACTATTCTAGGTACCTCATATAAGTGGAATAATACAAGGTTTGTATTTTTGTGACTATCTTACCACTTAGCATAATATCTTCAAGGTTCATTCATGTTGTAGCATATATCAGTATTTCTTTTTTTAAATTGAGGTATAGTTGTATAGTTGATTCACAACATTATCACTGTGTTGTATACCTGAAACTTATATAATATTGTAAAACATAGTGATTGAATATTTTTTTAGATTATATTCAATTTAAAGTTATTACAAAATAATGGCTATAATTCCCTGTTTATACAATATATCCTTGTTTATTTATTCTATACATAATAGTTTGTATCTCTTTTTTTTTTTTTTTTTTTTTTTGCGGTATGATAGAAATTTTTTTTTTTTTTTTTCCACACACACACACTGTATTTTATTTTTACAAGAGATAGATAGACTGACACCAAGCATTGTACATGGATGACCACAACAAAAGCAACAATGATTGCAATTACCAAACATGAAACACACTTATACTATGTCATAACATTGACATTCAGTCCAGTAATCCTCCACTGTAACAGCTCCTTTACTTTGCAGTGAAAATTGATTTGTATATTCTTTTCCTCTGAGTCCTTGTGGGATTTTTTTTTTTTTTAATTCAGACAGAAAGTCACAAAAATTATACTCATCCTCATCAGTTCACTCAGTCCCATGTAATTAATTTCTTTTTTTTCATCTTGATCTTTTGTTAGCACTTTTATGAGTTCATCAGTTTTTCATTAGAGTTCTGAAAATGCTTATTCATTCAGTTCAGCAGTACAGTCAGTTACCAGAAACCTGTACTTGTCAGAGTCTTTTCCATGAATTTCTTGAAGATGAAACTCTTTTATAGGAACATATTTGCAAAATCATCAGAGTACACCCAGAACTGTCTGTAAATGACAAAAGACTTAAAAATGACCATGGTTAAAGATTTGATGAAAGTTCATAATAATGCAGTTGACAAGAAAATTAGTTATTTCTGAGATATACATTTTAAAGTAATAACTAGGATTATTACTTATAACATTATACCAGAACATATAAGATTTTTAGATGTTTCCTGTAATGTCTGAAACATTTATATTAACATATTTCCATACATATTTCCATACAAATACAAATATAAGATTTTTAGAAATTTCATGTAATGTCTGAAACATTTATATTAACATATTTCCATACATATTTCCATACAAATACAAATATAAGATTTTTAGAAATTTCATGTAATGTCTGAAACATTTATATTAACATATTTCCATACATATTTCCATACAAATACAAATATAAGATTTTTAGAAATTTCATGTAATGTCTGAAACATTTATATTAACATATTTCCATACATATTTCCATACAAATACAAATATAAGATTTTTAGAAATTTCATGTACTGTCTGAAACATTTATATTAACATATTTCCATACATATTTCCATACAAATACAAATATAAGATTTTTAGAAATTTCATGTAATGTCTGAAACATTTATATTAACATATTTCCATACAAATAACCCAATGAAAGTTTAGTATTAGTTGTTTTGTTTGTTTTTTTATACTGCAGGTTCTTATTAGGCATCAGTTTTATACACATCAGTGTATACATGTCAATCCCAATCGCCCAATTCAGCACATCACCATCCCCACCTCATCGCAGTTTTCCCCCCTTGGTGTCCATATGTCCATTCTCTACATCTGTGTCTCAACTTCTGCCCTGCAAACTGGCTCATCTGTACCATTTTTCTACGTTCCACATACATGCATTAACATACGATATTTGTTTTTCTCTTTCTGACTTACTTCACTCTGTATGACAGTCTCTAGATCCATCCACTTCTCAACAAATGACTCAATTTCGTTCCTTTTTATGGCTGAATAATATTCCATCGTATATATGTACCACAACTTCTTTATCCATTCGTCTGTTGATGGGCATTTAGGTTGCTTCCATGACCTGGCTATTGTAAATAGTGCTGCAATGAACATTCGGGTGCACGTGTCTTTTTGAATTACGGTTTTCTCTGGGTATATGCCCAGTAGTGGGATTGCTGGGTCATATGGTAATTCTATTTTTAGTTTTTTAAGGAACCTCCATATTGTTCTCCATAGTGGCTGTATCAATTTACATTCCCACCAACAGTGCAAGAGGGTTCCCTTTTCTCCACACCCTCTCCAGCATTTGTTGTTTGTAGATTTTCTGATGATGCCCATTCTAACAGGAGTGAGGTGATACCTCATTGTAGTTTTGATTTGCATTTCTCTAATAATTAGTGATGTTGAGCATCTTTTCATGTGCTTCGTGGCCGTCTGTATGTCTTCTTTGGAGAAATGTCTATTTAGGTCTTCTGCCCATTTTTGGATTGGGGTGTTTGTTTCTTTGATATTGAGCTGAATGAGCTGTTTATATATTTTGGAGATTAATCCTTTGTCCGTTGATTCATTTGCAAATATTTTCTCCCATTCTGAGGGTTGTCTTTTCGTCTTGTTTATGGTTTCCTTTGCTGTGCAAAAGCTTTGAAGTTTCATTAGGTCCCACTTGTTTATTTTTGTTTTTATTTCCATTACTCTAGGAGGTGGATCGAAAAAGATCTTGCTGTGATTTATGTCAAAGAGTGTTCTTCCTATGTTTTCCTCTAAGAGTTTTATAGTGTCCAGTCTTATATTTAGGTCTCTAATCCATTTGGAGTTTATTTTTGTGTATGGTGTTAGGGAGTATTCTAATTTCATTCTTTTACATGTGGCTGTCCAGTTTTCCCAGCACCACTTATTGAAGAGACTGTCTTTTCTCCATTGTATATCTTTGCCTCCTTTGTCATAGATTAGTTGACCATAGGTGCGTGGGTTAATCTCTGGGCTTTCTATCTTGTTCCATTGATCTATGTTTCTGTTTTTGTGCCAGTACCATATTGTCTTGATTACTGTAGCTTTGTAGTATAGTCTGAAGTCAGGGAGTCTGATTCCTCCAGCTCCATTTTTTTGCCTCAAGACTGCTTTGGCTATTCGGGGTCTTTTGTGTCTCCATACAAATTTTAAGATGATTTGTTCTAGCTCCGTAAAAAATGCCCTTGGTAATTTGATAGGGATTGCATTGAATCTGTAGATTGCTTTGGGTAGTATACTCATTTTCACAATGTTTATTCTTCCAATCCAAGAACATGGTATATCTCTCCATCTGTTGGTATCATCTTTAATTTCTTTCATCAGTGTCTTATAGTTTTCTGCATACAGGTCTTTTGTCTCCCTAGGTAGGTTTATTCCTAGGTATTTTATTCTTTTTGTTGCAATGGTAAATGGGAGTGTTTCCATAATTTCTCTTTCAGATTTTTCATCATTAGTGTATAGGAATGCAAGAGATTTCTGTGCATTAATTGTGTAACCTGCAACTTTACCATATTCATTAATTAGCTCTAGCAGTTTTCTGGTGGCAGTTTTAGGATTCTCTATGTATAGTATCATGTCATCCGCAAACAGTGACAGTTTTACTTCTCCTTTTCCAATTTGTATTCCTTTTATTTCTTTTTCTTCTCTGATTGCCGTGGCTAGGACTTCCAGAACTATGTTGAATAATAGTGGTGAGAGTGGACATCCTTGTCTCGTTCCTGATCTTAGAGGAAATGCTTTCAGTTTTTCACCATTGAGAATGATGTTTGCTGTGGGTTTGTCATATATGGCCTTTATTATGTTGAGGTAGGTTCCCTCTATGCCCACTTTCTGGAGAGTTTTTATCATAAATGGGTGTTGAATTTTGTCAAAAGCTTTTTCTGCATCTATTGAGATGATCATATGGTTTTTATTCTTCAATTTGTTAATATGGTGTATCACATTGATTGATTTGCGTATATTGAAGAATCCTTGCATCCCTGGGATAAATCCCACTTGATCGTGGTGTATGATCCTTTTAATGTGTTGTTGGATTCTGTTTGCTAGTATTTTGTTGAGGATTTTTGCATCTATATTCATCAGTGATATTGGTCTGTAATTTTCTTTTTTTGTAGTGTCTTTGTCTGGTTTTGGTATCAGGGTGATGGTGGCCTCATAGAATGAGTTTGGGAGAGTTCCTTCCTCTGCAATTTTTTGGAAGAGTTTGAGAAGGATGGGTGTTAGCTCTTCTCTAAATGTTTGATAGAATTCACCTGTGAAGCCATCTGGTCCTGGACTTTTGTTTGTTGGAAGATTTTTAATCACAGTTTCAATTTCATTACTTGTGATTGGTCTGTTGATATTTTCTGTTTCTTCCTGGTTCAGTCTTGGAAGGTTATACCTTTCTAAGAATTTGTCCATTTCTTCCAGGTTGTCCATTTTATTGGCATAAAGTTGCTTGTAGTAGTCTCTTAGGATGTTTTGTATTTCTGCGGTGTCTGTTGTAACTTCTCCTTTTTCATTTCTGATTTTATTGATTTGAGTCCTCTCCCTCTTTTTCTTGATGAGTCTGGCTAATGGCTTATCAATTTTGTTTATCTTCTCAAAGAACCAACTTTTAGTTTTATTGATCTTTGCTATTGTTTTCTTTGTTTCTATTTCATTTATTTCTGCTCTGATCTTTATGATTTCTTTCCTTCTGCTAACTTTGGGTTTTGTTTGTTCTTCTTTCTCTAGTTTCTTTAGGTGTAAAGTTAGATTGTTTACTTGAGATTTTTCTTGTTTCTTTAGGTAGGCTTGTATAGCTATAAACTTCCCTCTTAGAACCGCTTTTGCTGCATCCCATAGGTTTTGGGTCGTCGTGTTTTCATTGTCATTTGTCTCTAGGTATTTTTTTATTTCCTGTTTGATTTCTTCAGTGATCTCTTGGTTATTTAGTAACGTATTGTTTAGCCTCCATGTGTTTGTCTTTTTTACGTTTTTTTCCCTGTAATTCATTTCTAATCTCATAGCGTTGTGGTCAGAAAAGATGCTTGATATGATTTCAATTTTCTTAAATTTACTGAGGCTTGATTTGTGACCCAAGATGTGATCTATCCTGGAGAATGTTCCGTGTGCACTTGAGAAGAACGTGTAATCTGCCGTTTTTGGATGGAATGTCCTATATATATCAATTAAATCTATCTGGTCTATTGTGTCATTTAAAGCTTCTGTTTCCTTATTTATTTTCATTTTGGATGATCTGTCCATTGGTGTAAGTGAGGTGTTAAAGTCCCCCACTATTATTGTGTTACTGTCGATTTCCTCTTTTATAGCTGTTAGCAGTTGCCTTATGTATTGAGGTGCTCCTATGTTGGGTGCATATATATTTATAATTGTTATATCTTCTTCTTGGATTGATCCCTGGATCATTATGTAGTGTCCTTCCTTGTCTCTTGTAACATTCTTTATTTTAAAGTCTATTTTATCTGATATGAGTATAGCTACTCCAGCTTTCTTTTGATTTCCATTTGCATGGAATATCTTTTTCCATCCCCTCACTTTCAGTCTGTATGTGTCCCTAGGTCTGAAGTGGGTCTCTTGTAGACAGCATATATATGGGTCTTGTTTTTGTATCCATTCAGCCAGTCTATGTCTTTTGGTTGGGGCATTTAATCCATTCACGTTTAAGGTAATTATCGATATGTATGTTCCTATGACCATTTTCTTAATTGTTTTGGGTTTGTTTTTGTAGGTCCTTTTCTTCTCTTGTGTTTCCCACTTAGAGAAGTTCCTTTAGCATTTGTTGTAGAGCTGGTTTGGTGGTGCTGAATTCTCTTAGCTTTTGCTTGTCTGTAAAGCTTTTGATTTCTCCATCAAATCTAAATGAGATCCTTGCTGGGTAGAGTAATCTTGGTTGTAGGTTCTTCCCTTTCATCACTTTAAGTATTTCATGCCACTCCCTTCTGGCTTGCAGAGTTTCTGCTGAGAAATCAGCTGTTAACCTTATGGGGGTTCCCTTGTATGTTATTTGTCGTTTTTCCCTTGCTGCTTTCAATAATTTTTCTTTGTCTTTAATTTTTGCCACTTTGATTACTATGTGTCTCGGCGTGTTTCTCCTTGGGTTTATTCTGTATGGGACTCTCTGCGCTTCCTGGACTTGGGTGGCTATTTCCTTTCCCATGTTAGGGAAGTTTTCGATTATAATCTCTTCAAATATTTTCTCTGGTCCTTTCTCTCTCTCTTCTCCTTCTGGGACCCCTATAATGCGAATGTTGTTGCGTTTAATGTTGTCCCAGAGGTCTCTTAGGCTGTCTTCATTTCTTTTTATTCTTTTTTCTTTAGTCTGTTCCGCAGCAGTGAATTCCACCATTCTGTCTTCCAGGTCACTTATCCGTTCTTCTGCCTCAGTTATTCTGCTATTGATTCCTTCTAGTGTAGTTTTCATTTCAGTTATTGTATTGGTCATCTCTGTTTGTTTGTTCTTTAATTCTTCTAGGTCTTTGTTAATCATTTCTTGCATCTTCTCAATCTTTGCCTCCATTCTTATTCCGAGGTCCTGGATCATCTTCACTATCATTATTCTGAATTCTTTTTCTGGAAGGTTGCCTATCTCCACTTCATTTAGTTGTTTTTCTGGGGTTTTTTCTTGTTCCTTCATCTGGTACATAGCCCTCTGCCTTTTCATCTTCTCTGTCTTTCTGTAACTGTGGTTTTTGGTCCACAGGCTGCAGGATTGTAGTTTTTCTTGCTTCTGTTGTCTGCCCTCTGGTGGTTGAGGCTATCTAAGAGGCTTGATGGGAGGCTCTGGTGGTGGGTAGAGCTGACTGTTGCTGTGGCGGTCAGAGCTCAGTAAAACCTTAATCCACTTGACTGTTGATGGGTGGGGCTGGGTTCCCTCCCTGTTGCTGTGGCGATCAGAGCCCAGTAAAACCTTAATCCACTTGACTGTTGATGGGTGGGGCTGGGTTCCCTCCCTGTTGGTTGTTTTGCCTGAGGCAACCCAACACTGGAGCCTACCCGTGCTCTTTGGTGGGGTTAATGGCCGACTCTGGGAGGGCTCACGCCAAGGAGAACTTCCCAGGACCTCTGCTGCCAGTGTCCTTATCCCCATGGTGAAACAGAGCCACTACTCGCCTCTGCAGGAGACCCCCCAACACCAGCAGGTACGTCTGGTTCAGTCTCCCCCAGGGTCACTGCTCCTTCCCCTGGGTCCCGATGCACACATTACTTTGTGTGTGCCCTCCAAGAGTGGGGTCTCTGTTTCCCCCAGTCCTGTCACAGTCCTGCAATCAATTCCCACTAGACTTCAAAGTCTGATTCTCTAGGAATTCCTCCTCCCTTTGCCGGACCCCCAGGTTGGGAAGCCTGAGGTGGGGCTCAGAACCTTCACTCCAGTGGGTGGACTTCTGTGGTATAAGTGTTCGCCAGTCTGTGAGTCACCCACCCAGCAGTTATGGGATTTGATTTTACTCTGATTGCGCCCCTCCTACCGTCTCACTGTGGCTTCTCCTCTGTCCTTGGACGTGGGGTGTCCTCCTTGGTGAAGTCCAGGGTCTTCCTGTCAATGATTGTCCAGCAGCCAGTTGTGATTCTGGTGCTCTCGCAAGAGGGAGTGAGAGCACGTCCTTCTACTCCGCCATCTTGGTTAATCTCCTAGTTTGTATCTCTTAATCTCATACCCCTATCTTGCCCCTCCACCTTTCCCTCTCCCCCTTGGTAACCACTAGTTTGTTCTCAATGTCTATGGAGTCTATTTCTGTTTTGTTACATAAATTTGCTTGTTTTATGTTTTAAATTTCACATATAAGTGATAGAGTAGAATATTTGTCTTTCTCCTTCTGACTTATTTCACAAGCATAACACTCTCTAGGTCCATCCACATTCTTGCAAATGGCAGAATTTCATTCTTTTTTATGGCTGGATAATATTCCATTGTATAAATATACCACATCTTCTTTATCAGTTCATCTATTGATGGACATTTAGGTTGCTTCCATATCTTGGCTATTGTAAATAATGCTGCAATGAACATTGGGGTGTATGTATCTTTTTGAATTAGTGTTTTTGTTTTCTTCAGATATATACCCAGCAGGAGAGTCGCTGGATCATATGGTAGTTCTATTTTTAGTTTTTTGAGAAACCTCCATGCTCTTTACCAATTTACGGTCTCGCCAACAGTGTGTTAGGGTTCCCTTTTTCCATATCCTCTCCAACATTTGTTATTTGTAGACCTTTTGATGATAGCGATTTTGACAGGTGTGAGGTGATATCCCCTTGTATCACCGCAATATCAATATCCCCTTCTATCAAACGCAATGATTTGCGTTTCTCTGGTGATGAGCGATGTTGTGCATCTTTTCATGCGCCTGTTGGCCATCTGTATATCTTCTTTGGAAAAATGTCTGTTCAGGTCTTCTGCCCATTTTGGAATCCGGTTGTTTTTTTTTTTTTTTGATATTGAGCTGTATGAGCTGTTTTTAATTAATTAATTAATTAATTTATGGCTGTGTTGGGTCTTCGTTTCTGTGCGAGGGCTTTCTCTAGTTGCGGCAAGTGGGGGCCACTCTTCATCGCGGTGCATGGGCCTCTCATTATCGCGGCCTCTCTTGCTGTGGAGCACAGGCTCCAGACGCGCAGGCTCAGCAATTGTGGCTCACGGCCCCAGTTGCTCCGCGGCATGTGGGATCCTCCCAGACCAGGGCCCAAACCCATGTCCCCTGCATTGGCAGGCAGACTCTCAACCACTGCGCCACCAGGGAAACCCTGAGCTGTTTTTATATTTTGGATATTAGCTCCTTATTGGTCATATCATTTGCAAATATTTTCTCCCAGTCAGTAGGTTGTCTTCTCATTTTGTTGATGGTTTCCTTTGCTGTGCAAAAGCTTTTAGGTTTAATTAGGCACCATTTGTTTATTTTTGCTTTTATTTCTTTTGCCTTAGGAGACAGAGCCAAAACAATATTGCTACAATTTATGTCAAAGAGTGTTCTGCCTATGTCCTCTTTTAGGATTTTTATGGTTTCAGGCCTTTCATTTATGTCTTTAATCCATTTTGAGTTTATTTTTGCGTATGGTGTGAGGAATGTTCTAATTTCATTGATTTACATATAACTGTTCAGTTTTCCCAGCACCACTTACTGAAGAAACTGTCTTTTGTCCACTGTACCTTCTTGCCTTCTTTGTCATAGATTAATTGACCATACGTGCATTAATTGACCATGGGCTCTCTATTCTGTTCCATGGATCTATGTATCTGCTTTCTGTGCCAATATCATACTGTTTTGATTACTGTGGCTTTGTAGTCTAGTCTGGTAAGTACTTATTGAATGGATAATGAAAAGAATGACGCATTAAAGTCCTAACCCAGACTCCTCCCTTGAGAAGTCCTCCTTCTTCTCCTTCCTCCTGCTATAGAAAGTTATCTCCTCTCAATTATGTCCTGTTTCTTACTACTCCACCCCAAACACACACATAGAATACACTGGCAGCTCATAGTACTTTGAATATAACAGATGATTAAGAAATTATGAACAAATGAATCCATTTGAAAATCTTAGGGTTCTCACTAGGCTTTGAAAATAAAGGCAAACCTATATAAGGGAAGTTTATTTTTCTAAGAAAAACTTCTTGATTTTAAAAGAACCTTAGAAGCAGTTTTCTTTCATGTGATTCCTTGTTTTAGTGCCACAGAATTGGTCCTGAGAAATCATTTCTTCTCTTTTAGTGGAATAATTGCTTGTTCAGGTATGAAAACATTGTACTTAACAGTGGAAGAAATGGTGTGGCGACATCTTGCATTCTTGTCAAACCCCTAGTGGAATTAGAATAGATAGAAGTTGATCAGAGAAAGTCATGTGACTTAGTAAGGAAGCCAGGCTGGGTGACAGGAAGGGGCTATCATCCACCTCAGGCATAGCTAGTTTTAAGTATCATGTAAAAAGGTCTAGCTCATAACTCTAAACACATCTGAGTCAGAATTTATTTGCTTAGAGATATTTGGGGTCAACGTGATTTTCATATGGCTCTTAAAGACCATACCTGTAGAATCTGAATTACATAATTGGTGATTTAGACAGTGTATTAGTTTACTATGGCCGCTGAAACAAAGTACCACAAACTGGGTGGCTTAAATGGCATAAATTTGTCTCACAGTTCTGGAGGCTAGAAGTCCAAGATCAAAATGTCAGTGGGCCTGTGAGGGAGAATCTGTTCAGTGTCTCTCTCCTAGCTTCTGGTGGTTTGTTGGCAGTCTTTGGTGTTATTTGGCTTGGAGATGTGTTGTCTTTTATCTCTGCCTTTATGTTTACATAGTATTCTCCCTGTGTACATTTCTCTTCATGTGGCATTCTTTTAATAAGAATATAGTCAAATTGGATTAGGGGCCTACCCTATTCTAGTATGACCTCATCTTAACTAATTACATGTACAATAACCCTATTTCTAAGTAAGGTCACATTCTGAGGCACTGAGGTCTTCAACATATATTTTTGGGGGGACACAGTTCAATCCATAACAGATAGGCTCAATTATTTCATATCTTTCCTCCTCTCGGCATGGGCAGATCCAATGTACACATCTCTGGAATGGAAACAAGTGTTTTGATTATTATTTAAATGTATCACACATTTATTCAGTATCTGAAGTGAGGTTGTAAAAACAATGAATTTTGTAAATTGCAAACATTATGCAATTTTGCTCCTATAGTACAGTATTCTGAAAAATCTTTCATCTCCCTTACCTTTGAAAAACATTCTGGATTGTATCTGTCCAGGTGAAGGTATTTATGCAAATGTTAGATTGATTTTAGGGATGAAAAGGAAACATTTTTTTTTTAAAAAGAAAGGGAAATGTTTTGGTAGAAAGGAGCAGACGTCCAAATCTAAGAGTTGAGGAAAGAAGAGTAGCCAAGGTGGGAAGAGGGAAGTGCTGAGGCTTGAGAGGTGAGGTCTGTTCCTCTGTAAACTAGTCTCTATGTGGGGGAAGCAGAAGATGAAAACTCAAGAGGATCATATGAGTGGAAAGAAAATGGCAGAAAGGGAAACCAGTGTCTAACTGTGCTGCATTTTTCATCTGTGTTATCTCTGTTATTTCAACTATCCTCAGAGATGGTTACTGCTTCTATTTTATAGATGAGAAAAACTGACACTCAGGTTCATTAACCGAGATCATCCAGCAAAGCACATAGGGGCATGTCTGAAAGCACAGTTTTGGAGTTAATGAGACACTTGAGCTTGAGTTCTGATTCCCTCATTCAGTTGTGTCACTTGGGTCAAGTTATGAACTTTTGTACACCTCAGTTTCTTTACCTGTAAAATGGGAATTGCATTACCTACCCCATAGTGGTGGTGTGAGGACCAAATGAGATGGTACATATAAAGGATTACTGTGGTTCCTGGCATCAGTTGTGCAGTCAAGAAGAGAGCTGTGGGCTTTGTGATACCAAAAAATTGGAAGCAACCTAGTTATTAGTAGGGGAATGGAAAAATAGTTATCTGGTCATACATTAGAATATTATATAGCAGTTAAAATGAATGCCTCAAGTCTACATGTTTCAATGTGGATAAATCTCATAAAAACAATGTTATAAAAGAATACATAGAGCACAATAACCATTTATCTGAATTTTGTAACACATTTGTGTTGTTTAGGGGTTCAGACATAAGTGGTAGAAATATAAAAAGAAGTAGAAAGGGTATTTACTAACATCAGGAAAATGGTCACTTCTAGGAAGGGAGGAAAGGGAAAGAAATACAGCTGGGGTAGTGTTTTATGCGTGTTTGCAATGTTTTATTCTTAAAAAGTAAATAATATAGAGAATATAATACACACACACACACACACACACACACACACACACACACACACACACACACACACACACACACACACACACACACACACATGAATTTTTTAAACGGCACTGCTACCACCCCTTCACCACCATCCTAATCAGGTGAAAGTGAGATTCAAACCCAAGCCCATCTCTCTGGAAAGCCCATGTTAGACTTGAGAGCATCTGTTTTCCACCACATCTTGTTTTAGAAAGATGGGAAGACAGTCATAAGATGACCTGGCTGGGGGCTTCCAGTGGTGACGGGAAGGAGGCTGTGTGCTCACAATGTCAGTTGTCCAGTATCTGTCCTGGTCAGTTCTCCTGAATCTGGTACTTGCCTGTATTTTATCTTTTGCCCGTAGCTGTAGTCAGAATCGTGAGGAGAATTTTCAAGGACCACTGGTCAGGAGGTAGAGCCTTTGTGTGAGTCCCTTCTCAGAATGACGCAACCATTAGCATTTGAGCACTGTTATTGTATGTGGTTGGGCTTGGATCACAGCCTTTCTCTTTTATTTAATACTTTAACTTGACTAAGTCCTGGGAATTTAGGAAGCTCAACTTTCTGTTCTGATTGACCAAGTGCACATTAACACTTAGTAGTATAAAATAGTTATTTTAAACATTTATTTATTTTTGGCTGTGTTGGGTCTTCGTTGCTGCTTGCGAGCTTTCTCTAGTTGTGGTGAGTGGGGGCTACTCTTTGTTGTGGTGCATAAGCTTCTCACTGTGTTGGCTTCTTTTGCTGCGGAGCATGGACTCTGGGCGCACGGGCTTCAGTAGTTGTGGCACGCAGGCTCAGCAGTTGTGGCTCGCAGGCTCTAGAGCGCAGGCTCAGTAGTTGTGGTGCATGGGCTTAGTTGCTCCGTGGCATGTGGGATCTTCCCGGACCAGGATCGAACCCATGTCCCTTGCATTGGCAGGCAGATTCTTAGCCATGGTGCTACCAGGGAAGTCCCAGATAGTTATTATTAATTTTGTATTATTTAGTGTCAATGACACAGTGTTCCTACTCTCAAGGAGTTTCTCATCTAATTTGGTCAAGGTGTAATCTAGTGAGGAGAAGGAGATGCAAGTGATGGAAACTCTTATACCTAAAATAAAATGCTTGCTACTCACTGTATAGCTCAATAACATAATTAGAACAAATGAAGAATACTTTTATAATTCAAATTAGATTTTTATAAAACTGCTTAAGAGAATTAAGCATGCTAAGTTTATTCTTGGCATTTAAATTACACAAATATTTAAGAAAATTGAAAATTGTTGGTTTTAGGAAATAAGTCCTTGGCTAGATTTTTGTGTAATTTTCTAAAGTACATTTTAGTGATAGTTAATTTTCTTGAATAATTAAATGACTTTTCTTTTGGTAAACCCATATGTTTAGAGTATTAATATTTGTATTTCTAATTTATAGCCCTGGCCTAAATGACAAAGTAATAGAATATAATATATTTGCTCCACTTAACATTTAGTTTATGTTAGCAAAACTAAATGCCGTTTTAACTCTCTGGAACTTCCTGAAATTAACTACACGAGGAGGCCCTATTTATTCTTTGTGGTTTCCCATGTTCTATGAGCCTGCCAACAAATGTTCACCTGGTGACTCCACTCTTACTCAGCCCAGTGAGACACACTACTTCTAATAAATGGGAAGGAAGAGTGGTGGGTGAAGCATAACTGGGAGCTGTGACTGATTGGTGTTGACCCCATGCCTCTTTTCCTTTGCTCTGTGGATGCAAGCGAGAATGGGAAGGGGACTGCTGCCACCAAGAAAAAAGTGACCCTAAATGCCTCTTACCCAAATGTCTGCCCTGTTATTGCATATGGATTAACCAGCATCTTTTGCGATGCAGTCTATTCAGGAACCTTTAGCTGGTCTCTGCTTTGTTCTATAGTTGCCAAGTTTCCAAGAATTCTTAACCACAGGCCCACCTTCACTCAGGTTTGTTATTCTTTTTTTTTTTTTTTAAATTTTACTTATTTATTTATTTATTTTTGGCTGTGTTGGGTCTTCGTTTCTGCGGGAGGGCTTTCTCCAGCTGTGGCGAACGGGGGCCACTCTTCATCGTGGTGCGCGGGCCTCTCACTATCGCGGCCTCTCTTGTTGCGGAGCACAGGCTCCAGACGCGCAGGCTCAGTAGTTGTGGCTCACGGGCCCAGTTGCTCCGCGGCATGCGGGATCCTCCCAGACCAGGGCTCGAACCCATGTCCCCTGCATTGGCAGGCAGATTCTCAACCACTGCGCCACCAGGGAAGCCCCAGGTTTGTTATTCTAATTTGTTTTATCTCTGTGGTCTGGCAATTTCTAAGTTGTAAAATTTATTTAAAATTGTCCCATTGTGCGTTATGGTTCCTAGCGAAAGCAAACACAGGTCCTCCCTGAAGGGATACACTCTCATCTAGGCCTCCTAGAAATCTCAAAGAGCAAGTTCTGCTGTAAGCTCATAAACCATAATTACAAAAGACGTGGAGAAATAAGTAATCATGAGTTGAGTCAGCAGAAATTATAAACAGTAGACTTAGAATCCCAAGACCTTCAGATAAGGGGATTATAAAGATAAATATTGAACCACCAAGTTAAAAGAAACACAGAAGAGAATAAAAACATGAGCACAGAACAAAAATACCATCAAAAGAGATCAGGTTGATTTTTTTTTTTTTTTTATAAAGTGGTTTTTTTTTTTTTTAATGTAATTTTTATTTATTTATTTATTTGACTGTGTTGGGTCTTCGTCTCTGTGCGAGGGCTTTCTCCAGTTGCGGCAAGCGGGGGCCACTCTTCATCGCGGTGCACGGGCCTTTCACTGTCGCGGCCTCTCTTGTTGCGGGGCACAGGCTCCAGACGCACAGGCTCAGTAGTTGTGGCTCACGGGCCTAGTTGCTCCGTGGCATGTGGGATCTTCCCAGACCAGGGCTCAAATCCGTATCCGCTGCATTGGCGGGTGGATTCTCAACGACTGCACCACCAGGGAAGCCCAGGTTGATTTTTTAAGAAGAGCTACATACAACGTTTAGAAATGGTGGGTGGGTTAGACCAGAATAGATGCAATATCTGAAATCCAAGATGATATCTGAAGAAATTACCTAGAGTGTAGCACAGAGAGACAGTGTGATCAGAGATAGAAGAGATTGAAAGACAAATCAAGTCTAACATAATCCTCATCAGATTTCCAGTAGAAGAAAATGAGAGAGAATAGGAAAAGAGAGACAATATTCAAAGAGATAGAAGATGAGAGTTTCTCATATTTCATGAAAGATGTGACTCCTTAGATTTAGAAAGCACAATTGAATCAAAGTGCAATTGAAAATAAACAAGAAATCCACATTTTGCTAAATCATGATGAAACTACACATGATACTGAATCAGAGGTAAAAATCCGATAGAGAGCAAGAGAGCAAAGAAAGATCACTTGTAAAGTAATGGAAATTATATAACTGATTTGATTTCTAATTTCTCTACCTGTTCTGTTCTTCATCTGCTTTCTTTTGACAATGTCTTTTGAATTTATTGAGTATTTTTTATCATTCAGCCCCACACCCCACAAAGCTTGGTAGTTTGTATGTCTCTTCCTATTGTCTGTTGTTTCTATTGATTCTTACTCATCTCGTTTCTTTTTATGCTTGAATGCTGGGTATATTATTTAGAAATTTTATTTTTAAGAATAAAGTGAGAGAGCAGCACTATTTACAATAGCCAAGACATGGAAACAACCCAAGTGCCCATCATCAGACAATTGGCTTAAGAAGATGTGGTGTATATATATATGCAATGGAATATTACTCAGCCATAAAAAAGAGTGAAATAATGCCATTTGCAGCAATATGATTGGACCTAGAGAATATTATACTTAGTGAAAGTCAGAGAAAGACAAATACTATATGGTATCACTTATATGTGGAATCTAAAGATAATACAAGTGAATCTATATATAAAACAGAAACAGACTCACAGACACAGAAAACAAACTTATGTTTACCAAAGGGGAAGGGGAGGGAGGGAGGGAGGGACAAATTAGGAGTATGAGATTAACAGATACAAACTACTATACATAAAAATAGGTAAACTGTATAGCAAAGGGAATTATATTCAATATCTTATAATAACTTATAATGGAATATAATCTGAAAAAAATGAATCACTTTGCTCTACATCTGAAACTAACACAATATGGTAAATCAACTATACTCCAATAAAAATAAATAAATAAATAAGTAAATAACATGAGAGCTAAGATGAAGGTGTCTTTTCCCAAAGAAGATTTTCATTTGCTTCTGCCAGATTCTCAGTGATACTTCCAGTCTGGGACATCTTAATTCAAGTTCAATGCTTGACATGTTTCAGTTTATCCAAATGATGCTCACCTAGTCTACAAGTTTACCCTTACTGTGAGGACAGCTCACTTTTACAGCAGATTCTTCTGGCATATCTTTTTAGTGCAAAAGTGGTTTTGACTGCTGGATTATTTCTTTGGGTTCCTGCTTTCTTTTAGATTTTAGTATAGTTTTTCCTTACCATTTTGTTAGTCCTTTGATGCTTTCATGAACGTGTTTTATATTTTGTTTGGCTTTTTGAATTGTCCTCAGTGGGAGGGATGGTCTGAAAATACCCATTCCCATTATCATCAAAAACAGAAATCATAGTCATGCTCTTTTCAAAGACTCAGATTTGTGGCCTGAACCAATAATGGAAGGTAGCTGTCAGAAAATTGTTCTATTTAATATTCTGAAAAGGGTGAATTGTCTCTTGGTAAAATGATGCCTCATTTGAACATGAGTAATAAAAATCCTTAAAAACTTGGGTGATTTACAATTTGCAACAAAGTAAATATTGAGAATAGCTCTTTAGAATGTAATTTCATAAATAAAATAAACTCTTTCTTTCATGATCTATAAGGGTTTGAGCGTGATATTTGCGGATGGCATCCCATTGCATCTCATTACCCAAGTTACTCCTTCTTCCTCCTCTCTCCGTCCCTCCTTTATCTAATCAGTCACAACTCCTGTTTGTTTTACCTCTTTAATATCTCTTGAAACTATGTGCTCTTTCCATTGCTATATCCTCTACTTGGGTTCACATCATCAATGTCACTCTGCTGGATTACTGAAACGGCCTTCTAACCAGTCTTCCTGCCACTGTTCTTATGTCCTTGTCAACATTAGCCATTGACTCCCCTTGCTCTCAGGATAAAGTCGTAGCTCCTGTGTGGCTTGCATTACTCACATGACCAGGTCCCTGCTTACCTTTCTAGCTCCTACTATCACACTTTCACTCTCCATCTTCTATTTTTGCAATTGGTGCTTTATAAGCACTCAGTAATTGTTCAATGAATGAATGAGTGAATAGTGTATGTGAAAGGCAAAACTAGGTGGATTCAAATAATGATGGTTAGGCCCTAGGAGAAGGCCTATGATTCATGTTTCTACCAGAATGTTGTTTAAGTAGTTGGTTTAGCCGTATCGCATGAGTAATGTGTTAATGTCTGAATTTAATTTACTCATTTTATATCATCTGTCTTTAGAGCTAACCTTTCAGTAAAAAATCAGAACAAACAACAACAACAAAAAACCTCTTCCAAGTAGTTTATTTCTTTCCTCCCCAAATAACCTGTTGTTAGAATTATAGAGGCATCTCCACAAATAGCAACCAGCAGGTACAGACTGATCACATGTCCTTACTATGGCAGTAGCTATAGGTGATACACTGTGTTTCTGAGTGACAGCCACATACAACAGATATTAACGTCATCACTCAGTTCATTTTCAAACGTGAAGGACTCCAGCGACACATTTACTCGTTGGATCTTTGGTGGTAAAGAAGAATATTTGTCATCCCCAGGACCTCAAATTCATTGTTTTTTGTCATATGGAATGAAATGAATGACTCAGGTGTCCTCTTTTCATTTGCTTAGAATGTATCATGTGGTAAGATCAATTGTAGAATACCATAGGGCATCTTGGAATAATATCTTTATCTCATTTAATTGACAGTGCTATTTCCTGTTTTGTTGATCTCTGTCATTGACTGCACCAAAATAATTGTTTTCTGTTCCGGTGGTCTGACCTATTATTTTATTACGGTTATTTAGAAAGTCTTATACCTGCTAATTAAAGAACAGTTCTAAGATACACCATTTTATTTAAAAAACTTGATTAGAAGTCATTTTTTATTGATTTGCATTCTGATCTGCTTATAGGAGATAAAAGTGGAAGTATAGCTGCCCCAGTGATGAGAAATTCATGGTGGTAAACAGTGCCTCATACCCTCTCCCCGTCTCCCCCTCTCCCTGCCCGTGTTAGACATCTGTAGTTGGTTATGGCATTCTTTCTCAATGTACCTACTAACCAATCTTAGCACAGTACTTCAGGTCACTACTACCAGTCAGATGTAGCACTTGAGATGACAGAACTAGCTTTCCTTGTGTAATCCTTTCCTGTTCACTTTGCACAAAACACCTTTTTGCATATCTATGCCTAAAGGCTTGTCTACACATAGTTATTTCCAAGCTTATGTTTTGGGTGCTGTTTCTCCCTTCCCTGAGCTGTTCTCTGTGATGCCTACCAAACAAATTTCATAACCAAATAAAGATCTCTGTAATAATAATGGTGGTAACAGCTAACATGTATTGAGTAGTTACTATGTACTAGGCACTGTGCTAAGTGCTTAATACGTATTATTTCATTGAATTCTTGTAACAACTCTATGAGTTAGGGACCATTATTATTTCCATTTTATAGATGGAGAAAATAGGGCAAGTCTAAATTACTGGTAAATGGAAGAGTCTGGATTTGAACTGAGGTCATTTACGTTTTCAGCCCAAATTCTTAACCTCTGAGCTGTTACCTCCCTAACAAGTGAAGGCTGGGTTAATGTGAAAGTGATTCATAGTGAACAGGCTTTTTTCTGGGCTGTCACAAGGCTAAAAAAAGCTACTACCTTTCTATTTTCCAAGAAAGTACTTTTTAAAAAGTCTTTTGGAAGACTTCATAAATATGATTTAGGTTTTTATTAGCCTCTTTTGCTTTTATCTTTCCATATTTCAGACAACCTTTATAATTTTTGAGGGAGTAGCTATCTGGCTGTCTTTTATAGATTCACAGATGGCATTATTTTATCTGTCCTCATACCATCTGTAGCATCAACTTAGTCTATTTCAATTGGTGTCATCTTTCATTTGTGCAGGAGTGAGTTATTAAAATAAAACTTTATATTTGTATAGCATTTGGGGTAAACGTTGTGATAAAATAAATCAATGTTTTACCCTAACAATCTTATGCAAAGAAAATTTAATTTTTTATTTTTTCACCTCATCTTGATTTACTTTATATGTAGTCTTTGAAATTCAGTTGAATCAAATTCAACAGCTACTTATTGAGCACGTATCGTGATCTCAGAACTATGGGACTGAAGAAATGATCCCCATTCTCACCAAGCTTACTGTCTAGCGGTAAAGATAGTAGAGAAGTAAATACAGTTGTAAGTTCCACTATGGAAAGAAAACAGAGGGTTGTATGGAAAAGGATGGCAAAGGATGAAATCTAGTCTAGTGAGTCTAGAAAGCCCTTTCAGAGGGAGGGTGAGAAGGAGTTTGCCAGAGTGGAAGCTGGTAGGCAGTAGGAAAGGGGAAAGGAGTCTTCAAGGCAGAGTGAGGAGCAGATGATAAAGCTCTGATGTCAGAGAACTTGGAGTGACCAAGATGTTGGGAGAAATTCAGTCCAGCTGGAACTTAGAGTGAAAGGAAGAGCGTGACAGGTGATCTGAGACGAGACTTGTGAGGTAAGCAGGGATCAGTTGTCTTATAGGTCAGTTAAGGATTCTGGATTTGAATCTAAGATTAATGGCAGGTCATTGATGAGCTTAAGGCAGAGGTATGGCATGAACAGGTTTGGGTTCTAGGAAGACCACTCGGGCTACAGTGTGGAGAATGGATTGGAAAAAGGGACAGAAGTGCACATGGGGTGGCAAGTTAGGAGCCTGATTTGGTAGAACATTTCTCTTTGTGAGAAATGATTTTTACTTAGACTAGGGTAGTGGCAATAGACATGGAAAGAACTGAATAGATTTAAGAGGCCATCCCATTGAGAATGGAAGAGTCAGCCTGTGTGTCTACAAAGCTCTGGCTTGTTCTACTTTGTCATGCTAAACCTGTTCTACATAGCGGAGGATAAGCCAGAGAAAAAATGGAACAAAAATGAGACCTGGGGACTTCCCTGGTGGTCCAGTGGTTAAGACTCTGGGCTCCCAATGCAGTGGGCCCGGGTTTGATCCCTGGTCAGGGAACTAAAGATCCCGCATGCTGCAACTAAGACCCGGTGCAGCCAAATAAATAACTATTTTTTTAAAAAATGAGACCTGAAGTTAGTATCTGTTTTGTGAACAGGCATGACTTCACAGGATAGTTATAAGGATAACAAAGATAAAAGCACTCAATTAATTGTGAAATACTCAATTTAATAGTTATCTAGGCAGGATTCTGATATAAGGTTTGCCCTTCACATGTGTATATGATATCAACAGAACTTTGATAGATGTGTATTCAACAGCTGATGGCCCCATTTCCCCCCAAATGTCAGTTCATTCTTTCATTTGCTTGCTTGTTTATTCATTCATTGATCCAAAAAGTATTTACTAAAGGCCCGTTTTCTACTAGATATGTTTACTTATTTCAGTCTTTTCACATATGGCCATCATACCTAGTGTAGGCCTTTGGCGTGTATAGGTGCTGGATGGGCCTTATCTCATTTAGGACACATTAAGTCAGGTTTCCATGTTGAGTTGACAGAGTCTCACCATTTCTCCCCAGATGGCCCATCACTTTGGGTGTAGCCATTCATAAAATCCTGCAGCCCTGGCCTCCCATGTCTCCTGATGTTTTTCCTCTGCACTTTCCTTTTTGTTTTTTTGGGTGTGCTGTACGGCATGCGGGATCTTAGTTCCCTGACCAGGGATTGAAACCCGTGCCCCCTGCAGTGGAAGCATGGAGTCTTAACCACTGGACCGCCAGGGAAATCCCATCCTCTGCACTTTCTATTGCTGCTCCCAGTCTTTGCCCAGGCTCAGTGTGCCTAGTCCCATTTCAGTCAAACACTTGATCAATTCAACCACCACCACCAAGTATTCTCTCAAAAAAGTTGGTTAGGTGAATGAATTGCTTTTTGATTGAGATGGTCTGTCCTTTCAGTCAGAGTAGGAAATTCGTTTGCCCACTGTAGACCCATTTTATTAGCCAGGTAATACAAACAATGGTAGCAAGTAAATTTTCAATCTCAGTGGTTTAAATACAATACAAGTTTATTTTTTGCTAATGAAATGTTCATTTGGTAGCAGATGTGGGAGCGGAGGGTTTTCTGCTCTACTCACACACCCATGCTGATGGAGTCAGCAGGTGAGGGGCTCACAGAATTGCCCTGGACTCAACATCCAGTTGGCAAAGGGGGAAAGAGTGAATGTGAAAGATCACAGGAGGTTTTATGGCCAGGGCTAAAAGTGGCGTAATCATTCCTACCCACATTTCACTGGCTAGAACTTGGGTACACAGCCATACCTCACTGCAGGGGAGGCTGGGAAGTGTAGTCTGTGTGTTTGCTCTGGAGGAAGGAAGACTTAAGGAACCAGTCTCTGCTGACTAGTTAATGACTAGCCATCTAGTTAATGACTTTCCTTGTGTGGTACCTGCTCTTTGATTTCAATGATAAGGGGCAGAGAAGGGCCAGAGGTATGGAGGAAGAGTCTCCTTTGTTCTTTTCTGAGTGGCTGCTCTCACAGTGCTGGGCATTACAGTGGGAAATGTCTGCAGTCTGAGTTCCTAACATATCTGATAATTGCCATTACTCTGTTCTCACAGGGAGATAAATGCTCGACTTGATGCTGTATCTGAAGTTCTCCATTCAGAATCCAGTGTGTTTGGCCAGATAGAAAATCATCTACGTAAATTGCCTGACATCGAAAGAGGACTCTGTAGCATTTATCACAAAAAAGTAAGTGTGATAGAAATCGAATCTTTTAAAACTGATAATGTTCTTCAGCTTGAGGACACCAGGTGCTAATGGGAAACATCTCAGAGCTTTATTTTTATTTTATTTTGTAAAATCTTACAGATAACATGAGAGAATCCTTAGAGATTTTAATTGCACAAACTGAGATTATTCCAATTTTTGCATTGTAAAAAGTAAAGTTTGCCCACTTTTGTTAACTATAGCAATACATAGAGGCCCTTCTGTTATAATACAGGATGTTCTCCTGTTTCAACCTCAAAGTATGGACCATCATAAAATAGGAAATTTACTTAGACCATCTACTTTTAGAAAGAGATGCCTTATTTCTTTTGACCTCAGAACAACTTCTTATTTGACTTAACCAAAGGAAAAATCTGCTAGTGAAATATTTGTGGTGGTATTAATATGCAGACAAGTTTGGATATTGAGGGTAAGTAAAAAGCATTACTTTGATTTTCATCACTTAAGCTTTACAGTTTAAGTCATAACAGTAACAAGTGAGGTTTGTTAGAGAAATAATTTGCTTTATCTTCAAAATATGCCTACAATTTAAAAAAATTATCAATTAGTTATATTTATAATTGTTAATAAACTTTTTATAGTGTCTTACCTACTGCAGAAGTCACTCACATACATTAGACTCTTTGTTCCTTGTAAAAAAAAACTTGGTGAGGTTAAGAAGGTTTAGCACCTTCTTACTGGTGGGAAATTATGTATATTGCTGTCTTTATATAATGCTACAACAGCTTGCATTACCTTGACTAAATGATGATGCTAGAAGAGGGTTAGTAACTTGTTACTACGTGACAGAATTCATATTCAAATGAGGGTCCTTGATTGGGTTTTAGTGGCTTACATTTTTGGACATTACCATTTTTGATGTAGTAGCAGTTTTGAATACCATTGCATTTTTTTCCCTGGTTGTCCCTACATAAGCAAATTTTATTTTTTGCCCAAATGTAAACCCTTGCCAATTTAATAATTTTATTGTAGAACAATTTTTATGTGCCCAAACTTTAGTTGTGACCAATTTTTCATGAGTCTACTCTTTTTAGGCCTTTTCCCCCACAAAGTTTTACTAGAATAATAACTACTGCTTCCAAGAATACTTGCAGTGCCCAAGAGGCCTTACGTAACTGTTCCATATGCTTCAGCTACATTTGAAAAGAAAGAACAAGTTGAAATTGGGAAATACTAATCCCTAGGGAAAAGATGTATGCATTGGTTATGGGGTTGTTGGCATCTGTTGTATCATTGCTTGGTGCACTGTGTTGTTGTTTTGCTGCCAATAGTAGAGGCTGCCCTGGTAGTTGAAAGTCTTATGGTTGACTCTTTTGAGGTTACAGAATGGATGTCAAACCATTTGTTATTTTGTTCTCGACCTTGACCCGGTGGCTGACAATCAGGGCTTATAACCGTTCATCAAGCAACAGATCTCCAAACACATTGCCTTCACTACTTGAATGGATTTACTGACAGATGTTAGAGGTTTTTGTTTTTCTCAAAAGAAAATAGGAGCAAAGCTGAAAAAATTATCAATTGCTAATCAGAAGAGCTGAATCAAAGTATCCATGGCATCAAAATGGGTGCTGTGATTTCTATTATGCCTTCCTGCTTCTCTTTAAACTGTACTTTAATATTTGCATTTCATAAAGTTTGTGTACTTATAAAAGTTTTAAAACTTTGGTAAATGTCAGAATCTAGTTCTTTTTTAAATTGAGGTATAATTGATAAACAACGTTATTTTAGTTTCAGGTATCAATATATAACATAAGGATTCGATGTATATATGTATGTATGTATATATATTGCAGAATGATCACCACAGTAAGTCTGGTTAACATCCTTTACCATGCATAGTTACAAAGTTTTTTTTGTTTTCTCTTGATGAGAACTTTTAAGATCTACTCTTTTAGCAACTTACAAATACTTTTCGACCATCTTCATTCATTTTGCCCACACAACCACCCCCTGCAACCACTAATATGTGCTCTGTATCTATGAATTCGAGTTTTCTGTTTTTGTTTTTGTTTTTAGATTCCACATATGATGGAATATGATCCTTTTAAAAGTAACCAACAGGCAGAGTAGGAATGACTTTTTAGAGTTTCAAACTATACTGAAGGAACTTGTGACTCACTCAGAAGCTGTTCCTTTTTGCTGTTTTAGTGTTTACACAAGAATGTGCCTAAAGATTGATTTGAAAAGCGAAGATTAGAAATGATTTGGTAACAGACCAACTTTAGAAAGTCTGAATGCTTTAAAGCAAATTTTTATAGATTAGTTAGCTGGCTCTTGGAACATACCATCAAACACATGTCTGTTCTTTATCATTAGATTACTCTAAATAAGCTTCTGCTGTATGCACCAAATGGTGAGTGATATCCTGGGTACAGATTGTGCCAATTATGTGAAATTCAGAAAATGGTAAGGAACACGGTTTGGATGTTGTGGAAGTGGTAGGCCTAGGCCATCTGGCTGTGTGGAAAGTGTCGTGGAATAGGCACAAATAGGTATTTTTATGATGATAATAATAGAGGATACCAAGTGGGCTGACTCTTAAATAAAATAAGCATTTCTTTTGATAGTAAAACTTCAAATTTAAATCTTAGAAAATAGTGGTAGTCATAGGAATTCATATTAACTGCTCAATAACTATTTTGTAAGAAAATGATACATAAGTGCTAAGGGTGGTGAATACATTTAAAGGATTATAGCACTTAGTAAATGTTGAAAGGAGAGTGTTTCCAGAATTTTGTAGGCGAGAATAGTTTCATAGCTAGACTGGTAGAAGCCCAAAGCCATGTTTTCAGTATGGAGCTTAGGCTGGGGTTCTTCCAGTACTGTGATGACCTGCCTCTGCACTTGGGCATGTGCTCTCAAGCTCTTCCACAGAGAAGGTTGCTGCCAGAAATGGGGTTGAACATGAGAGACTCCAGGAGCAACTGTTTTACCCTTATCCTCAGCTTTCTTGCAGCTCCATTGAGTCATTTTGCTTAAGAAGTTTGGGAGCAACCTGCCATGGGCACTTAGGACTTGATTGCAAGCACTTCTGGTTTTCACCTTGCTTCTGTTGCTGACTTAAAGTTTATATCATACCTGAACGTGAACCATCAATCCCCTTTTTTGCTT